>NC_042973.1:55284615-55617115 GCF_901001165.1 Salmo trutta | reverse complement strand
TCTCTGCTCTCTCGCTCTGCTCTCTGCTTTTGCTGCTCTCTCTTTCTCACTCTGCTCTCTCTTTCTCACTCTCTGCTCTCTCTCTCTCTTTGCTCTCTGCTCTCTCTCTGCTATCTCTCTCTGCTCTCAATGCTCTCTGCTCTGCTGCTCTCTCTCTTATCTCTGCTCTCTCTCTGCCCTCTCTGCTCTCTCTCTGCTCTCTCTATCTGCTCTCTATCTCTGCTCTCTCTCTCTCTCTGCTCTCTCTCTGCTCTTTCTCTCTCTGTTCTCTCTCTCTGCTCTCTCTCCCTCTGCTCTCTCTCTCTCTGCTCTCTTCTCACTCTCTGCTCTCTTCTCACTCTCTGCTCTCTCTCTGCTCTCTCTGATCTCTGCTCTCTCTGTGTTCTCTGCTCTCTCTCCCTCTGCTCTCTCTGCTCTCTTCTCACTTTCTGTTCTCTGCTCTCTCTGTTCTCTCTCTCTGCTCTCTCTGTTCTCTCTCTCTGCTCTCTCTCCCTCTGCTCTCTCTCTCTGCTCTCTTCTCACTCTCTGCTCTCTTCTCACTCTCTCTCTCTCTGCTCTCTCTGATCTCTGCTCTCTCTGTGTTCTCTGCTCTCTCTCCCTCTGCTCTCTCTGCTCTCTTCTCACTTTCTGTTCTCTGCTCTCTGCTCTCTCTGCCCTCTCTTCTCTCTCTGCCCTCTGTCACTCTCTAGTCTCTCTCTGCTCTCTCAGCCTGCTCTCTGCTCTCTGTTCTCTGCCCTCTCTCTTCTCTCTCTCTGCTCTCTTCTCACTCTCTGCGATCTCCCTCTGCTCTCTCTCTCCCTCTGCTCTCTCTTCTCTCTGCTCTCTTTGCTCTCTGCCTCTCTCTCACAGCTGTCTCTCTGTGTTCTCTGCTTCATCTGCTCTGCTCTCTGCACTCTGTCTCTCTCTGCTCTCTCTGCCCTCTGCTCTCTCTGTCTTCTCTCTCTCTCACAGCTCTCTCTCTCTGTTTTCTGCTCTCTCTCTGCCATCTCTGTCCTCTGCTCTCTCTACTGTCTGCTCTGCTCTCCTCTCTCTCCCTCTCTACTCTCTCTCTCTGCGCTCTCTCTCTGCACTCTCTCTCGCTCTCTGCAATCTTTCTGCTCTCTCTCCATCTGCTCTCTCTGCTCTCTTCTCTGTTCTCTGCCCTCTCTCTGTTCTCTGCTCTCTCTCTGCTCTCTTCCCTCTCTCTGCTCTCTTTCTCCCTCTGCTCTCTGCTCTCTGCTCTCCCTCTCCCTCTCCCTCTCCCTCTGCTCTCTGCTCTCTGCTCTCTGCTCTCTCTCTCTCTGCTCTCTGCTCTCTCTCTCTCTCTGCTCTCTCTCCCCCAATCTCTCTTGCTTTTTATATCTTAACAGGGGTGCAGTTTGGACAATCACCACTTGATGGCAGTGTTAAACCAGAAGTGATGAAAACAACATCACTGCATCGAGAGAGAGTCTAATATACTGATATACAGTGCATTCAGAAAGTATTCACACCCCTAAAACTGGCCTGTCACTAAAACTGGCCTGTCACTAAAACTGGCCTGTCACTAAAGCTGGCCTGTCACTAAAGCTGGCCTGTCACTAAAACGGGCCTGTCACTAAAACGGGCCTGTCACTAAAACGGGCCTGTTACTACAACGGGCCTGTCACTAAAACGGGCCTGTCACTAAAACGGGCCTGTTACTAAAACGGGCCTGTTACTAAAACGGGCCTGTCACTAAAACGGGCCTGTTACTAAAACGGGCCTGTCACTAAAACTGGCCTGTCACTACAACGGGCCTGTCACTAAAACAGTCCTGTCACTACAACGGGCCTGTCACTACAACGGGCCTGTCACTACAACTGGCCTGTCACTACAACTGGAAGAAAGGAAAGGTCACATGTACATTAGTTTATTATAGGGAACATGGTAAAATATACAACAGGATATATAGACTGTGTTCCCTATAATAAAATATACAACAGGATATATAGACTGTGTTCCCTATAATAAAATATACAACAGGATACATAGACTGTGTTCCCTATAATAAAATATACAACAGGATATATAGACTGTGTTCCCTATAATAAAATATACAACAGGATATATAGACTGTGTTCCCTATAATAAAATATACAACAGGATATATAGACTGTGTTCCCTATAATAAAATATACAACAGGATATATAGACTGTGTTCCCTATAATAAAATATACAACAGGATATATAGACTGTGTTCCCTATAATAAAATATACAACAGGATATATAGACTGTGTTCCCTATAATAAAATATACAACAGGATATATAGACTGTGTTCCCTATAATAAAATATACACAGGATATATAGACTGTGTTCCCTATAATAAAATATACAACAGGATATATAGACTGTGTTCCCTATAATAAAATATACAACAGGATATATAGACTGTTCCCTATAATAAAATATACAACAGGATATATAGACTGTGTTCCCTATAATAAAATATACAACAGGATATATAGACTGTGTTCCCTACAATAAAATATACAACAGGATATATAGACTGTGTTCCCTATAATAAAATATACAACAGGATATATAGACTGTGTTCCCTATAATAAAATATACAACAGGATATATAGACTGTGTTCCCTATAATAAATATACAACAGGATATATAGACTGTGTTCCCTACAATAAAATATACAACAGGATATATAGACTGTGTTCCCTATAATAAAATATACAACAGGATATATAGACTGTGTTCCCTATAATAAAATATACAACAGGATATATAGACTGTGTTCCCTATAATAAAATATACAACAGGATATATAGACTGTGTTCCCTATAATAAAATATACAACAGGATATATAGACTGTTCCCTATAATAAAATATACAACAGGATATATAGACTGTGTTCCCTATAATAAAATATACAACAGGATATATAGACTGTGTTCCCTATAATAAAATATACAACAGGATACATAGACTGTGTTCCCTATAATAAAATATACAACAGGATACATAGACTGTGTTCCCTATAATAAAATATACAACAGGATACATAGACTGTGTTCCCTATAATAAAATATACAACAGGATATATAGACTGTGTTCCCTATAATAAAATATACAACAGGATATATAGACTGTGTTCCCTATAATAAAATATACAACAGGATATATAGACTGTGTTCCCTATAATAAAATATACAACAGGATACATAAACTGTGTTCCCTATAATAAAATATACCACAGGATATATAGACTGTGTTCCCTATAATAAAATATACCACAGGATATATAGACTGTGTTCCCTATAATAAAATATACAACAGGATATATAGACTGTGTTCCCTATAATAAAATATACAACAGGATACATAAACTGTGTTCCCTATAATAAAATATACAACAGGATATATAGACTGTGTTCCGTATAATAAAATATACAACAGGATATATAGACTGTGTTCCCTATAATAAAATATACAACAGGATATATAGACTGTGTTCCCTATAATAAAATATACAACAGGATACATAAACTGTGTTCCCTATAATAAAATATACCACAGGATATATAGACTGTGTTCCCTATAATAAAATATACCACAGGATATATAGACTGTGTTCCCTATAATAAAATATACAACAGGATATATAGACTGTGTTCCCTATAATAAAATATACAACAGGATACATAAACTGTGTTCCCTATAATAAAATATACAACAGGATATATAGACTGTGTTCCGTATAATAAAATATACAACAGGATATATAGACTGTGTTCCCTATAATAAAATATACAACAGGATATATAGACTGTGTTCCCTACAACATTTCAAGATTTTTTAAATTTAATTTAACTTAACCTTTAATTAACCAGGAAGGGCTCATTGAGATTTAAAATCTCTTTTTCAAGAGCGTCCTGGCCAAGATAGGCAGCGCCAAGTCATTACAAAAATTACAGACAAACAACATGAAAAACTACAAGTAATCTAGTAAAAACCATAGAATTAACAAAGAATATAACAAAATCAAAAACAGCAAATTAAAAACATTGACAGGTCAGGGAATCAGTCTCCAGATCATTCATCCGTGATTTAAAAATACCAATCGGGACAAGTTCATCCAGTTTAAAAGTATTTTGTAAGGCATTCCAAGACGATGGCGCAGAGTATATGAAAGCCCTTTTACCAAATTCAGTTCGGATAAAGTCCCGCGAACGAAGAGAGTACCCACCACATTTCTGAACAATAAAAATGCCCAAATAAAAAGGTAGTAAACCCAAAATGGCTTTGTAAATAAAAGTATACCAGATAGCAGTTAGTTCAGTTTGATCTTATTAAAGACAGCTGTATATTATTTTTTTGGACCCCAAAATATTCTATGTTCACGCCCACTTTTTTTGCACTATGTTTGAAGGCTGTCAACTTCTTGTCAGGAGGAGAACATAGTGCAAAAAAAGTGGGCGTGAACATAGAATATTTTGGGGTCCAAAAAAATAATATACAGCTGTCTTTAATAAGATCAAACTGAACTAACTGCTATCTTGAAATGTTGAAAAAGTGTTTTTAAATAGCTCAGTCTTATCACTCAATATGAGTCAAAATCTGTCACTTCCAGCAGTGCTCATTTTGTCAAAAATGAAAAAATGAAAAAAATAACAACTCACAGCTGTGTTAATAGACCCAACTCAAACATCTGCTATCTTGAAATGTCCAAAAAAGGTATTTAAATGGGCCTACCAGACATCTTCTTGAGAGAAGATAAGGTCAGGGACTCCTGACTGACTCTCCGTCATGTTGAAATAGGTTCTCCTGTCTTACTTTCTGTCATGTTGAGATTGGTTTCCCTGTCTTACTTTCTGTCGTGTTGAGATGGGTTAGTTCTTCTTGAGAGAACTAACCCAAAATTAGTCCAACTAACCCAAAATTAGTCGAAAGGCTAAGGGATTCTCTTCCTGAGAAGAAGCTGACAGCCTTCAAACAGAGCAAAAAAAGTGGTCCCAAACAATATGTCAAAATGAATTAAAAAATGATACAGCTGTCTTTAGTTCAGTTTGATCTTATTAACTGCTATCTTGAAATGTTGAAAAAGTGTTTTTAAATAGGCATCCTATCATTTGAAAATTAGTTGAAAGGCTAAGTGATTCTCCTCCTCAGGTTACTACTCTGGCCCATAAAATAGAATATGCATATTGTTAGTATTTGGATAGAAAACACTCTGAAGTTTCTAAAACTGTTTGAATGGTGTCTGTGAGTATAACAGAACTCATATGGCAGGCAAAAAAAACGGAGAAAAATTGAATCAGGAAGTGGGAGAAATTCGAAATGTAGTTTTTCTTTTGAATCACCTTGAAAAAACTACAAAGACATCGTAGGTGCAACGTAAATCCTGACTCTTCCATTGGCTGTCAACAATC
This sequence comes from Salmo trutta, assembly GCF_901001165.1. NCBI lineage: Eukaryota > Metazoa > Chordata > Actinopteri > Salmoniformes > Salmonidae > Salmo > Salmo trutta. The sequence continues at coordinate 55,611,725 of NC_042973.1, read as the reverse complement.
TTTAGGAACTGCTTTTCTTCCGTCATCTGTTACCGGGCAGAAAATTCTGTCTCGTTCAATCCCTGGCCAATCAGAGAACAGGTGTCTTATGACGCGCATCCACGTGACTTAGCTGTTGTTTTTATTTGTTCTTGTATGACTGAATACCTACAGCCCAGTTGTTAAATTATCCCCATTTGACGTTAAAAAATACCCTAAAGGATTGATTGGAAACATCGTTTGACGTGTTTCTACAAACGGTAATGGAATTTGTTGGCCATTTCGTCTACGGATTTGCGTCCACGCCACATTGGCATGGTAACATGTAGTTCTGGACGGGTCAACAAAACGGACCTATTTTGGACATAAATGATGGACTTTTGCAGAACAAATGAACATTTTTCTTGTGGAAGTGGGAGCCCATCCGAGTGCATTCCGCCAGAAGATCAGCAAAAGGTCAGTAAATATTTCCAACATATTGTTAGAGATTTGTCGACGCCGTGGTTGAAGGCTAACTGTATAGCTTAGCATTGAAGGCTAAATTCTGGACTCACAATATTGAACAATGTTGCTTTTTCCGTAACGTTATTTTTGAAATCTGACAAAGTGGTTGCATAAAGGAGTAGATTATCTCTAATTCTTTAAATAATTGTTGTATTTTTCTTTTCAAGGTTTTATGAGTTCTTCCGTAAATTAAATGTGTCTTTTCACCGGATGTTATGGGGAGGAAACATTTTCTGAACGTCACGCACCAATGTAAAAATTGTTTTTTTTTGGATGTAAATATAAACTTGATCGAACAAAAAAATGCATGTATTGTCTAACATGATGTCCTAGGAGTGTCATCTGATTCAGATTGTCAAAGGTTTGTGCTTAATTTTAGCTGTATATCTGGTTTTGTGATGGCTATCGTGCTTGCAAAATCGCTTTTTAATTTTTTTGTTGTTGCTGAGATGCTAAAATAATCTGTTTTTCTTTCACCGTAAAGCCTTTTTGAAATAAGACAATGTGATTGGATTAACGAGTAGAGTATCTTTAAAATGCCATATAATACTTGAATTTTAATTTTGAGATTATTTGGATATGGTACTTTATCAGTGTTTACAGTCATACCAACATGATGTATATGATACTTTATCAGTGTTTACAGTCATACCAACATGATGTATATGATACTTTATCAGTGTTTACAGTCATACCAATATGATGGATATGATACTTTATCAGTGTTTACAGTCATACCAACATGATGTATATGATACTTTATCAGTGTTTACAATCATACCAACATGATGTATATGATACTTTATCAGTGTTTACAGTCATACCAACATGATGTATATGATACTTTATCAGTGTTTACAGTCATACCAACATGATGTATATGATACTTTATCAGTGTTTACAGTCATACCATGAAATGATCAGTTAACCTCTAGACTAGAAACACAGACAAATCACTTCAGGATGAAGTGCAATAGATGTCGCTGTTGCACTGTAGTAGTGGGGGGGAACAGGAAGTTCCGGTAGGCGCACACCATTCTTTAGAATAAGGAAAACGCAAGAACTGTGCTGTCCTTTTCTCTTTATTACTACAGTCTGAGGTCGGTAACGTCAACAGTGAGGACAATCCCAGCCTGCCACTCTCCTTCCACACTGAGTCCAAACCTACAGTCACTGTGTCCTGATTGTGACAGTGGAGCCCAGTTTGCACTGCAGGATCCAGAGATGGAATCAGTGAAGCTGGAAGACTGCAGTCAAACACTGGAGCTGAATGTCAACATTAAAGAAGAAGAGGAGGAGGAGATTGTCTCAACATGGTCTCCATTCTCTACATCCAGAGAGCAACAGCAGGAAGATCACAGAGCTAAGAGGTCTCACCACTGCCCACATTGTAAGGAGATTTTCCCAATTCTATCAAAGCTAAAAATACACTTTAAAACACACACTGGAGAGAATCTGTATCCCTGTAATGACTGTGGGAAGAGATTCACAACATCAAGGTCTCTGACAGTTCATCAGAGAATACACACAGGAGAGAAGCCTTACTCCTGCTCTGACTGTGGAAAGTGTTTCTCTTGACTGGGCGACTTAAAAACACATGAACTTATACATACTGGAGTGAAGCCTTACTCCTGCTCTGACTGTGGAAAAAGTTTCTCTCGACTGGGCGACTTAAAAACACATGAACTTATACATACTGGAGTGAAGCCTTACTCCTGCTCTGATTGTGTAAAATGCTTCACAACATCAACTGACCTAAAAGTTCACCAGAGAACACACACGGGAGAGAAGCCTTACTCCTGCTCTGACTGTGGAAAGAGTTTCTCTCGACTGGCCCAGTTAAAAAGACACCAAGGTAATCATAAAGGAGAGAAGCATTATCACTGATCTGACTGTAGATTTTGTTTTTTATCAACAGCTGAGCTAAAAGGGTCATCAGAGAACACACAGAGGAGAGAAGCCTTACTTCTTCTCTTAATGTGGCAAGAGTTTCTCCCGATTGGGAAATGTAAAAACACACCAACGGATACACACTTGAGAGAAGCCTTACAGATTGGTGTCTTTTTAAATGGCCCAATGTATACATAAAGGAGAGAAGTCTCATCAGTTTTCTCAGACCAGCTAAGATTAGTCACTCCACTTAATTCTCATCCTATAAAATAATTGGCAACTTTGAATTGGATCGAATGAAGACAGCGTAGAACACTCTTGTAATCCTGTTGTTTCTCACTGTGAGAACCGTGCAGAAAAAAGGGAGCATTCTAGAATGTTAGTCTCTCTTCTCTTTACTGATCAGCACCTTGTTGATATTGAGATCTTGGATTTGCAATTATGGTTGAATATCCTCTGTGAGGCGTCTCACAATGGAGTCTGATGGTTGATTGGGTGGTACTGCTTCCCTCTGTAGTTTTCTGTGGGAATGAGCTTGTATTCACAACATATACTGAGTGTACAAAACATTAAGGACACCTGCTCTTTCCATAACGTAGACTGTTTCTGTACAGCACTTTGTGACATCGGCTGATGTAAAAAGGGCTTTATAAATACATTTGATGATTTGATTGGTCTCCTGTACTATGTTTCCCACCAGCTCCTCTGTCAGAAACAACTTGAAGCACTCTGCGTCAGATGGAAATGGACTCCAGACTGGGACTCATCAAAACAAACAGCAGGGCCAGGAGCTTCATTTCATCAAACAACCACCTGATTGGTTTGGTATTGGGCTTGTTCGACAGGCGATTGCCGACTGACTGATGTACAAATTCTCTGTTGCTGCTGTTGAAAGAAGCGTTCCATCCACTATATTATACGTCACACTTACAGCATCGCCTTAAAGCCCCACATTATGTATTGTTACACCATGTAGGAGCAGTATAGACCTAGTCTGTTCATTATATACATCTACATGATGTATTGTTACACCATGTAGGAGCAGTATAGACCTAGTCTGTTCATTATATACATCTACATGATGTATTGTTAGTCCATGTAGGAGCAGTATAGACCTAGTCTGTTCATTATATACATCTACATGATGTATTGTTAGTCCATGTAGGAGCAGTATAGACCTAGTCTGTTCATTATATACATCTACATGATGTATTGTTACACCATGTAGGAGCAGTATAGACCTAGTCTGTTCATTATATACATCTACATGATGTATTGTTACACCATGTAGCAGCAGTATAGACCTAGTCTGTTCATTATATACATCTACATGATGTATTGTTACACCATGTAGGAGCAGTATAGACCTAGTCTGTTCATTATATACATCTACATGATGTATTGTTACACCATGTAGCAGCAGTATAGACCTAGTCTGTTCATTATATACATCTACATGATGTATTGTTACACCATGTAGGAGCAGTATAGACCTAGTCTGTTCATTATATACATCTACATGATGTATTGTTACACCATGTAGCAGCAGTATGGAGGTCAGTGGGGGACAAAATTGTTGACACCCTTGATAAAGATGAGCAAAAACGACTATAAAATAAAGAATTCAAATACTGAGGTATATTGTATTTAAAAAATAAAGGGAAATTATATTATTTTATGCTAATACAATTGCTCAGAGAGAAATATATAGTTTAACATGTAATTCTCAAAAGGTAGGGGTCTGAATTATTGCCACCCATGTTTTCAATACTAGCTAACATCTCCGAACATGAGCTCCCTAAACTACCTTCCTCCTGTTAAAGAAGAGGAGGTCTGTTGGACGGAGAAAGAAGCTCTGGGGCTGAACATTGTCGTGAAAGAGGAGAAGGAAGAGGACGATGTTGAAAAAAAATGAACCCCAAAAGGTTATTTGAGGAACCATGATAAGGGTTTCTTCAAATAACTTTTAGGGGTTCCCCCACAGTTTCAATTTGAAGAACCCCTACAGGATATTCCAGGAACCTTTACTTTTTAGAGTGTATATTGATAAAAGTCACCTTGTCCGAGAGACATTTACATAGTTATACACAGCCCAATTTGGGATGACTCTTTTAGGGTGAAATAGTGGCCACAGACAGACCTGATATCGACCATAATTCGACGTCCTTGGACGTCACGTGCTGACTGGGTATGACCAAAGTTATTCTATTTAGCTACACTTTGTAGTACATTTTAACACTATAATAAATGTTTCTGATGCCACATCGCCCGTTTTCAAAGGAAGTCGTTGGTTTTTAGGGGCAGTCGCTTTTGAGCTTTTTGTCTGAAAGTATTTTCTCAACTGCGATACCAACTCCAGTCAGCAGATGGCGATGTGCGTCTTTCAGGTGATTCTGCCACTGTGACGTATAATCTAGTGGACGAGACGCTTCTTCAACATCAACAGCAAGTCAGCCACCTTGGTTCACTCTAACTTTATGGAAAAAGGTTTATTTAATAAATCTAGCAACTCCTCTCATACTGGGAAGAACCCCCCACGTCTAGCTCGTTAGCCCGTCTAGCTCGTCAGCACGTCTAGCTCGTTAGCACGTCTAGCTCGTTAGCACGTCTAGCTCGTTAGCCCGTCTAGCCCGTTAGCACGTCTAGCCCGTCTAGCTCGTCTAGCCCGTTAGCCCGTCTAGCTCGTTAGCACGTCTAGCTCGTCAGCACGTCTAGCTCGTTAGCCCGTCTAGCTCGTTAGCACGTCTAGCTCGTTAGCCCGTCTAGCTCGTTAGCACGTAGGACGCACTGATTGGTGTCACCTCGTTAGTCAGTATGTGTTACACCTGTGCTGGCTTGTCCATCTCGTTAGTGGGAAGGTGTTTCACCTGAGCTGGTCCAGGTTCTATTTAAGAGTGTCTGGCCCAGTGCTCCAGTTGTCTTGATACATGTGGAGAGTCAACACCTTTAGTTGCTCCACCTTTTTGGTTTACTTCCTGTCTTTAAGTTTGGTGTGGGATTTTCTTTTGTTTGCCTCTTCTTGGGCCGATTTAGTTGGTCTCACGGTGGGTGTCTTTTAGGTCTCAGTTGTTGTTTCTAGTCAACTTTCAGTGTCACAAGCTTATATTTTGGGTTGGATATTGCATCCCATTAACATTTTAATCAATGGCATTTCCTTAGAATGCTCATTAGTCTTTCAGTTTAGTCTTCTGTTTTTTGTGTACTAAATATTTCTGTTTATTTTCAATGTTTTTTCAATCTTTTTCCTGTGAAGCCATTTTGTTGCATCCATGTCTGAAATGTGCTGTATGAATAAAGCTTGATTTTATTTGAACATATAATGAACCCAATGACTGACCAATCAACAGACTCTTGGTCCCTCTTAGTATGAAAAACAGTATCAATCCCACTTTTCCAGCCTGCTGAAGGCGTGGTGGAGTGGTAAACACCACCCCCGGGTCTACCAGGGGCTTGAGGTGGTCTCCCACAGCTCTGCTTATGTCTTGTTCTGTGGCCTTGCTGTTCCATTTCTTGACTGCCCCTGCAACACAGAAACACATTTAGTCATATTATATAAAACACTCAAAGTAATGGATATGGAGCATCTATGGCCTCAGTTACACCTGGCACCTAAATGTGACTTCTGTCATCTGATCACTCCAATCTGAATTGGTTTCAGATCTACCAGGATGGGCCTTTGACATCGTCTGGATGCAGTCAGGCCACTGAATATGCATCAGAATGAGTGGGGAAAAGAACATTTTACACAAATGACCTTCATAATAACAAAGAACAAATGTGTGTGTCTGAGGGGAAATTAACTTTCATACAGCCAAAAGGGGTGAGAAATTACACCAATATCAGTGGACAGTTTGCACTAATGTAAATAAACATATATGATGGAACATATTCCCTTTAGCTGACGTGATGAACCGCTAAGGGGACATAAATATTTACCATCTAAACCATGTGTGACCTCTCACCTCTCTGGCTGTAGAAGTGTTCTTCCTAACCAGTCCCTCAACAGCTCTCTGACTGAGCTCCACCCCCACTGGGTCTTCAGAGGAGAGGAAGGCTGAGGAGGGATGGAAGGATGAATGGATCAGTCAGTCAAAGTGTAGTCCTGCTGTCTATGCTGTCTGACAAAATCACTATTTTAGTAGTTCATTAAAGTAAATAAGGCTTTATGACTGCTGAATACCAACTATCAATCACTTAGATCATGTATTTTCAGGTAGAGATACATCCTTGGGACGTCCCTAGCCCGTTGAAGTTGACATTTAAAATGGTTAAGGTAGGGGTTAAGGTTAGGGTTTAGGGTAGAGATGTCCCAAGGATCCCAGATAGCATTGACCATTGTGCATTCTTCTGTCTCTTTTATATAGCAGGTGTAAAAAAAACACAGACAAGACAAGTAGGCATGCAGTGCATTATGGTCATTGTAGTTTAAAAAAATAGCATCTAATTATGCCAATCTGTATGTGGGGTTGTTAGAGAAGAATGTGATTGTCAGCCCTAACAATCCATTCTAGCACCTCATCAGGCTATGAAAAAGTCTTCATTGATGACGTGTTCCATCTATTCCAGAGGACAGCAGAGGAACTTCATCGATTCTACTCTTTCATCAATACAAGCAGTGAACATCTGAAATTCACCCTCACCTTTGATACGCATGAAACAAGTTATCTCTACATTTTGATTAAGAGGGAGGGGGGTGGTTTTAGCACAGACCTATACAGGAAGCCGACGGACAGGAATTCCCTGTTACACGGAGACAGCTTCCACCCGACACCCCTAAAAAACCAATTGTAATACTTGAGTAAAGAAAACATTTAAAATGTCAATTTGTAAATTTAATTTTCTAAATTTAAAACAGAAACATAACTGTTTGTACTTATAGGGAACCAGATCGTGACTACAGCTCAGTTACTAAGTCTTTAACCACACTGTGTTGTTACACTGGTGAGTAAAAACTCATGCTTACTACACTTTAACTTGTTATCTGAAAATAAAATATACATTTTACTGAACTGCGTCCAGTCAGCAGATGGACTAGATGCCTCTTAGGCCGCCCATTGTGACTCCATCAAGAATTCAGCAGAGCAAGTTTGTATGAAGGTCTGGTTATTAAATGGGTACATAGTTCAATAGTAATATCCTCTAAAACGCTCTGGTGACAAACTTTGCTGCCCTGTTTCTAATTTCCCACATGGCTGGGAGAACCTATTCAAGTAAGTAAGTAAATAGATTTAGAAAATGTAAAAAAAACACGATGTATTATTAGCTATCTAGCTACAGTGCAGGCTAACTCAAATGAGCTGCTAAATGAGCTATCTATCTAGCCAACTTCAAATACTGTATAGATAGATAGATAGCTAACTCAAATGAGCTGCTAAATGAGCTATCTAGCCAACTTCAAATACTGTATAGATAGATAGATAGCTAAGTGAATTAAATATCAGCAACTACCTAACTTCATATTATCTAGCTATCTATTTATCACTGTAAAAAACAAACTCCAAATGCATTTGTAGGTAGCTAGCTAACAGCCATGGAGGAGGGTGAAAGGATAGCAGCCCCAACTGTCAGCGAGAGAGGAGGCTATTCTGGACAGGGCAGGTACTTTTGTGTAGTTCCTGTCCCTAGAAGTGAGGATGGAGATAATAGTAACATAATATTCAGTGTGGTGTAATTTGACTATAATGAAGTCTGTTTCTTGTGAGGTTTTCTGTCCTCAGATAAAGAGCTCTATGAAAGCCAGTCTACATATGAAGAGGTCCCAATGAAGAGCAGTGGTTCTCAGTTCTGGGGACTCAAAGAGGGGAACATTGTTGTTTTTGCCTTCACACTGCACAGCTGATTCAAATGATCAACTCATCATCAAGCTTCAAGTGGTATTTATGTATTCATTTGTGATGCCATCCTTGATATGATCCTGTTATTGTCATATGCTACACATGTACATATGTGTGCCCATGCATCTATCAATCCAATGTTATCATGATTTGTTATCAGGGATATTATACTTTAGTAATCCACAATGACCTGGTGATGTAACAGTCTAATAATTACTAATAATTATTATTATTAATAATAATTACATTGTCTTCCATATTCCTACAGATACCTTGTAACTGGAGATTCCTTCATAACGATTGCCTACAGTTACCATGTAGGGCACTGCAAGGTTGGGTGACCAGGGTCATCTGGGACTGCCTCCTGGAGGAATTCAGGTGTGTGAAGGCTACCTGTGTCCTGCGTAACTTCATGAGGATGGACACGAGGACCAGGAGGGTATCTGCAGCTCGCCGCCGTGTGCCAGAGGAGGAGTCTGCTGCTCTGCAGGATGTTTCAAGGATGGGGTCCAACAACGCAGCAAGAGAGGCAATCCGTGTGCAGGAGATCTTCACCTCCTACTTCTTCAAAGAGGGTGCTGTTCCCTGGCAACGCCATAGACTACACTATGCACAACCAAATGCTCTTTTAAGAGCCATTCACATTGCAATAAGAGTATTCTTCCATTTACTGAGCTATGTCAACTGCAGTTATTCAATTCACAGTTTATCTCCCTTTGATTTCTACTTCTCATGTGAGGGTGCTGTTTAGGTAAGGGTGTGATGTCTGTACAAAAACAAAACAGGCTTTTTTAAATCACCCATATTGAAAAAATGTAGAACAATTAGACACCCTATAACCCACACCTACACACTCATGTATCAATCTGATTGATGGATTGTGTTGTGCAGTTAACAGGCTCAGGTGTATAACTGTGTTCTCCTTCCACCTTCAAAGAATAGGCAAGAGGGCCAACCATGGAGAATAGTAAGACACTTCATTATTTCTATAACTACACTATATTGTTTGTCCTCGTGTGTCCGTTCATGTTTTTCAGCATAAAGTACTCTGCAGCCACTTAGTGTGGTGTGGACACCAGGTGAGGCCACACACAGATTCCTGTTGAACACTGTCGCTTTAACTACCTTATTTTCTCAATAACAGTCTCTCTCCTTCACTTCATCCCTCTCTCCTCTTCTCCCTAAATCCTCTAGGTTATATCAGCTGTGTCGGTGAACCCCTCCTGCATCTGAACTGGCTACATAGAGGGCACAGCATGGTCAGAGGTGAGAGGTCACTTGGTCAGGTCAACAGGAAGCATTATTAAAGCGATGCTTTACATTGAAATACAGACAGAGATGCAGTAGTGCCAGAGTTAATGATCCCAGGTCAGTTTATATTATACAGGAAGTATTATTAAAGAGATGCTTTACATTGAAATAAAGATAGAGATGCAGTAGTCCCAGAGTTAATGATCCAAGGTCAGTTTTGCATTTCACCTCCTGATTGATGACTAACAATGTTAGAATAAAAAATAAAAACACAAGGTTTAAACATGTTCTCTCTCTCCATCTGTCTCTCGTCTGCAGATATGTTTTGATGTGAGAGGATGCCAACCCCCAGTCCCATCATCGCCACCTCACCTGCTTTTAAGAACCTTTGGGCCGACTAGAGACATTATTATGTAATTGTGATGAACTGAGAGAATATTTATGTAGCACTGTGATTCATTAATCGTGTGCTGCCTTCCCTGCTCCTATGTGCTTACCTCTTTCCCTTTCTGTCTTTTACACCTCTCTCACCACCTCCTCTTTCTTCCTCTGTTTTTATAATGCTCAACAGATGTGCATTGAAGTACAGATTGAACTTGTATTTATAACACTTGCATAATGAGCTTTTCAATAAAGCGTTTCACATTCTCTACTGGTTGAAATGAAGTGTAATGTGATGAAATACTCCATCTATCCTGTGTTTACCAGATCAATGCAGATGAAGGACATTAGATGTTGAGATGAACCAGTGTTAGAGTATTTACATGATGCATAGGAAGTGTAGTGTTCTGTTTTTTAACATTATATTTCTGTATATATGAATTAACTAGTTAAATCCTGTTTCTAGTCTATTAGTTTATTAGTCTATTAGTCTATTAGTATCAATCCCACTTTTCCAGCCTGCTGAAGGCGTGGTGGAGTGGTAAACACCACCCCCGGCTCTACCAGGGGCTTGAGGTGGTCTCCCACAGCTCTGCTTATGTCATGTTCTGTGGCCTTGCTGTTCCATTTCTTGACTGCCCCTGTAACACAGAAATAAACACATTTAGGAATATACACTCCTCAAAAAAATAAAGGGAACACTTAAACAACACAATGCAACTCCAAGTCAATCACACTTCTGTGAAATCAAACTGTCCACTTAGGAAGCAACACTGATTGACAATAAATTTCACATGCTGTTGTGCAAATGGAATAGACAACAGATGGAAATTATAGGCAATTAGCAAGACACCCCCAATAAAGAAGTGGTTCTGCAGGTGGTGACCACAGACCACTTCTCAGTTCCTATGCTTCCTGGCTGATGTTTTGGTCACTTTTGAATGCTGGCGGTGCTTTCACTCTAGTGGTAGCATGAGACGGAGTCTACAACCCACACAAGTGGCTCAGGTAGTGCAGCTCATCCAGGATGGCACATCAATGCGAGCTGTGGCAAGAAGGTTTGCTGTGTCTGTCAGCGTAGTGTCCAGAGCATGGAGGCGCTACCAGGAGACAGGCCAGTACATCAGGAGACGTGGAGGAGGCCTTAGGAGGGCAACAACCCAGCAGCAGGACCGCTACCTCCGCCTTTGTGCTAGGAGGACCAGGAGGAGCACTGCAAGAGCCCTGCAAAATGACCTCCAGCAGGCCACAAATGTGCTTGTGTCTACTCAAACGGTCAGAAACAGACTCCATGAGGGTGGTATGAGGGCCCGACGTCCACAGGTGGGGGCTGTGCTTACAGCCCAACACCGTGCAGGACGTTTGGCATTTGCCAGAGAACACCAAGATTGGCAAATTCGCCACTGGCGCCCTGTGCTCTTCACAGATGAAAGCAGGCTCACACTGAGCAGATGTGACAGACGTGACAGAGTCTGGAGACGCCGTGGAGAACGTTCTGCTGCCTGCAACATCCTCCAGCATGACCGGTTTGGCGGTGGGTCAGTCATGGTGTGGGGTGGCATTTCTTTGGGGGGCCGCACAGCCCTCCATGTGCTCGCCAGAGGTAGCCTGACTGCCATTAGGTACCGAGATGAGATCCTCAGACCCCTTGTGAGACCATATGCTGGTGCGGTTGGCCCTGGGTTCCTCCTAATGCAAGACAATGCTAGACCTCATGTGGCTGGAGTGTGTCAGCAGTTCCTGCAAGAGGAAGGCATTGATGCTATGGACTGGCCCGCCCGTTCCCCAGACCTGAATCCAATTGAGCACATCTGGGACATCATGTCTCGCTCCATCCACCAAAGCCATGTTGCACCACACACTGTCCAGGAGTTGGCGGATGCTTTAGTCCAGGTCTGGGAGGAGATCCCTCAGGAGACCATCCGCCACCTCATCAGGAGCATGCCCAAGCGTTGTAGGGAGGTCATACAGGCACGTGGAGGCCACACACACTACTGAGCCTCATTTTGACTTGTTTTAAGGACATTACATCAAAGTTGGATCAGCCTGTAGTGTGGTTTTCCACTTTAATTTTGAGTGTGACTCCAAATCCAGACCTCCATGGGTTGATAAATTGGATTTCCATTGATTATTTTTGTGGGATTTTGTTGTCAGCACATTCAACTATGTAAAGAAAAAATATTTAATAAGATTATTTCATTCATTCAGATCTAGGATGTGTTATTTTAGTGTTCCTTTTATTTTTTTGAGCAGTATATATGAATTACCTAGTTAAATCCTGTTTCTAGTCTATTAGTTACAATGTGTAACCATTGATGTCCCACGACCAAGATTGGTAAACACTGTTGAAGTGTATAATTGTAATCCATACATGCAGACACAGCGTCATTCAAAGACTGGAATTTGATACTCCTGGTATTGGATATGACTGAAAAATAATCTCAAAGACATTCATACCTAAACTGCACCTTTATTTGCCAAGGTAGAGTACATGATCAGTGAATATATTAAATGTACAGGCTACAACGTGGGGATCTCATGCATGGTAATAACTACATGTATATACGACTTGCATCCTTGGCACAACATGATATTATTTTCTACTCAATCCATAGGCTTCATTAATGTCATTCAGGCTGTTTTGAAGTTGATACAACTGGCTATGATAGCTGAGGTTCATAGGTTCTGAACTAATATGTATACCAAACGTTTGGGTCCATACACAGATCGGCTAGATAGCTAGCTACACATCCATAGACATACAGGTATTTTAATCATCCACTGCACAATAAGCAAGAACATAGCTTGCTACGTTATTTCATCTATCTGCATGGCAAATATCAGCAAGGCAAGCTTACACAATTGTACATTCAATTTGCAGTAAATTCTTCAGCTCGCTAGATTCTATACATCCACTGTTTCACAAAACGACAGCCTGGTTTGCTGGTTGTTTCAGGAGTCCCTAAAACAACCAGAAGTACAATTTCATACTCATGTCACAACACCCATAAAGCTAGTCAGCTAGCTGGCTAATGTTAGCTAGTTGGCTAGCTGGCTAATGTTAGCTAGTCAGCTAGCTGGTTAATGTTAGCTAGTCAGTTAGCTGGCTAATGTTAGCTAGTCGGCTAGCTGGCTAATGTTAGCTAGTCGGCTAGCTGGCTAATGTTAGCTAGTCAGCTAGCTGGCTAATGTTAGCTAGTCAGCTAGCTGGTTAATGTTAGCTAGTCAGTTAGCTGGCTAATGTTAGCTAGTCAGCTAGCTGGTTAATGTTAGCTAGTCAGCTAGCTGGCTAATGTTAGCTAGTCATCTAGCTGGCTAATGTTAGCTAGTCAGCTAGCTGGTTAAAGTTAGCTAGTCAGCTAGCTGGATAATGTTAGCTAGTCAGCTAGCTGGATAATGTTAGCTAGTCAGCTAGCTTGCTAAATCGCGATTTTCGTAAATGAACTTTACGATAAAAAAAAAGCATAATCGTTTGTCGCTACATGAACTAACAATCCTGTCAACTGTACATGTTTCTGCATGATTCGTTATAATCCCTTACATTTGCTTCCATCCTAGTATTTCTGTCTGCCATCTTTGATCCAGTTCAGTTCTGTGTAGGGGTACCCCTCTCTCCTAGTATTTCTGTCCGCCATCTTTGATCCAGTTCAGTTCTGTGTTGGGGTACCCCTCTCTCCTAGTATTTCTGTCCGCCATCTTTGATCCAGTTCAGTTCTGTGTAGGGGTACCCCTCTCTCCTAGAATTTCTGTCCGCCATCTTTGATCCAGTTCAGTTCTGTGTAGTGGTACCCCTCTCTCCTAGTGTTTCTGTCCGCCATCTTTGATCCAGTTCAGTTCTGTGTAGGGGTACCCCTCTCTCCTAGTGTTTCTGTCCGCCATCTTTGATCCAGTTCAGTTCTGTGTAGGGGTACCCCTCTCTCCTAGTGTTTCTGTCCACCATCTTTGATCCAGTTCAGTTCTGTGTAGGGGTACCCCTCTCTCCTAGTGCCGGCCCGGTAAGAAGTTTAAGATGCTATGGAACGGTTGACGAAAAAAAATAAAATAGCCGAAACAATAAAGCTCTTTAGACGCGTTAGTGTATTTTAGCCTCTGTGTTTTAAACCCACTACTGTCGTCTAGTTAGTTATCCGATTTAATTTCATATTTACGGTGGTGTTGTTATTATTCAGCTAGCGGGCTGGTTAAGTTAGCATTAGCCTAGCTAGCTAACATTCACAACCATGCGGTCACTGACCTACTCTCCTGCTAAAGAAGAGAACATCACAGTAAAACAAGAAGTAGAGGGTGAGGCCGTTACTGTGAAAGAAGAAAAAGACGCGTTCAGAGTGAAAGAGGAGGAGGATGTTACAGTAAAAGAAGAGGAGGAAGCAGTTTATGGAGTGAAAGATGAGGAGGAGATGACTGTTACATCGATAAAGGAGGAAACTGGATATCTGGGTCCAGTTTCCCAAACGCATCTTAAGGCGTCCAATGGTTCTAACGGTGAACTTAGCCATAAGATGGTTTTGAGAAACCGTTCCCTGATTAACACTAGTAAGTACTGTCTTAGATACAGAGGCACAAACTCTGCAGTTGTTGAACTGATGTTTGGTGTTAAAGGGGAAATCTGCAATAGCTACATCCATATTTGGACTTTTATATTAGTTATTTATAGCCATTGATTCTTGAAGAATATAACACATGTCTCATGAGCTTAGTTCAACTGTTGTTCCCCATCAGAACCACAAATAAGCTTTTTTTACTCCAACGTCTAGAAACAATGTAAATCAACACTGTATCAACATGGTTAAAACTATAATGTTGATATCATGGATTGTCAGTCCTTGCATCCATAGGTCTGTCTATGAGTTTGAAAGTAGTTACATTTCTCCAACCCCATCATCTTATTACCAAAACAGTGTTTGAACTGCAGATTTGGTTGATTGATTGCTGTGTGGGTTTTTTAAACAGCAACAAAATGGCTGCTCAGAGACTTGGTTTGGTAAACAGCTGAGGGATGGGGGATGGAGAAATGTAATCACTCTCAAATTCATAGAGAAAGCTATTGTAGCAACCTTCAGGCTATCCCCTATATTCTAGAATTCATCCATGATGTCATAATGATAGTTTAACCAGGTTTCTAGGCTATATAGTATATTCTAGAATTCATCCATGATGTCATAATGATAGTTTAACCAGGTTTCTAGGATATATAGTATATTCTAGAATTCATCCTTGATGTCATAATGATAGTTTAACCAGGTTTCTAGGCTATATAGTATATTCTAGAATTCATCCATGATGTCATAATGATAGTTTAACCAGGTTTCTAGGCTATATAGTATATTCTAGAATTCATCCATGATGTCATAATGATAGTTTAACCAGGTTTCTAGGCTATATAGTATATTCTAGAATTCATCCATGATGTCATAATGATAGTTTAACCAGGTTTCTAGGCTATATAGTATATTCTAGAATTCATCCATGATGTCATAATGATAGTTTAACCAGGTTTCTAGGATATATAGTATATTCTAGAATTCATCCATGATGTCATAATGATAGTTTAACCAGGTTTCTAGGATATATAGTATATTCTATAACTGCCAGTGTAGATTTCCTGTGGAAGAAAATTATTAGAGCTGTTGATAAGTCATTGTATAATATTCAGCCAATTTATTTGCATGCCATTACATCAATATAGCCCAACCAGAAGAGAATAAACTCTTCCTGAACCACCTCCTGCTGGCCTTCAAACATTCTGACGTTGCTGGTAATAGGCTACACAAGCAGTCAGCAACCTACGTTTGGAGTTCAAATTTATCTGACCATTTCTACTGATCTGGTGCCAGTTATGATTTTAATATGCACATTTTACTGGAACAGGTTAATTTCATTCATAATAGTATCTCAAAATCATTGTCTGTGATTAATCTACATTCTATCTAAATCTAAATGAAAATTATACAAATCTAAAAGTAACTTTCATTGCCAACTATGTAAAAAATTGCCTACATAAAGCCAACAAATAACAACATTGCAAATAAATATCCTATAATTCACATGGCATGTCTACAACGAACTTGAAACATTGTATAAAATATTCTGGGCCCTCGGTTTCCCGCACCAGTGAGTTCTGGACAGGCACAGCTGTTGGCTATTTGTGCAAAGGAGAAGAAGTAATCAGGTATTTTATGACATTTCCACAGGATCAGAGAATTACATTTTTCCCTTTCGTTCCAAGTGGTTATCGAAAGGACGAGAGCTGGAAATATTTTTCAAATACTTGTAATAACTATTCTCATTTGCAATTGATTTTGATTAGACTTTGTTTACTTGCTGTTTGAGGTGAAGAAAAATTACTTTGAGAAGCTCCAACTCATTAGTGGTGGTGCATTAAGACAATCAGAAATACTATCAGACATCCCCAAATGGGCACATTTATAGGCCTACATTTGCCCACAGGCCAGGAAGACTAGTCCTACTTCTATATGTGTAACCAGGTAGACTAGTCCTACTTCTATATGTGTAACCAGGTAGACTAGTCCTACTTCTATATGTGTAACCAGGTAGACTAGTCCTACTTCTATATGTGTAACCAGGTAGACTAGTCCTACTTCTATATGTGTAACCAGGTAGACTAGTCCTACTTCTATATGTGTAACCAGGTAGACTAGTCCTACTTCTATATGTGTAACCAGGTAGACTAGTCCTACTTCTATATGTGTAACCAGGTAGACTAGTCCTACTTCTATATGTGTAACCAGGTAGACTAGTCCTACTTCTATATGTGTAACCAGGTAGACTAGTCCTACTTCTATATGTGTAACCAGGTAGACTAGTCCTACTTCTATATGTGTAACCAGGTAGACTAGTCCTACTTCTATATGTGTAACCAGGTAGACTAGTCCTACTTCTATATGTGTAACCAGGTAGACTAGTCCTACTTCTATATGTGTAACCAGTTAAGTTATGGGTCCTACAGTAGGTCTGTTGTAAGGTGAAGTTATGGGTCCTACAGTAGGTCTGTGTTGTTGTGAGGTGAAGTTAGGGGTCCTACAGTAGGTCTATGTTATTGTTAGGTGAAGTTTTGTGCCAATTTGGCAAACACTTAGTGTACAAACCCTCATTGTCAGGCTGATGGAAAAGCTAGCCAAAAAACATTTTACTGGTTGAAGTGTTTTTTTAAAAGTATAAAGCAGTTGATTTGCGATGATGACACAAACATTATATTAAGCAGGACATTCAAACGAGCCTTACAATTATAATCCAAAGTAGTGTGAAATGAACTCATAAGAAACCTGGAAATGGAGGTTACTCCCCTGAGTTTACCCCCATTCACATTCAGAATACATTGTGAAAAACTAAAATCTTTGCTCGCCATTTTTGCTCCAGGCAGATATACTACATCCATAACTAGTGGTTTCCTCATTACCAGATATACTACATCCATAACTAGTGGTTTCCTCATTAGCAGATATACTACATCCATAACTAGTGGTTTCCTCATTACCAGATATACTACATCCATAACTAGTGGTTTCCTCATTAGCAGATATACTACATCCATAACTAGTGGTTTCCTCATTACCAGATATACTACATCCATACCTAGTGGTTTCCTCATTAGCAGATATACTACATCCATAACTAGTGGTTTCCTCATTAGCAGATATACTACATCCATAACTAGTGGTTTCCTCATTAGCAGATATACTACATCCATAACTAGTGGTTTCCTCATTAGCGGATATACTACATCCATAACTAGTGGTTTCCTCATTACCAGATATACTACATCCATAACTAGTGGTTTCCTCATTAGCAGATATACTACATCCATAACTAGTGGTTTCCTCATTACCAGATATACTACATCCATAACTAGTGGTTTCCTCATTACCAGATATACTACATCCATAACTAGTGGTTTCCTCATTAGCAGATATACTACATCCATAACTAGTGGTTTCCTCATTACCAGATATACTACATCCATAACTAGTGGTTTCCTCATTACCAGATATACTACATCCATAACTAGTGGTTTCCTCATTACCAGATATACTACATCCATAACTAGTGGTTTCCTCATTAGCAGATATACTACATCCATAACTAGTGGTTTCCTCATTAGCAGATATACTACATCCATAACTAGTGGTTTCCTCATTAGCAGGGAGGTGTTTCTGCAATCAAATTGCATGCGCATTGCCCTCGTGCCGCAATTTTATTAAACACAGAAAGGGGCCTATATTGGAGACCAAAAGTCGTCTGGCACACTGCTTAGAGTTTCAACAACATGAATAACTTATTTCTAGTTACTACTAATGTGAAAACAAGACAAAATATGATTGTTGCTAAGTTGACTGTCGTAATGGTCAAATAATTTAACAGACGTCAATTGTTGTACAACTTCATGGGTATGATCTGACAAATACATTTGATTTGATTTGGTCATCCCTTTTTACCTAAAATAAACAATGGATTTCTGCTGTTGTGGGCCTTTAACCGTCTGTCTGACTTTGTTGTTCACACAGGAGAGAGACGTGACTATCGTGGACCCTCTGGGGAGCCTCAACAACCTCATGATGCTGACGAGGCAGAGAAGAGTCTCTCCAGATCAGAACACCTCAAGAAACACCAGCAGAGACCCACAGGGAAGAGAACTCACTGCTGCTCTGACTGTGGGAAGAGATTCACCTCCTCATCAGGCATTAAAATTCATCAGAGAACACACACAGGAGAGAAACCCTATAGCTGTGATCAATGTGGGAAGAGTTTTGGTAAATCTAGCAATCTGACATCACACCAGAGAACACACACAGGAGAGAAACCATATAGCTGTGATCAGTGTGGGAAGATTTTTACTGAGTCTGGGGGTCTGACTAAACACCAGAGAAGACACACAGGAGAGAAACCTTATAGCTGTGATCAATGTGGGAAGAGTTTTGGTCAATCTAGCAATCTGACAGTGCACCAGAGAACACACACAGGAGAGAAACCATATAGCTGTGATCAATGTGGGAAGAGTTTTGGTAAATCTTGCATTCTGACATCACACCAGAGAACACACACAGGAGAGAAACCATATAGCTGTGATCAGTGTGGGAAGAGTTTTACTGAGTCTGGGGGTCTGATATTACACCAGAGAAGACACACAGGAGAGAAACCTTATAGCTGTGATCAATGTGGGAAGAGTTTTGGTCAATCTAGCAATCTGACAGTGCACCAGAGAATACACACAGGAGAGAAATCCTATAGCTGTGATCAATGTGGGAAGAGTTTTGGTAGATCTGTCCAGCTGACAGTGCACCAGAGAATACACACAGGAGAGAAGCCTTATAGCTGTGATCAATGTGGGAAGAGTTTTGGTCAATCTGGCCATCTGACTCAACACCAGAGAACACACACAGGAGAGAAACCTCGTAGCTGTGACCAGAGATAATCTGATAAAAGATCTCTGATCAAATATCAGAAAATACATACATGAAGGAGTTGTTTCATGATATCAATGAATTAATGTCACAATGTAGAATGTTTTAACATTGTAGAAGGAGTATTTTAATAATGTCACAATGTAGAACCCTAAACGTTTTCCCCCTGTTCTATTGATTTCAACATTATATGGATATTAGCCTCAGGGGGAAAATCCAGGCTCTGAAATGGAAGAGTTACTATTTATGAGATTTAACAAAAAGTGACTAACAAAAAAAGAGCTGTGTTACACATACCACGTTGGTGACCCACTTGAATCACAATGCAACACTTCAAAATGTAGCTAGCTGTTTTCTACAAATTGTCCTCTAACCAGTGATGTACACATTATTCCCAGATTCCGTGTGGTTTTTGAGCTGTTAGTTTTAACAGGACGTGCAACCTCCTCTCCCTCCTCTCACGCAATTGATCTCGTCGTGATATCGATGAGTTATGAAAAATAAGTGTTGTGTTCCTTTGTTCAGTGACCCCTACATTTAAATGTATCACTCCAAAATGTAGCTGACTGTCTTCTGCAGGTTGTCCTCTAACCAGTGAGGTAAAAGATATCTCCCATTTCCATATGTTTTTTGTTTTGTTGTGTTAGTTTCAAGAGCAGGTTCAACCTGATTTCCCCCCAAATGGATATAAGATTTGTGTTTTTCGCTTAGCTAGTGCGTTGCTATGGATCTTTATTTATTTTGACTGCACGTTTTTCCGTATTGGAGATGAGTTTTGTTTGGGCTCCTTCCAAGGAGACGAGAGTTCTAGAAGCTAGTGAGTTTTAGGAAGATGAGAGTTCTAGAATCTAGTGAGTTTTAGGAAGATGAGTGTTCTAGAAGCTAGTGGGTTTTAGGAAGATGAGTGTTCTAGAAGCTAGTGGGATTTAGGATTCTATAGAAAGAAAAAGGAGAAACAAATAAAACTATTGTATATTATTATTTAGAAATACGTGGTTTTTTCTTGTTTTTAATTGTTGACATCCAGTAGACACCATGTTTATATTGGTGAAGGTGAAGCATTGTAGTTGATTATAATGTGAAATGGAAGTTGTTTTCTGTTGGTGGTGAGCAAACTTTTCCAACAAAAATATAGGATATATATGTTGTCTTAAGGTGTTACAGGCTTTGGTTTTTCCATTTATGTTTTGAGGTGTGACTTTAGCATGTCTAGCTCGTTAGCACGTCTAGCTCGTTAGCAGGTCTAGCTCGTTAGCAGGTCTTGCTCGTTAGCAGGTCTTGCTCGTTAGCACGTCTTGCTCGTTAGCACGTCTAGCTCGTTAGCACGTCTAGCTCGTTAGCACGTCTAGCTCGTTAGCACGTCTAGCTCGTTAGCACATTTAGCACGTATAGCTCGTTAGCACGTATAGCTCGTTAGCACGTATAGCTCGTTAGCACGTATAGCTCGTTAGCAGGTTTAGCTCGTTAGCATGTCTAGCTCGTTAGCACGTCTAGCTCGTTAGCACGTCTAGCTCGTTAGCACGTCTAGCTCGTTAGCAGGTAGGACGCACTGATTGGTGTCACCTCGTTAGTCAGTATGTGTTACACCTGTGCTGGCTTGTCCATCTCGTTAGTGGGAAGGTGTTTCACCTGAGCTGGTCCAGGTTCTATTTAAGAGTGTCTGGCCCAGTGCTCCAGTTGTCTTGATACATGTGGACAGTCAACACCTTTAGTTGCTCCACCTTTTTGGTTTGCTTCCTGTCTTTAAGTTTGGTGTGGGTTTTTCTTTTGTTTGCCTCTTCTTGGGAAGATTTAGTGGGTCTCATGGTGGGTGTCTTTTAGCTCCCAGTTGTTGTTACTAGTCAACTTTCAGTGGACACTGAGAGCAAAACTGCAACATTATGTTATAATACTTTTATTGCATCAAATGGTGGTTTTATGCAACAGAATAGAGGGTTCTTAGAACTATAGTGTCTGTGTGTTCTACTGAGGATGGGCCTCTGGGAGAAAACACTGACAGGAGATTTACAATGTCTTTTGGGTGATAAAACCTAAAGAGACTGCATTCCAGAGCATGAGTTAATGTTTCTGTTCTATATGGTACCAGGGAGAGATGACCTCAGGGCCAGACCCTGGTCTCTACACAAAGAGTACTGTTTTTACAGCAGATACTGTCTGCTGAGAATTATAAGTATCTTTCATACAAATCTTAACCTTGTGACCTGTTCTATACATCTGTTGTTGGTCATGTAGGTTGAAAGGGGTATAAAATACCTTTGTACTTTTGTCCCCTGGGTCCACCAGCCATCATTATCGTAGAGCACTCAATTGATTCACTTTATATGTGTATGTTGTATTGACCTGCTCCCTAATTAATAAGTGAATAAAGATTTAGTTTAAGAATAACTCTGACTTGATAAGTTTGTCTCTCCTCAATTGATATTAAAGAAAATAACAACCACATTTGGGGATGTGAATCTTCACTTGGTGACCGCTCCTGGTGACCTGGGTAAATGATGCACGAGGGATCCCTCAAACTTGGGATCTCAGGGAGACCACACTGCGGGAACGGAGCAAATGGACCCACCTTTGTTCTGAGAGGCAGCCAGCCGAGTGGATACCACATCTCAAATGTAGTTTTAAAAAAGAAAGAGGTGAGCGAAACACGCAAAGTGGAGTTTTTAGAAAAGAGTGTGTATTCCTGTGTGGAGGTGTAAACAGTGCCCAGTCAGTAGGCTCTGAGGCTGTCAGCTATCTATGAACTGGATGAAAACTAGAATCTGTGTTTACTAGTTAAGACCATTTATGGTATAGTATAAGATAGTACGGTGCACCTGTAATTGTTTTAAACCTGTAATTTTTTTAAACCTGTACCCCATTTTAGAAGTATTGAAAGATGTAAATGTATGAGTTGCATTTTCCTAGGAACTAACCATGACATAGAAATGTGAAAATATTCCTGCAGGTTAAAATATTGTTGAAAAACAAGTAATTGATTAGGTATGTTTGGGAATAGCATTGTGTGACTGTGATATGAGAGTTGTGTGACTGTGATATGAGAGTTGTGTGACTGTGGAAATGAGTCTTAAACCTGTTAGGGCTACCCCCCCACTTCTCTTAATTTCCGCCTGAAGACATACCCAAATCTAACTGTCTGTAGCTCAGGCCCAGTAGCAAGGATATGCATTTTCTTGGTTTCATTTGAAAGGAAACACTCTGAAGTTTGTGGAAATGTGAATTGAATGTAGGAGAATATAACACAGATCTGGTAGAAGAAAATACAAGGAAACAAACATACGTTTTCTGGTTTCTATTGTTGTTGCACCAACTTTCAACTGAAAAGGAACAGCCAAACATTCAGATAGGATGCTGGGGATAAATTTCTATGCAGAATGTAAGAGGGCAACAGTATCTGAGAAAAGTTTCAGAAACATATCTTCAGGAATGAGCGAGCTACATGACATTGAGCATGAAGTCACCCAGGTGTCCCACACAAATGTACCCAAATGTACCCAAGTGGCCAAATTGGTACAGTGATACATTTTGATGTAAAAAACTATATACAAAATACAAAAATTATATTCTAACACACCCCTCAAAAAAAGTACAAATATAAAATTGTGAAAATATTTTAATAACAAGGGTAACTATTTACACACATTCAATGTACAATGTTGTGAGGACCCTCAGTCCTCTACACAAAATTGTGCTGCTTGTGCCATGGACCATAGCAGTCTCTTTCTGCTGTAAAGCAGAGGGTTACTGAACAGGTGGTGCAGGTGATGGGGCATTTCCTGTGACAAAGGGCACAGCGTCACCTCCCCACTGTGCCCTTTTTGCCCTGAGGCACATTCATGCCTGCAGAGATGAATTTAGGCAGGTGAACACCACTGGTTGAAGGACCAGAAGAGGTAGAGGGGACAGAAGGTGCTGCAGTGGACTTGCTGTAGCTAGCAAGCTCCTGGATGAGCAGCTCTCGGAAGGCTAGCTGTGAGATGGGGGGCTTTCCACAGCTCTTGGCCATTTCCTTCTGTATGATGAATGAATTCACAACAGCAATGTCAATGAAATGATAAAAAAAAGTATTGTACCATTTCATGGTCTTGTGGAGCACATTATAGTAGCCTATCAGCGCATCTGACAGGTCTACACCCCCCATGCTCTTGTTATAGTCCTTGATAGCTGCAGGAATGGGGACATTTTTGGCTGTCCATGCTCCAGTAGCGCCCTTCACACGCCTGACAACGTGATCTCCACTGAAGGACTTGTGGATACTGGAGCACATGACCACCTCTCTGGTATCCATCCACTTCACAAAGAGCAGGCCATCTTGGCGAAGCCATCGCATGGTACCCCGCTCAGTCCGCTTAGGCATGTCGTTCTCCTTGGTCTTTGGAAAGCCCACTCTGTTGGGCCGAATGGTGCCACAAGCCCACACCTCCAGCTTCCTCAGGTCTGTGAACAGGGTAGGGCTTGTGTAGAAATTGTCCACAAACAGTTTGTAGCCCTTCCCCAGCAGTTGAAAATCAAATAATGCCATGACA
The DNA here is from genome assembly GCF_901001165.1 of Salmo trutta. Classification (NCBI taxonomy): domain Eukaryota; kingdom Metazoa; phylum Chordata; class Actinopteri; order Salmoniformes; family Salmonidae; genus Salmo; species Salmo trutta. The sequence continues at coordinate 55,587,944 of NC_042973.1, read as the reverse complement.
GAATCATAGCTGAGTCCCTTGCCGGTCGCAAAACTGCTCTTCCCCTCATAAACAAAAAAATTGCACGTGTATGCACACGCAGAATCAGCCAAAACAAACAGTTTGTAACCCCACTTGGTCGGCTTGTTACGCATGTACTGTTTTAGGCTGATTCTGGCCTTTGAGGCTACCATCCTCTCATCGATGGAAAGGTTCTGGGCGGGCTGAAAATAGGTCTTGCAGGCCTCAACCATACTGTGGTAGAGAGGTTTAATTTTGCAGAGCCTGTCATACCCTGCTGTGCCTCGCTTCTTGTCGTTGTCCCCGTCAACTTCTGGGTCACTGATATGAAGCGCCCGTGAGATTGTCAGAAACCTTTTGCACGACATGACAGTGGAGGGGAAAGGCAGTTGATAGAGGGGTGCAGTTTTCCAATACTGTTTCAGGGTTTTCAGCTTCACTAGACCCATGTATATGACCATTGATAAATAGCAAAAAATATCTGACATGGAAATAGGCTTCCATGCCTCTTTTTTGCCTGCCTGCTTCTTAGCACCATATTTATTAGTGTTCAAGACAAGGGAATCAATAACTGAAGATGTAAAAAACAGTTGAAAAAGTTGCATGGGGCTGTAGTTGGAGGTCATGTCCAGCTGAGGTCCTGGTGGCCTTTTTGGTCTGAATATTGGAGGTGGTGGGCCCACATCCTCCACCGTCACAGAGTGCCAACGACCCTCCTCCTCTCTGATTGCTGGTTTAGCTTTGCCCCATCTCCTCTTCTTTGTCACAGACTTCACACCTGGCCGGGTGGGGGTAGGTGTGGAGCCGGAGACAGCAGGGGTCCGGCTAGTTGATTCAGCTCCTGTGGGGGATGGGCACCTTGGCAGTGGGGGCTCCCAGTCAGAATCAGAAGGACTGTGAAGACACAGACACACAGATTATATATAGAGTTGTGAACCCCATGTCTAGATAAAATACATGTAAAAAATATTTTAGATATACAGACAGATTATATATAGAGTTGTGAACCCCATGTCTAGATAAAATACATGTAAGAAATATTTTAGATATACAGACAGATTATATATAGAGTTGTGAACCCCATGTCTAGATAAAATACATGTAAAACATATAGATATTTTTTTACATGTATCTAATATATACAGACACAGACACGCACTCATAATGTTTAGCCATGTGTACTTCACACAGTTCATTACATATATATGTCAAATAAATAAATATATATATATATATATATATATATTATTTTGTATCTCCAAACAACTCAAATGAATAACATTTGATATTATTAATTTCAAACAACGGCACTCACCCGTCCAAAACCGCGTCCTTTCCATGCAAAAACATCTCCTCAAACTCGAAGTCCAAACTTGACTCACAATCCGACTCCTCTTCAAGTAACTCTGTCTCACTATCTCTATCTATTTCATCATTTATGTCATGTACATCTGTATACCTGGACTTAGCCTTTGATTTACCAGATTTACTAGACATAATTTTAGCGATAAAATACCTGAAAATTGTCTCGACTCAAAACTGCTGCGCGCAAACAAATGTGGCTCCTGCGGGTAGAAGTTTCAATGGCGAATGGCTACGTTACGCTCGGCTTTCGTTCAAGAGCTGGTCATTCCGGGTATTACCATTACATATTGCCGTTTACCTTAGCTCATTGGCTATCTGCAAAGCTAGATTTCAAGACGATCAGTGGTCATTGGTCCGAAATACAGTCAATCAACGAAGGACTGGTCATATCATTGGCGCGCAATGAGGTCATTGTTAGGTGTGTTCAAATCAGGTATTTTGGGTCAATACGTCCCGCAAAAAGAACAATCAAGTATGGTTGTGTTACTAGCAAACATGAGATTGTAATAAAGCCAACCATGACTGGATAAACGTGTGTTTAGCGGGAGTAATTACATCGAATGCTTCGTCGAAAGTTGAAGGAGTCGGAATTCATGACACTAGCCGGTTAGGAAATGTTTCGTGTTATGCTATAAAAATTGATTTTATAGAACAAACGACCATTTATTGTGAAGATTGGGCCTTTTGTATCACCAAAAGAAGAAGATCTTCAAAGGTAATTGATTATTTTATTGCTATTTCTGACTTTAGTGACGCTAATGCTTGGTTGGAAAATGCTAGTAATGCTTGTGTTTGCGGGACCTTGTCCTCAGATTATTATAATCTATGTTTTCACCGCAAAGCCGTTTTGAAATCGGACAGTGTGGTTAGATTAACGAGAGTCTTGTCTTTAAAATGCTGTAAAATAGTCATATGTTTGAGAAATTGAAGTAATAGCATTTCTAAGGTATTTGAATATCGCAAGCGTCCCTCCTAGCCCATAGAGGTTAATCTGTCGTCTGGATAGTAACATATAGAAATATGCTGAATCAGATGATTGAAATGTGGATAATAAGCGGGATGATATTTTAGAAAGCAGCGGAAGGTCTATAGTTCCTGGGAGGCTTGATTTTGCCGTGGTCTCTGGGAGGTTAGAGAACCATTGAGGATCCCATGGTCATTGTCTGGGAAACAAAAGTTTATTTTTGGTTCTGCTGGGCGTATGTTTGGAGAGCTGCTTCGTAGCTGTGGAGTCCTTCAAAAAGCAAATGGAATGGTTGTTGTGAGTACCTGAGAATTTCTTACGTTTTATATGGATTCTGTAAATAAATGAAAATATGATGAATTGTATGTGTGTATAATCGATTACTAGAGATTTGATAAACTAATACTGGGAATATAATTAGATACAATTTAAACAATCCATATGTAGACGAACGTAGGTTTTGAGTTGGTATCTTTAATGGATAATTTGGTAAAGATGAGTTTTAAGCATTATTAAACAGTCTACAAAATCTGGGCAGTTGTCTCAGAAACTGGAGTGTGTCCACTTTAGGGTTCTTCCCAGTATGAGAGGAGTGAATCCCATCTACAGCTACCATCTAAGATATTAATTTCCCTCCACAAGGGGGCGGACATGTAACGTTTCCAAAATGGGATAGTATTGTACATGTAACGTTTCCTAAATGGGATAGTATTGTACATGTAACGTTTCCAAAATGGGATAGTATTGTCCATGTAACGTTTCCAAAATGGGATAGTATTGTACATGTAACGTTTCCAAAATGGGATAGTATTGTACATGTAACGTTATGCCCCCTTGTGAGTTAATAGTATTGCATGCTGTAGCAGGCTATACAAAGAGGAAGACCTCCATTGACGATTCAGTTCGTTGTAACATCTCGTCTGGACAGGTCACCGTCCTTAGTTAGTTAGTTAGTTAGTTAGTTAACGAAGCTAACGTTAACTAGTTCATTATCACAAAAGCGAGAACTGCTCTAGATTGGAAACTTACATTAATGAGTGTAAAGCCATGTTGGCTTTATGGAAACGATATACAATATATGGGAAAGAATATAGTTGAGGAAATAATCCAACCCTAGTTGTGCCTAGTTAGGACATAACGTTAGCTAGCTAGCTAACGGTACTGTACTGTAGCTCATACAACGCCGACGGTCAAACCCGGCTTTCTAATATTTACGTTCATTAACTATAGTAACGTTATGGAAGATATTCACAGAAAACCATCATTGTCTTCGTTATTCATTATTAGTATGTTATATTATTATAATAAATGATTTAGAGACATATTCAGAGCCAAACATCAACCCAACTTAACCTTTTTAACTGTTGTCGCATCCAAACTTGTCACCATCGTTTTCAGTTGTAATTGCGAAGTTTCCGGAAGAAGTCCAGCAACAACGGAGGTTCCTCGATGAACCCACCTTCTAACAAGTTCTTTGAAGAACCTTTTGGGGCTGTTTTTCATTGACCAAGAACCCTACGGTTCTTAGGGGATCTGAGAACAACTCCAGTTGAACCCTGCTGCTGCTCCAATACAGTATGAGGTGAGACGGTGAACTGATGTTGAACTGGGCAGTCACCTGCTGCTGCTCCAATACAGTATGAGGTGAGACGGTGAACTGATGTTGAACCGGGCAGTCAGCTGCTGCTGCTCCAATACAGTATGAGGTGAGACGGTGAACTGATGTTGAACCGGGCAGTCAGCTGCTACTGCTCCAATACAGTATGAGGTGAGACGGTGAACTGATGTTGAACTGGGCAGTCAGCTGCTGCTGCTCCAATACAGTATGAGGTGAGACGGTGAACTAATGTTGAACTGGGCAGTCAGTCATTCATTCTGTACTATGAGTCTATCAAATCAAATTGAATTTGACCTTACAGTGAAATGCTTACTTACAAGCCCCAAACCAACAATGCAGTTTAAAAAAGTACAAATAAGAATACTAAATAAAAGGAACAAGAATGAAAGAGCAGAAGTTAAATAACAATAGCTAGACTATATACAGGGGGTACCGGTACAGAGTCAATGTGTGGGGGCACCGGTTAGTCGAGGTAATTGAGGTAATATGTACATGTAGGTAGAGTTTTAAAGTGACTATGCATAGATGATAACAGAGAGTGTGGGGGGGGCCTTCCTCTGACACCGCCTGGTAAAGAGGTCCTGGATGGCAGGGAGCTTGGCCCCAGTGATGTACTGGGCTGTACGCACTACCCTCTGTAGTGCCTTGCGGTCAGAGGCAGAGCAGTTGCCATACCAGGCAGGGATGCAACCAGTCAGGATGCTCTCGATGGTGCAGCTGTAGAACCTTTTGAGGATCTGAGGACCCATGCTAAATCTTTTCAGTCTCCTGAGGAGGAATAGGTTTTGTCGTGCCCTCTTCACGATTATCTTGGTGTGCTTGGACCATGATAGTTTGTTAGTGATGTGGACACCAAGGAACTTGAAGCTCTCAACCTGCTCCCCTACAGCCCCGTCGATGAGAATGGGGGCATGCTCAGTCTTCCTTTTCCTGTAATCCACAATCATCTACTTAGTCTTGATCACGTTGAGGGAGAGGTTGTTTTCCTGGTACCACACGGCCAGGTCTCTGACCTCCTCCCTATAGGCTGTCTAGTCGTTGTTGGTGGTCAGGCCTACCACTGTTGTGGCATCGGCAAACTTAATGATGGTGTTGGAGTCGTGCCTGGTCGTGCAGTCATGAGTGAACAGGGAGTACAGGAGGGGGCTGAGCACGCACCCCAGAGGGGCCCCTGTGTTGAGGATCAGCGTGGCGGATGTGTTGTTACCTACCCTTAAAAAACATGAGCTGGCGCACACCCAGAAAAATAGTTTGTGTGGAGGTGCTGACTAACGGCGAATAAACTATAAACTATCAAAATAAAGAAAGTCGCACACTCCATGTATAAACTCCCAGCAATTGAATGGGTAGTGAGGGGTGATGTCATAATGATAATGGGTAGTGAGGGGTGTGTCATAATGATAATGGGTAGTGATGGGTGATGTCATAATGATAATGGATAGTGAGGGGTGTGTCATAATGATAATGGGTAGTGAGGGGAGTGTCATAATGATAATGGGTAGTGAGGGGTGTGTCATAATGATAATGGGTAGTGAGGGGTGTGTCATAATGATAATGGGTAGTGAGGGGTGTGTCATAATGATAATGGGTAGTGAGGGGTGTGTCATAATGATAATGGGTAGTGAGGGGTGTGTCATAATGATAATGGGTAGTGAGGGGTGTGTCATAATGATAATGGGTAGTGAGGGGTGTGTCATAATGATAATGGGTAGTGAGGGGTGTGTCATAATGATAATAGGTATTGAGGGGTGTGTCATAATGATAATGGGTAGTGAGGGGTGTGTCATAATGATAATGGGTAGTGAGGGGTGTGTCATAATGATAATGGGTAGTGAGGGGTGTGTCATAATGATAATGGGTATTTACCAACGTTTCAGCATCACTGTGCCTTCCTCAGGGTGATGTCATGAATACTGGAACCAGGTTATGTAGACAAACAGTGCAATTAGTGCAACCAGTGAGGGGTGTGTCATAATGATAATGGGTATTTACCAACGTTTCAGCATCACTGTGCCTTCCTCAGGGTGATGTCATGAATACTGGAACCAGGTTATGTAGACAAACAGTGCAATTAGTGTAACCAATGACAATAGTGAGGGGTGTGTCATAATGATTAAGTTAATAGAAATGAATTAGTGAAACTGTAGTTTATGGCATATTAAATATATTACTGTATTGTTATCATATAGAAACATCATGGAATATTGTACATCATATTAAATATATTACTGTATTGTTATCATATAGAAACATCATGGAATATTGTACATCATATTAAATATATTACTCTATTGTTATATAGAAACATCATGGAATATTGTACATCATATTAGCATCAACATACATTATTGTTTCATTCAATTTCACATAATAAGGATATTTAATATTTTCAAGTTCAGAAGTCAGAACCCATCACCTGCTATGTAAAAGAGACAGAAGAATGCACAATGGTCAATGCTATCTGGGATCCTTGGGACATCCCTACCCTAAACCCTAACCTTAACCCCTACCTTAACCATTTTAAATGTCAACTTCAATGGGCTAGGGACATCCCAAGGATGTATCTCTACCTGAAAATACATGATCTAAGTGATTGATAGTTGGTATTCAGCAGTCATAAAGCCTAATTTACTTTAATGAACTACTAAAATAGTGTTTTTGTCAGACAGCATAGACAGCAGCTCTACACTTTATTGACTGACTGATCCATTCATCCTTCCATCCCTCCTCAGCCTTCCTCTCCTCTGAAGACCCAGTGAGGGTGGAGCTCAGTCAGAGAGCTGTTGAGGGACTGGTTAGGAAGAACACTTCTACAGCCAGAGAGGTGAGAGGTCACACATGGTTTAGATGGTAAATATTTATGTCCCCTTAGCGGTTCATCACGTCAGCAAAAGGGAATATGTTCCATCATCTATGTTTATTTACATTAGTGCAAATTGTCCACTGATATTGGTGTAATTTCTCACCCCTTTGTGGCTGTATGAAAGTTAATTTCCCCTCAGGCACACATTTGTTCTTTGTTATTACCCGAGCCACTGCCTGTTCAGCCTGCTATCATCCAGAAGGCGAGGTCAGTACAGGTACATCAAAGCTGAGACCGAGAGACAGAAGCTGTTTTTCAATCTCAAGATCATCAGACTGTTAAATAGCATCACTAACACAGAGAGGCTGCTGCCTACATACACAGACTTGAAATCATTGGTCACTTTAAGGAATGGAACACCAGTCACTTTAATGTTTACATATCTGGCATAACTCATCTCATATGTATATACTGTATTCTATCCTATTCTACTGTATCTGTCTATGTATTACTCATCTCATATGTATATACTGTATTCTATTCTACTGTATCTGTCTATGTATTACTCATCTCATATGTATATACTGTATTCTACACTATTCTACTGTATCTGTCTATGCATTACTCATCTCTTATGTATATACTGTATTCTATTCTACTGTATCTGTCTATGTATTACTCATCTCATATGTATATACTGTATTCTATTCTACTGTATCTTAGTCTATGTATTACTCATCTCATATGTATATACTGTATTCTATTCTATTCTACTGTATCTTAGTCTATGTATTACTCATCTCATATGTATATACTGTATTCTATTCTACTGTATCTGTCTATGTATTACTCATCTCATATGTATATACTGTATTCTATTCTATTCTACTGTATCTTAGTCTATGTATTACTCATCTCATATGTATATACTGTATTCTATTCTACTGTATCTGTCTATGTATTACTCATCTCATATGTATATACTGTATTCTATTCTACTGTATCTGTCTATGTATTACTCATCTCATATGTATATACTGTATTCTATTCTATTCTACTGTATCTGTCTATGTATTACTCATCTCTATATACTGTATTCTATACTATTCTACTGTATCTGTCTATGTATTACTCATCTCATATGTATATACTGTATTCTATACTACTGTATCTGTCTATGTATTACTCATCTCATATGTATATACTGTATTCTATACTATTCTACTGTATCTGTCTATGTATTACTCATCTCATATGTATATACTGTATTCTATCCTATTCTACTGTATCTGTCTATGTATTACTCATCTCATATGTATATACTGTATTCTATACTATCCTACTGTATCTGTCTATGTATTACTCATCTCATATGTATATACTGTACTCTATTCTACTGTATCTGTCTATGTATTACTCATCTCATATGTATATACTGTATTCTATACTACTGTATCTGTCTATGTATTACTCATCTCATATGTATATACTGTATTCTATCCTATTCTACTGTATCTTAGTCTATGTATTACTCATCTCATATGTATATACTGTATTCTATCCTATTCTACTGTATCTTAGTCTATGTATTACTCATCTCATATGTATATACTGTATTCTATTCTATTTTACTGTATCTGTCTATGTATTACTCATCTCATATGTATATACTGTATTCTATTCTACTGTATCTGTCTATGTATTACTCATCTCATATGTATATACTGTATTCTATCCTATTCTACTGTATCTGTCTATGTATTACTCATCTCATATGTATATACTGTATTCTATTCTACTGTATCAGTCTATGTATTACTCATCTCATATGTATATACTGTATTCTATACTATTCTACTGTATCTGTCTATGTAATACTCATCTCATATGTATATACTGTATTCTATACTATTCTACTGTATCTGTCTATGTATTACTCATCTCATATGTATATACTGTATTCTATTCTATTCTACTGTATCTTAGTCTATGTATTACTCATCTCATATGTATATACTGTATTCTATCCTATTCTACTGTATCTGTCTATGTATTACTCATCTCATATGTATATACTGTATTCTATCCTATTCTACTGTATCTTAGTCTATGTATTACTCATCTCATATGTATATACTGTATTCTATCCTACTGTATCTGTCTATGCAGCTCTGACATTGCTCGTCCATATATTTATATATTCTTATTCCATTACTTAGATTTGTGTGTATAAGGTATTTGTTGTGAAATTGTTAGATATTACTGTTGGAGCTAGGAACACAAGCATTTCACTACACCCACAATAACAACTGCTAAACACATGTATGTGACAAATAACATTTGATTTATTATGAAGGTAATTTGTGTCAAATGTACCTTTCCCCACTCCTTCACGCCATCTCTTTACATTGCTGATGCATATTCAGTGGCCTGGCTGCATCCAGACGATGTCAAAGGCCCATCCTGGTAGATCTGAACCTAATGCAGCTTGGAGTGATCGGATGACAGAAGTCACATTTAGGTGCCAGGTGTAACTGAGGCCATAGATGCTCCATATCCATTACTTTGAGTGTTTTATATAATATGACTAAATGTGTTTCTGTGTTGCAGGGGTAGTCAGAAATGGAACAGCAAGGCCACAGAACATGACATAAGCAGAGCTGTGGGAGACCACCTCAAGCCCCTGGTAGAGCCGGGGGTGGTGTTTACCACTCCACCACGCCTTCAGCAAGCTGGAAAAGTGGGATTGATCTGTTTGATCCATTTGTTTGTTTCAGTTTTCAGTAGTTGAATCCTTTTCAACATAATATCCTCTGGTGTATTGTTGAGTTCAACATTTTTCATTTTCAACAAATGAACTGGGTTGGTTGAAAAGTGATACTAAACATCCATACCATTTGCACTATTTTGACAGTGGAAGATATACTGAATTTATACTGTTTTTCATAATAAGATGGACCAAGATACGTATTGGTTTTGCAAGAGTCTGTTGATTGTCGGTCATTGGGTTAATTTGTTTTGCAATATGTTCAAATCAAATCAAGCGTTATTTATACAGCACATTTCAGACATGAATGCAACACAATGGCTTCACAGGGGAGAAAAACAAATATTTAGTACACAAACATAAGCGGATGAAAAAGTAAATTAACAACTTAAAGACTAATTGGCACCCTAAGGAAATTCCGTTGATTAAAATATTAATTGGATGCAATGTCCAACCCAAACTACAAGCTTGTTTTTTAGGAGGGGCTCTGAAAGACACTATGGGGGTGTCCACTGAAAGTTGACTAGTAACAACAACTGGGACCTAAAAGACACCCACCATGAGACCCACTAAATCTGCCCAAGAAGAGGCAAACAAAAGAAAATCCCACACCAAACCTAAATACAGGACGCAAACCAAAAAGGTGGAGCAACTAAAGGTGTTGACTCTCCACATGTATCAAGACAACTGGAGCACTGGGCCAGACACTCTTAAATAGAACCTGGACCAGCTCAGGTGAAACACCTTCCCACTAACGAGATGGACAAGCCAGCACAGGTGTAACACATACTGACTAACGAGGTGACACCAATCAGTGCGTCCTACGTGCTAACGAGCTAGACGGGCTAACGAGCTAACGAGCTAGACGTGCTAACGAGCTAGACGTGCTAGACGGGCTAACGGGCTAGACGGGCTAACGAGCTAACGGGCTAGACGGGCTAACGGGCTAGACGTGCTAACGAGCTAGACGTGCTAACGAGCTAGACGGGCTAACGAGCTAGACGGGCTAACGAGCTAGACGGGCTAACGAGCTAGACGTGCTAAACGAGCTAGACGGGCTAACGAGCTAGACGTGCTAACGGAGCTAGACGTGCTAACGGAGCTAGACGGGCTAACGAGCTAGACGTGCTAGACGTGCTAACGAGCTAGACGTGCTAACGAGCTAGACGTGCTAAAGTCCAACCTCAAAACAATAATGGAAAAACCAAAGCCTGTAACACCTTCCCCTTAACAAATATATCCTATATTTTTGTTGGACAATTTTGCTCACCACCAACAGAAAACAACTTAATTTCCAAATATAATCAACTACAATGCTTCACCTTCTCCAAAATAAACATGGTGTCTACTGGCTGTCAACAATAAAAATATGATTTTTTTTTTACTAAAACTCACTAGCTTCTAGAACTCTTGTCCCCTTGGAACAAACAAACAAAACAAAACAAAACTCATCTCCAACACGGAAAAACGTGCAGTCAAAATAAATGGCAAAGGACTGGCTAAATGCAAAACACAAATCTTTTTTGACTGCCCACCCTTGAGACAATCAGCAACCAAGTTGTCTTTACCACAGACATGTCTGATTTCAAGAGGAAACTCCTGCAATATCCGTAGTAACTTTCCACCTCACTGCGGAGCTTCTCTCTCTTCTCAGGGTTCACTAGATAGGCATGTTGTTGGATCGGGGCCCAGTCCCCAATGTCATGCTCTAGTACATTTGGGTTGGCACATCTGAGAATGAACCCTGATATTCTAAAAGCAGGGCAACAATGTGAATATAATTGTACCCAAAAGTTGTCAGTTGGTTGCATAAATAATTATGATTACTAAATGTTACATGAATTGGAAATATGAAATATTTGGTTGCATAGTCTTATTTTCAACAGCTTTTCAATGACATTTTGCTAGGGGGGATATCCCCAATGTCAAAACACAGTGTTAACGTGTCCAAATCAATAACCAATATGCAGAAACAGTTTGGGATAAATTGAAAACCTAAACATAAAATGTGCTATGTACACAAACATCTGCCACAATAATCATATTACTTGGAGTTTTTAAAACAAGCACTTTATAAACTGCACAAGCACCAGAAACGCTGCTGTTTTGACAAGTAGCAATAAATCACTGATATCGATTAGGGGGAAATCAGGTTGTACGTGATGTTGAAACTAACACAACTAAAAAACACATGGAAATGGGAGATATCTGTTACCTCACTGGTTAGAGGACAACCTGCAGAAGACAGTCAGCTACATTTCGGAGTGATGCATTTAAATTTAGGGGTCGCTGAACAAAGGAACACTTATTTGTCATCACTCATCAATATCATGCTAAAATCATTTGAGCGAGAGGAGGAAGATGAGGTTGCACGTCCTGTTAAAACTAACAGCTCAAAAACCACACGGAATCTGGGAATAATGTGTACATCACTGGTTAGAGAACAATTTGTAGGAAACAGCCAGCTACATTTTGAAGTGTTGCATGGTAATGTGGTAAGTGTAACACAGCTCTTATTGAGTTAATCACTTTTTGTTAAATCACATAAATAGTAACTCTTTCAATTCAGAGCCTGGATTTTCCCCCTGAGGCTAATATCCATATCATGTTGAAATCAATAGAACAGGGAGCAAACATTCTACATTGTGACATTATTAAAATACTCCTAGTACAATGTTAAAACATTCTACATTGTGACATTAACTCATTGATATCATGAAACAGCTCCTTTATGTATTTTCTGATATTTAACCAGAGATCTTTTATCAGATTATCTCTGGTCACAGCTATGAGGTTTCTCTCATGTGTGTGTTCTCTGGTGTCTTGTCAGCTGGCCAGATCGAATAAAAGTCTTCCCACATTGATCACAGCTATAATATTTCTCTCCTGTGTGTGTTCTCTGGTGTAATGTTAGCTTGTCAGATCGAACAAAACTCTTCCCACATTGATCACAGATATAAGGTTTCTCTCCTGTGTGTGTTCTCTGGTGTACAGTCAGTGTGCTAGATGCAGCAAAACTCTTCCCACATTGACCACAGCTATAAGGTTTCTCTCCTGTGTGTGTTCTCTGGTGTTTTGTCAGCTGGCCAGATCGAACAAAACTCTTCCCACATTGAGCACAGATAAAGGGTTTCTCTCATGTGTGTGTTCTCTGGTGCACTGTCAGATCTCCAGATTGACAATAACTCTTCCCACATTGACCACAGCTATAAGGTTTCTCTCCTGTGTGTCTTCTCTGATGCACTGTCAGATCTCCAGATTGACCAAAACTCTTCCCACATTGACCACAGCTATAAGGTTTCTCTCCTGTGTGTGTTCTCTGGTGTATTGTCAGCTGGCCAGAACGAACAAAACTCTTCCCACATTGAACACAGATATAAGATTTCTCTCCTGTGTGTATTCTCTGGTGCACTGTCAGATAGCTAGATGTAGTAAAGCTCTTGCCACATTGAACACAGCTATAAGATTTCTCTCCTGTGTGTGTTCTCTGGTGTAATGTTAGCTGGTCAGATCAAACAAAACCAGAGGATCCACGATAGTCCCGTCTCTCTCCTGTGTTAATGACAAAGTCAGACAGATGGTTAAAGGCCCACAACAACAGAAATCCAATGTTTATTTGAGGTAAAAGGTGATGCCGAAACTCTAAGCAGTGTGCCAGACGACTTTTGGTCTCTAATATAGGCCCCTTTCTGTGTTTAATCAAATTGCGGCACGAGGGCGATGCGCACACAATTTGTCAATAAAGTTAAGATTTCTTTAATTTCTTTTTTATTTATTTTACCAGATAGTTGAGAACAAGTTCTCATTTTCAACTGCGACCTGGCCAAGATAAAGCAAAGCAGTGCAACAAAAACAACAACACAGAGTTACATGTGGGATAAACAAACGTACAGTCAATAACACAATAGAAAAATCTATATACAGTGTGTGCAAATGGAGAATGGAGGTAAGGCAATAAATAGGCCATAGTAGAGAAGTAATTACAATTTAACAAATTAACACTGGAGTGATAGATGTACAGATGATTTTTACATTTAAGTCATTTAGCAGACGCTCTTATCCAAAGCGACTTACAAATTGGTGCATTCACCTTATGATATCCAGATACCCCAGAATTCTATTTTCTGTTGTAAAGAAATTAGTTCAACCACCAGTTAACTCCTCCTTTACCCACTCCATTGAGTAAAGTAAAAGCCAATGGCCAGTATACAGTCTCCCTTCTCTATGTTTGACAAGTTGTAGCTGTGGCTAGGAGTGTTATTTATTCATTATTATTATTATTATATAATATATAATTAATACAATGTAGTCACAGTGAATTTGATGTAATGTCCTTAAAACAAGTCAAAATGAGGCTCAGTAGTGTGTGTGGCCTCCACGTGCCTGTATGACCTCCCTACAACACCTGGACTAAAGCATCCGCCAACTCCTGGACAGTCTGTGGTGCAACGTGGCGTTGGTGGATGGATCGAGACATGATGTCCCAGATGTGCTCAATTGGATTCAGGTCTGGGGAATGGGCGAGCCAGTCCATAGCATCAATGTCTTCCTCTTGCAGGAACTGCTGACACACTCCAGCCACGTGAGGTCTAGCATTGTCTTGCATTAGGAGGAACCCAGGGCCAACCGCACCAGCATATGGTCTCACAAGGGGTCTGAGGATCTCATCTCGGTAACTAATGGCAGTCAGGCTACCTCTGGCGAGCACATGGAGGGCTGTGCGGCCCCCCAAAGAAATGCCACCCCACACCATGACTGACCCACCGCCAAACCGGTCATGCTGGAGGATGTTGCAGGCAGCAGAACGTTCTCCACGGCGTCTCCAGACTCTGTCACGTCTGTCACGTGCTCAGTGTGAACCTGCTTTCATCTGTGAAGAGCACAGGGCGCCAGTGGCGAATTTGCCAATCTTGGTGTTCTCTGGCAAATGCCAAACGTCCTGCACGGTGTTGGGCTGTAAGCACAACCCCCACCTGTGGACGTCGGGCCCTCATACCACCCTCATGGAGTCTGTTTCTGACCGTTTGAGCAGACACATGCATATTTGTGGCCTGCTGGAGGTCATTTTGCAGGGCTCTGGCAGTGCTCCTCCTGTTCCTCCTTGCACAAAGGCGGAGGTAGCGGTCCTGCTGCTGGGTTGTTGCCCTCCTACGGCCTCCTCCACGTCTCCTAATGTACTGGCCTGTCTCCTGGTAGCGCCTCCATGCTCTGGACACTACGCTGACAGACACAGCAAACCTTCTTGCCACAGCTCGCATTGATGTGCCATCCTGGATGAGCTGCACTACCTGAGCCACTTGTGTGGGTTATAGACTCCGTCTCATGCTACCACTAGAGTGAAAAGCACCGCCAGCATTCAAAAGTGACCAAAACATCAGCCAGGAAGCATAGGAACTGAGAAGTGGTCTGTGGTCCCCACCTGCAGAACCACTCCTTTATTGGGGGGTGTCTTGCTAATTGCCTATAATTTCCACCTGTTGTCTATTCCATTTGCACAACAGCATGTGAAATGTATTGTCAATCAGTGTTGCTTCCTAAGTGGACAGTTTGATTTCACAGAAGTGTGATTGACTTGGAGTTACATTGTGTTGTTTAAGTGTTCCCTTTATTTTTTTGAGCAGTGTATTATAAATGAAATGAAACTGTTCCACAAAAATGTGCAACTGAAAATCATAACTGGCACACAGATTGGTAGAAATGGTCAGACAAATTGGCACTCTGACTGAAAGAACAGATGACTTGGTTGACCAAGATGTATTTTAGTTGGGGACAGCACTTGAACATGATTTTGGGGCTCCCGAGTGGCGCAGCGGCCAATGCATCTCAGTGCTTGAGGCGTCACTAGACACCCTGGTTCAAATCCAGGCTGTATCACAACCGGCCATGATTGGGAGTTCCATAGGGCGGCGCACAATTGGCCCTCAGTCGTCCGGGGTAGGCAGTCATTGTAAATAATAATTTCTTCTTAACTGACTTGCTTAGTTAAATAAAGGTCAAAAAAATAAAAATAATTATATATATATGTATAATTATTATTATTTTTTTTAATTTTTTTAAATCGGCCAAATCGGCGTCCAAAAATACCGATTTCTGATTGTTATGAAAACTTGAAATCGGTCCTAATTAATCGGCCATTCCGATTAATCGGTCGACCTCTAATATAGTATATAATAGAATTAATCTATGATGTTATAATGATAGTTTAACCAGGTTTCTAGGCTATATAGTGTATATTCTAGAATTCATCCATGATGTCATAATGATAGTTTAACCAGGTTTCTAGGCTATATAGTATATTCTAGAATTCATCCATGATGTCATAATGATAGTTTAACCAGGTTTCTAGGCTATATAGTATATTCTAGAATTCATCCATGATGTCATAATGATAGTTTAACCAGGTTTCTAGGATATATAGTATATTCTATAACTGCCAGTGTAGTTTTCCTTTGGAGGCAAATTGTTACAGCTGTTGATAAGTCATTTTATAATATTCAGCGAATTTTTTTCATGCCATTATGTTAAAGGCGAAACATACCTAGATTCAATTACATTCATGAATTGGTTTGAAACCTTTGTTTTAAAACCTTCTCAAAGTTGGTCCCTTGACGGATTTGTAGAAAACGGTTTGTCATGAAACACTATTTATATGTAACCTTTATTTAACTAGGCAAGTCAGTTAATTAAGAACACATTCTTATTTACAATGACGGCATAGGAACGGTGGGTTAACTGCCTTGTTCAGGGGCAGAACGACAGATTTTTACTTTGTCAGCTCAGGGATTCAATCTTGCAACCTTACGGTTAACTAGTCCAACGCTCTAACCACCTGCTTTACATTGCACTCCCCGAGGTTACGCGAATGCAGTAAGTAGCTAAGGTAAGTTGCTAGCTAGCATTAAACTTATCTTTTAAAAAACAATCAATCAATCATAATCACTAGTTAACTACACATGGTTGATGATATTACTAGTTTATCTTGCCTGTCCTGTGTTGCATATAATCGCTTAGGTACACGTTGCTCCAACCATAAACATCAATGCCTTTCTTAAAATCAATACACAAGTATATATTTTTAAACCTGCATATTTAGTTAATATTGCCTGCTAACATGAATTTCTTTTAACTAGGGAAAATGTGTCACTTCTCTTGCAAACAGAGTCAAGATATATGCAGCAGTTTGGGCCGCCTGGCTCGTTGCGAACTGTTAAGACTATTTCTTCCTAACAAAGACAGCAGACTTCGCCAAACGGGGATGATTTAACAAAAGCGCATTTGCGAAAAAAGCACAATCGTTGCACGACTGTACCTAACCATAAACATCAATGCCTTTCTTAAAATCAATACACAGAAGTATATATTTTTAAACCTGCATATTTAGCTAAAAGAAATCCAGGTTAGCAGGCAATATTAACCAGGTGAAATTGTGTCATTTTGCGTTCATTGCACGCAGTCAGGGTATATGCAACAGTTTGGGTAATTTGTCAGAATTTTACGTAATTATGACATAACACTGAAGGTTGTGCAATGTAACAGGAATAACGTTTTGTTTTCGAGATGATAGTTTCCGGATTCGACCATATTAATCACCTAAGGCTCGTGTTTCTGTGTGTTATTATGTTATAATTAAGTCTATGATTTGATAGAGCAGTCTGACTGAGCGATGGTAGGCACCAGCAGGCTCGTAAGCGTTCATTCAAAATAGCACTTTCGTGCGTTTTGCCAGCAGCCCTTCGCAATGCATTGCGCTGTTTATGACTTCAAGCCTGTCAACTCCCAAGATTAGGCTGATGTAACCGATATGAAATGGCTAGCTAGTTGGCCGGGTGCGCGCTAATAGCGTTTCAAACGTCACTCGCTCTGAGACTTGGAGTAGTTTTTTCCCTTCCTCTACATGGGTAACGCTGCTTCGAGGGTGGCTGTTGTCGATGTGTTCTTGGTTCGAGCCCATGTAGGAGCGAGGAGAGGGACGGAAGCTATATTGCTACACTGGCAATACTAAAGTGCCTATAAGAACATCCAATGGTCAAAGGTATATGAAATACAAATCGTATAGAGAGAAATAGTCCTATAATAACTACAACCTAAAACATCTTACCTGGGAATATTGAAGACTCATGTTAAAAGGAACCACCAGCTTTCATATGTTCTGAGCAAGGAACTTAAACATTAGCTTTTTTACATGGCACATATAGCACTTTTACTTTCTTCTCCAACACTTTGTTTTTGCATTATTTAAACCAAATTGAACATGTTTCATTATTTATTTGAGGCTAAATTGATTTTATTGATGTATTAAGTTAAAATAACTGCTCATTCAGTATTGTTGTAATTGTCATTATTACAAATAATGAAATATATAAAAAAATTTTTTTCAAAAATCGCCAGATTAATCGGTATCGGACCTTTTTGGTCCTCCAATAATCGGTATCGGTGTTGAAAAATCATAATCGGTCGACCTCTATACTATATAGCCTAGAAACCTGGTTAAACTATCATTATGACATCATGGATGAAATCTAGAATATACTATATAGCCTAGAAACCTGGTTAAACTATCATTATGACATCATGGATGAATTCTAGAATATACTATATAGCCTAGAATTCTGTTTAAAACAATACTTTTGACCTCATGGATGACCAGTCTTTGTATTCATAGTGTAGTGAATTCAGGGGATAGCCTGAAGGTTGCTACAATAGCTTTCTCTATGAATTTGAGAGTGGTTACATTTCTCCAGCCCCCATCCCTCAGATGTTTACCAAACCAAGTCTCTGGGCAGCCATTTTGTTTCTGTTTAAAAACCCACAGAGCAATCAATCAACCAATCTGCAGTTCAAACACTGTTTTGGTATTAAGATGATGGGGTTGGACAAATTTAACTACTTTCAAATTCATAGACAGACCTATGGATGCAAGGACTGACCATCCATGATATCAACATTATAGTTTTAACCATATTGAGGCTATACAGTGTTGATTTACATTGTTTATAACATTGGAGTAAAAAAAGCTTATTTGGGGTTCTGATGGGGTACAACAGTTGAACTAAGCTCATGAGGCATGTGTTATATTCTTCAAGAATCAATGGCTATAAATGAATAATTTAAAAGTCTAAATATGGATGTAGCTATTGCAGATTTCCCCTTTAACACCAAACATCAGTTAAACAACTGCAGAGTTTGTGCCTCTGTATTTAAGACAGTACTTACTAGTGTTAATCAGGGCCCGTTCATCGTTAGAACCATTGGATGCCTTAAGATGCGTTTGGGAAACCGGGCCCAGATATCCATTTTCCTCCTCTTCTTCCACCTCCTTTTTGGATGTAACAGTCATCTCCTCCTCCTCCTCTTTCACTCCATCCTCCTCTTCTTTTACTGTAACATCCTCCTCATCTTTCACTCTGAACGCATCTTCCTATTCTTTAACTGTAACGTCTTTCTCTTCTTCTTTCACTGTAACAGCCTCACCCTCTACTTGTTTTTGTATTGTAACATCCTTCTCTTCCTCCTCCTCTTTCACAAGAGTTTCTTTCTCCGTCCAGCAGACCTCTTCTTTATCAGGAGGAAAGTAGCTTAGTGAACTCATGGTCGGTATGTTAGCTAGCTAGCATTAGCGACTAGACTAGTTCTAAGCTAACTTAGCAAACCAGCTAGCTGACAAACAACGTAAATATATAATTAAATGGGCCAACAAGTACATACGACAGAAGTGTGTTTAATACACAGCGACTAATATACACCAAAACAGTGTAAAGAGCGTGAATGTTGTAGCTATGTTTGCTAGAAAGCTACCGAGGTGTCTGACTACCTGTTGTTGTTGAAGGAGCGTCCCGTCCACTAGATTATACGTCACACTGGCAGCATCGCCTGAACCTAAAAGACGCACATCGCCATCTGCTGACTGGAGGGCAACGCAGTTGAGGAACCAAACCTTTATTTTTCATTTATTTCATAAAAGTTTAATATTATATTAAGTCGGTCAAAGAGAAGCATGTGTTGATTGATTCGTTTTTAATGAGTTAGAATTTCATACAAACTTTACACCCACTACATATTTTCATTGAACCATACTTCTGACATGGATCATTTTGACCCCAGAGGCATATCTTTTATCATAGCCAAAATGTGGTTCATTCAATTATTCCAATTTTTAATGACTTTGTCAAACAACTTGTTCTTAATAAATTTAAATCATGGTTTAGTGTTTCTGTATCAAAATGGACTTTTAATTCAAATCCTTTGGAGTCATTTTGACTCCAGCCAAAAGCACCTTTGTTAAATAGGACGTTTATTTCAAATCAAATCACATTTTATTGGTCACATACACGTGTTTAGCAGATATTATTGTGGGTGTAGCGAAATGCTTGTGTTTCTAGCTGCGACAGTGCAGTAATATCTATCAAGTAATATCTAACAATTTCACAACATAGACCCAATACACACACATCTAAGTATTTGAATCTAGGTTTCTCTGTAGACATGATCCATCCTACCAGAGGGTGGAGGGGCTCCTGTATCAGTGGTTTTGACAGATAGACACCTGCAGACACACTGTATAGTGCCTCCCATGTACTCTCCTAAGATTGGACTTTTCTATACCACGTATCACATGACTGTGTACAAAACTGCCAGTGGTAGAAAACACTCCCAGCGGTAGAAAACACTGCCAGAGGTAGAAAGCCCTGCCAGTGATATACAGAGCATTCGTTAAGTATTCCGACCCCTTCACTTTTTCAACATTTTGTTACGTTACAGCCTTATTCTAAAATTGTATAATTTTCCCCCCTCATCAATCTACACAAAATACCCCATAATGACAAACCAAAAACAGTTTGACATTTTTGCAAATTGATTAACTTAATTAAGTATTCAGACCCTTTGCAATGAGACTCAAAATTGAGCTCAGATGCATCCTGATTCCATTGATCATCCTTGAGATGTTTCTACAACTTGATTGGAGTCGACTTGTGGTAAGTTCAATTGATTAGACATGATTTGGAAAGGCACACACCTGTCTATATAAGGTCCCACAGTTTACAGTGCATGTCAGAGCAAAAACCAAGCCATGAGGTCAAAGGAATTGTCCATAGAGATCTGAGACAGGATAGTGTCGAGGCACAGATCTGGGGAAAGGTAGCAAAAAATGTCTGCAGCATTGAAGGTCCCCAAGAACACAGTGGCCTCCATCATTCTTAAATGGAAGAAGTTTGGAACCACCAAGACTCTTCCTAGAGCTGGCCGCCTGGACAAACTGAGAAATCGGGGGAGAAGGGCCTTGGTCAAGGAGGTGAACAAGAACCCGATGTTCACTCTGACAGAGCTCCAGTGTTCCTGCCAAGTTAGCAGCTACTCTTCCTGGGGTTTATTATGAATCCCCATTAGTTCCTGCCAAGTAAGGTCAGGGAGCTCCGCCCCTTTCAAGCAAAAGGTATAAATGATGGGTTATAAATTAACAGGTATAAATGATGGGTTATGAAATAACAGGTATAAATGATGGGTTATGAACTAACAGGTATAAATGATGGGTTATGAATTAACAGGTATAAATGATGGGTTATGAACTAACAGGTATAAATGATGGGTTATGAACTAACAGGTATACATGATGGGTTATGAACTAACAGGTATAAATGATGGGTTATGAACTAACAGGTATAAATGATGGGTTATAAATTAACAGGTATAAATGATGGGTTATGAATTAACAGGTATAAATGATGGGTTATGAATTAACAGGTATAAATGATGGGTTATGAACTAACAGGTATAAATGATGGGTTATGAATTAACAGGTATAAATGATGGGTTATGAATTAACAGGTATAAATGATGGGTTATAAATTAACAGGTATAAATGATGGGTTATGAACTAACAGGTATAAATGATGGGTTATGAATTAACAGGTATAAATGATGGGTTATGAATTAACAGGTATAAATGATGGGTTATGAATTAACAGGTATAAATGATGGGTTATGAACTAACAGGTATAAATGATGGGTTATGAACTAACAGGTATAAATGATGGATTATGAATTAACAGGTATAAATGATGGGTTATGAATTAACAGGTATAAATGATGGGTTATGAATTAACAGGTATAAATGATGGGTTATGAATTAACAGGTATAAATGATGGGTTATGAACTAACAGGTATAAATGATGGGTTATGCATTAACAGGTATAAATGATGGGTTATGAACTAACAGGTATAAATGATGGGTTATGAACTAACAGGTATAAATGATGGGTTATGAATTAACAGGTATAAATGACGGGTTATGAATTAACAGGTATAAATGATGGGTTATGAACTAACAGGTATAAATGATGGGTTATGAATTAACAGGTATAAATGATGGGTTATGAACTAACAGGTATAAATGATGGGTTATGAACTAACATGTATAAATGATGGGTTATGAATTAACAGGTATAAATGATGGGTTATGAATTAACAGGTATAAATGATGGGTTATGAATTACCACATCCCCTGCGAGCCCAGGCATTTCAATACCTTCAGGACTTCTTACGGTCCATGTGCAATGTATATGGTTATCTCTGTCTCTCTCTCCATCTCTTCTTTAACAAGCAGCAATGTTGTTGTCATTCCACTAGGGACCTGTTTTCAGCATTTTAAGTCTCCAGTCAATAACCGGTGCACTGGAATTATCCCTCTACACCCTTTACACATGTACTGCACTGGAATTATACCTCAACACCCTTTACACATGTACTGCACTGGAATTATCCCTCTACACATGTACTGTACTGGGATTATCCCTCAACACATGTACTGCACTGGAATTATCCCTCTACACCCTTTACACATGTACTGTACTGGAATTATCCCTCTACACATCTACTGCACTGGAATTATCCCTCTACACATGTACTGCACTGGAATTATCCCTTTACACATGTATTGTACTGGAATTATCCCTTTACACATGTACTGTACTGGAATTATGCCTCTACACATGTACTGTACTGGAATTATCCCTCTACACATGTACTGCACTGGGATTATCCCTCAACACCCTTTACACATGTACTGTACTGGAATTATCCCTCAACACATGTACTGCACTGGAATTATCCCTCTACACATGTACTGTACTGGGATTATCCCTCAACACATGTACTGCACTGGAATTATCCCTCTACACATGTACTGCACTGGGATTATCCCTCTACACCCTTTATACATGTACTGTACTGGAATTATCCCTCTACACATGTACTGTACTGGAATTATACCTCAACACCCTTTACACATGTACTGCACTGGAATTATCCCTCTACACATGTACTGCACTGGAATTATCCCTCTACACCCTCTACACATGTACTGCACTGGAATTATCCCTCTACATCCTTTACACATGTACTGCACTGGAATTATCCCTCTACACATGTACTGTACTGGAATTATCCCTTTACACCCTTTACACATGTACTGTACTGGAATTATCCCTCTACACATGTACTGTACTGTAATTATCCCTTTACACATGTACTGTACTGGAATTATCCCTTTACACATGTACTGTACTGGAATTATCCCTTTACACATGTATTGCACTGGAATTATCCCTCTACACATGTACTGCACTGGAATTATCCCTCTACACCCTTTACACATGTAATGTACTGGAATTATCCCTCTACACATGTACTGCACTGGAATTATCCCTCTACACATGTACTGTACTGTAATTATCCCTCTACACATGTACTGCACTGGAATTATCCCTCTACACATGTACTGTACTGTAATTATCCCTCTACACCCTTTACACATGTACTGTACTGGAATTATCCCTCTACACATGTACTGTACTGGAATTATCACATTGGCTGGCAGAAACTTACTGTTTTTTTATTGGGCCATCAAAGCTGTCTCAGTGAGAGACTAGTTGATTAAGGACTAACAGTTTATCAGCTTGAAGGACGCAACTCATGTTATTCTGGTTAAACAGTGAGAGACTAGTTGATTAAGGAGTGGGGATTCTTTTACAATTATGAAAAAAATATTTCATGTTTTATTCGTACAGCAGCCAGCATTGTGAATGGTTCGGTAATAATATGTCATGTTTCACTCGTACCTCAGCCAGCATTGTGAATGGTTAGGAAATAATATGTCATGTTTCACTCGTACCTCAGCCAGCATTGTGAATGGTTAGGGAATAATATGTCATGTTTTACTCGTACCTCAGCCAGCATTGTGAATGGTTAGGGAATAATATGTCATGATTTACTCGTACCTCAGCCAGCATTGTGAATGGTTAGGAAATAATAGGTCATGTTTTACTCGTACCTCAGCCAGCAATTGTGAATGGTTAGGAAATAATAGGTCATGTTTTACTCGTACCTCAGCCAGCATTGTGAATGGTTAGGAAATAATATGTCATGTTTTACTCGTACCTCAGCCAGCATTGTGAATGGTTAGGAAATAATATGTCATGTTTTCTTCGTACCTCAGCCAGCATTGTGAATGGTTAGGAAATAATATGTCATGTTTTACTCGTACCTCAGCCAGCATTGTGAATGGTTAGGGAATAATATGTCATGTTTTACACGTACCTCAGCCAGCATTGTGAATGGTTAGGGAATAATATGTCATGTTTTACTCGTACCTCAGCCAGCATTGTGAACGGTTAGGAAATAATATGTCATGTTTTACTCGTACCTCAGCCAGCATTGTGAACGGTTAGGAAATAATATGTCATGTTTCACTCGTACCTCAGCCAGCATTGTGAATGGTTAGGAAATAATATGTCATGTTTCACTCGTACCTCAGCCAGCATTGTGAATGGTTAGGAAATAATATGTCATGTTTTACTCGTACCTCAGCCAGCATTGTGAATGGTTAGGAAATAATATGCCATGTTTTACTCGTACCTCAGCCAGCATTGTGAATGGTTAGGGAATAATATGTCATGTTTTACTTGTACCTCAGCCAGCATTGTGAATGGTTAGGGAATAATATGTCATGTTTTACTTGTACCTCAGCCAGCATTGTGAATGGTTAGGAAATAATATGTCATGTTTTACTCGTACCTCAGCCAGCATTGTGAATGGTTAGGGAATAATATGTCATGTTTTACTTGTACCTCAGCCAGCATTGTGAATGGTGTCTGATGTAGTGACATACTAGACCATGGCAGTAAATCTAATACTTAGGTGTTTTTAGTCAGGCATGAAAGGTCTGTGTTGGTTCCGTGGTCATAAGTTACATCTCTGGCCATGCTGGCAGGGTCTGAATCAAACCCAATGTCCAGTGGGATTGATCTGTTTGATCCAATTGTTTGTTTCAGTTTTCAGTAGTTCAATCCTTTGACATATTGTTGATTTCAACATTTTTAATTTTCAACTATTTTTTTATTTATTTATTCCACCTTTATTTAAGCAGGTAGGCAAGTTGAGAACAAGTTCTCATTTACAATTGCGACCTGGCCAAGATAAAGCAAAGCAGTTTGACACATACAACAACACAGAGTTACACATGGAGTAAAACAAACATACAGTCAATAATATGTTAGAAAAATAAGTCTATATACAAAGTGAGCAAATGAGGTGAGATAAGGCAAAAAAGGCCATGGTGGCGAAGTAAATACAATTTAGCAAGTAAAACACTGGAATAGTAGATTTGCAGTGGAAGAAGGTGCAAAGTAGAAATAATGGGGTGCAAACGAGCAAAATAAATACATACAGTAGGGGAAGAGGTAGTTGTTTGGGCTAAATTATAGATGGGCTATGTACAGGTGCAGTAATCTGTGAGCTGCTCTGACAGCTGGTGCTTAAAGCTAGTGAGGGAGATAAGTGTTTCCAGTTTTAGAGATTTTTGTAGTTCGTTCCAGTCATTGGCAGCAGAGAACTGGAAGGAGAGGCGGCCGAAGGAGGAATTGGCTTTGGGGGTGACCAGAGAGATATACAGTGCCTTGCGAAAGTATTTGGCCCCCTTGAACTTTTCGACCTTTTGCCACATTTCAGGCTTCAAACATAAAGATATAAAAATGTAATTTTTTGTGAAGAATCAACAACAAGTGGGACACAATCATGAAGTGGAACGAAATTTATTGGATATTTCAAACTTTTTTAACAAATAAAAAACTGAAAAATTGAGCGTGCAAAATTATTCAGCCCACTTAAGTTAATACTTTGTAGCGCCACCTTTTGCTGCGATTACAGCTGTAAGTCGCTTGGGGTATGTCTCTATCAGTTTTGCACATCGAGAGACTGACATTTTTGCCCATTCCTCCTTGCAAAACAGCTCGAGCTCAGTGAGGTTGGATGGAGAGTGTTTGTGAACAGCAGTTTTCAGTTCTTTCCACAGATTCTCGATTGGATTCAGGTCTGGACTTTGACTTGGCCATTCTAACACCTGGATATGTTTATTTGTGAACCATTCCATTGTAGATTTTGCTTTATGTTTTGGATCATTGTCTTGTTGGAAGACAAATCTCCGTCCCAGTCTCAGGTCTTTTGCAGACTCCATCAGGTTTTCTTCCACAATGGTCCTGTATTTGGCTCCATCCATCTTCCCATCAATTTTAACCATCTTCCCTGCCCCTGCTGAAGAAAAGCAGGCCCGAACCATGATGCTGCCACCACCATGTTTGACAGTGGGGATGGTGTGTTCAGGGTGATGAGCTGTGTTGCTTTTACGCCAAACATAACGTTTTGCATTGTTGCCAAAAAGTTTGATTTTGGTTTCATCTGACCAGAGCACCTTCTTCCACATTTTTGGTGTCTCCCCCAAGTGGCTAGTGGCAAACTTTAAACAACACTTTTTATGGATATCTTTAAGAAATGGCTTTCTTCTTGCCACTATACGACTGATTGTTGTCCTATGGACAGAGTCTCCCACCTCAGCTGTAGATCTCTGCAGTTCATCCAGAGTGATCATGGGCCTCTTGGCTGCATCTCTGATCAGTCTTCTCCTTGTATGAGCTGAACGTTTAGAGGGACGGCCGGGTCTTCGTAGATTTGCAGTGGTCTGATACTCCTTCCATTTCAATATTATCGCTTGCACAGTACTCCTTGGGATGTTTAAAGCTTGGGAAATCTTTTTGTATCCAAATCCGGCTTTAAACTTCTCCACAACAGTATCTCGGACCTGCCTGGTGTGTTCCTTGTTCTTCATGATGCTCTCTGCGCTTTAAACGGACCTCTGAGACTATCACAGAGCAGGTGCATTTATACGGAGACTTGATTACACACAGGTGGATTATATTTATCATCATTAGTCATTTAGGTCAACATTGGATCATTCAGAGATCCTCACTGAACTTCTGGAGAGAGTTTGCTGCACTGAAAGTAAAGGGATGAATAATTTTGCACTGGCCAATTTTTCAGTTTTTTATTTGTTAAAAAAGTTTGAAATATCCAATAAATTTCGTTACACTTCATAATTGTGTCCCACTTGTTGTTGATTCTTCACAAAAAATTACAGTTTTATATCTTTGTTTGAAGCCTGAAATGTGGCAAAAGGTCAAAGTTCAAGGGGGCCGAATACTTTCGCAAGGCACTGTATTTGTTGTCTTAAGGGGGAAGGTGTTACAGGCTTTTTCCATTTATGTTTTGAGGTTGCTCGTTAGCACGTAGGACGCACTGATTGGTGTCACCTCGTTAGTCAGTATGTGTTCCACCTGTGCTGGCTTGTCCATCTCGTTAGTGGGAAGGTGTTTCACCTGAGCTGGTCCAGGTTCTATTTAAGAGTGTCTTGCCCAGTGCTCCAGTTGTCTTGATACATGTGGAGAGTCAACACCTTTAGTTGCTCCACCTTTTTGGTTTGCTTCCTGTCTTTCAGTTTGGTGTGGGTTTTTCTTTTGTTTTCCTCTTCTTGGGCAGATTTAGTGGGTCTCATGGTGGGTGTCTTTTAGGTCCCAGTTGTTGTTACTAGTCAACTTTCAGTGGACACCCCCATAGTGTCTTTCAGAGCCCCTCCTAAAAAACAAGCTTATATTTTAGGTTGGATATTGCATTCAATTAATATTTTAATCAATGGCATTGCCTTAGAATATTCATTAGTCTTTCAGTTGTTATTCTTCTGTTTGTTGTGTCCTAAATATTTCAGTTTATTTTCTTTTTTCTTCTTCCTGTGAAGCCATTGTGTTGATTTCAACAAATTAACCCAATGACTGACCAATCGACAGACTCTTGGTCCCTCTTAGTATGAAAAACCGTATCAATCCCACTTTTCTAGCCTGCTGAAGACATGAATGTTTTGATCGAACAAAACATACATGTATTGTGTAACATGATGTCCTATGAGTGTCATCTGATGAAGATCGTCAAAGGTTAGTGCTTAATTTTAGCTATATTTCTGTTTTTTTGTGACGCTTCTCCATGCTAGGAAAATGGCTGTGGCTTTTCTTGTTTAGGTGGTGTCCTAACGTTCGCCTAGGATAGGGGGCGCTACAGCGATTTTTGAAAAAAATTCGTGCCCATTTTAAACGGCCTCCTACTCAAACTCAGAAGCTAGGATATGCATATAATTAATACTTGTGGATAGAAAACACCCTAAAGTCTCTAAAACTGTTTGAATGGTGTCTGAGTATAACAGAACTCATATGGCAGTCAAAACCCCGAGACCGATCGTAACAGGAAGTGGAATTCTGAATTGCGGACTCAACTTCATCAGTTTGCCTGTAAATCACACAGTGAGCAATGGTTCATTGAGCACTTCCTATTGCTTCCACTAGATGTCTCCAGTCTTTACAAAGTGATTTGAGCCTTCTACTGTGAAAACTGACACAATGAGAGTCTGTGGAACGTGGTCACATGAGGAGGGCCATCACCATTATGACGCCGGCGCCCCTGGCTACCCTCCCCTTTTGATACGTTTTGAAAGACAATGCAATCGTCCCCCTTGAATCTTATTGGAGCTCTGGTTGAAAAAGGCCCTAAAGATTTATGTTATACAACGTTTGACATGTTTGAACGAACTTAAAAAAAAATTAAAAAAGGCATTTTTTTCGAAAGAGGTGTCCCACGCACGACGGAACTTTTGGTGCAGCCTTCAGAACGCGCTAACAAGAACAAGCTATTGGAACATAAAGGATTAACTTTTTCGAACGAAAATACATTTGTTGTGGACCTGGGAATCCTAGAAGTGCTTTCTGATGAAGATAATCAAAGGTAAGGGATTATTGACAATAGTATACAAGACTAGATTTGATATGCGATTTTTCCAAGATGGCGCTGACCTGTAACGGTAGCCTATTTTCTGAGTATCCCCTTTTATCGCAAAGTGTGATTACCCAGTAAAGTTATTTTTAAATCTGGCATTACAGGTGCTTTCAAGAGATATTCATGTATAAATCTTAGAATGACAATATTACATTTTAAAAATGTTTTCGAATAGTAATTTAGTAAATTGTAGCGCTGTTTCACCGGATGCATTTGAGGGAAAATAGTTAGTCAACGTTAAAATGCTGTTTTTATATATAAAATATGAACTTTATCGAACAAAAGAATGCATGTATTGTGTAACATGATGTCCTAGGAGTGTCATCTGATGAAGTTTGTCAAAGGTTAGTGCTGCATTTAGCTGTTTTTTGGTTATTTGTGATGCATGTGGTTGGTCGGAAAATGGCTGTGGCTACTTTTACGATATACTCCTCTAACATAATCTAATGTTTTGCTGTAAAGCCTTTTTGAAATCGGAAAACGTGGTTCGATTCAGGAGAGGTGTATCTATAAAACGATATAACATAGTCCTATATTTGAAAAAAATATATATTACATTTCGTTATGCTAATGGCGATAGGATTTTTTCGCTGGATGTCCGAGCCCGTCAAGAGGATAATCTAATGTTTTGCTTTCGCTGTAAAGCCTTTTTGAAATCGGACAATGTGGTTCCATTAAGGAGAAGTGTATCTTTAAAATGGTATAAAATAGTCGTATGTTTGAGAAATATGAATTATGAGATTTTGGTCGTTTTGAATTTGCCGCCCTGCTATTTCACTGGCTGTTGGGAGTGTGTCTCCACAGGTGGGACGGTCACGTCCCACATACCCAAGAGAGGTTAACGTCAGGGTATGAGTCGAGAAACCTGCCTATTTTCCTTGAAAGTACGTAATGTCACGATTGCAAAGCTATACGATATTACAGAGAACAAGTTAATTATCTCACATCTCTGAAAATATTTGTAATGTTGTGCTTCTTGTTCATGGAGGGTAATTCATGCCAATGTTCTTTTCTTTAAGCTGTTAATACGAATTGAAAGGAGTTTCCAATATCCTCATTTCTTAAAGTATTTCTGGTGATAGCTAGTGATAGTGATACACAAGCTAGGTCTAGTTGAAACATTGCCATCCCATGGCAGCATTTACCAGCCACCAGGTTCAGAAGATTTAAAACCACAAATTTAAAACCCAATTCTATTTTTACCCAAAGTTAAGATATAAATTATTCAAACTGAACATAATTCATGCTGGTTATTATTTTAGGCTATTTTAGTTTGAGTCAAAGATAGTTTTAATTTTTCAAACAGGTTTGTCGTTATATTTCAGTTTACTAAATTGTTTTCCCCTAATTACTTTTTCAATATTAAGCATGCAGGTTTCCCCTATCAACCAGTCATAGGTACTGGTGACAAAGCGCCTCGTAACCTAGCTGGGAATGGGACAGACTGAAACCACTCCCCTATCAACCAGTCATAGGTAGTGGTGACAAAGCGCCTCGTAACCTAGCTGGGAATGGGACAGACTGAAACCAATCCCCTATCAACCAGTCATAGGTACTGGTGACAAAGCACCTCGTAACCTAGCTGGGAATGGACAGACTGAAACCACTCCCATATCAACCAGTCATAGGTACTGGTGACAAAGCGCCTCGTAACCTAGCTGGGAATGGGACAGACAGAAACCACTCCCATATCAACCAGTCATAGGTACTGGTGACAAAGCACCTCGTAACCTAGCTGGGAATGGGACAGACTGAAACCACTCCCCTATCAACCAGTCATAGGTACTGGTGACAAAGCACCTCGTAACCTAGCTGGGAATGGGACAGACAGAACCCTTCTGTGGTAACAGACAGGGGTGATTTGTAATCAAATCTAATTCCCAGGAATGGGGTTCATATGAACCACAGAGACTGTGTGTGGGATAATAACATGGCCGTGTCCAACCCTGCTTGTTCCCTCGACTCCGCTACCAACCACCAATCTCCAACAGGGCCCTTAACCTGTATCACTAGACACCTCATAGTGAGCTATAGGTAGGAATCAGCAATGAATCCCAATAATGAGACACCTCTGGGGAGGGGTGTCAGAAACATTTAAAATATATATATATAGTGTTTTATGACAAACCGTTTTTTTACAAATCCGTCAAGACACCAATGTAAATTGTCCGGTGGGGATTTTATGAATTGTTCAGCAGTCTTATGGCTTGGGGGTAGAAGCTGTTGAGGAGGCTTTTGGTCCTAGACTTGGCGCTCCGGTACTGCTTGCTGTGCGGTAGCAGAGAAAACAGTCTATGACTTGGGTGACTGGAGTCTCTGACAATTTTGTGGGCTTTCCTCTGACACCGCCTATTATATTGGTCCTGGATGGCAGGAAGCTTGGCCACAGTGATGTACTGGGCCGTTCACACTACCCTCTGAAGCGCCTTACAGTCAGGTGCCAAGCAGTTGCCATACCAGGCTGTGATGCAACCGGTCAGGATGCTCTCGATGGTGCAGCTGTATTACCTTTTGAGGATCTGGGGACCCATGCCAAATCTTTTCAGTCTCCTGAGGGGGAAAAGGTTTTGTTGTGCCCTCTTCATGACTGTCTTGGTATATACCCACGTGGGTGATTGAAAGATGAACTGAGGTCCACACTCCAGTCCAGTTAGTGGTGGTAATGCACCTTAAAGTTGGTTGCCAACCGCCATATAAAATCCAAAGAAGAAAAAGAAGCCAGAAGGAAGGAGAAATGACTAGAAACTAATTTGGTTTACCGTTTGGGGCGTCGCAACTGGTTACCTATTTTGATGTGATACGAAAGTATTGTATGAAATTATTTTGATGTGATATGAAAGTACAGCGATTTATGTTTCTAGAAACGAAACGCAATTGAGAATCGATTCACATTTAGGTGGAATATTTGACTATTTTTGCTGCCAGAGCCAGTCTACCTCTGAAAATAACATACAGTCCTTGGACCTTGAGGAGTAACGGGGGCAGCAATCAGCAGTAGAAACAATAACAAAGCGTACTCCCTGCCCGTTTCGGTAAAAAGCTGAGGGATGGGGCTGGAGAAATGCAACCATCCATGATATCAACATTCTAGTTTTAACCATGTTTTGAGGATATACAGTGTTTGTTTATATTTACTGACAAACAAATAAGTAAATAAAAACAAATGAGTAAATAAAAGCTTATATTTGGGGTTCTGATGGGGTACGACAGTTGAACTAAGCTCATGAGGCATTTATAAGGGATTTCTTCAAGAAACAATGGGTCCATATCATTAATGTATAAGTCCCAAAATGGATGTAACAACTGCTGATTGCCCCTTTAAGAGAACATAATGGGCTAATCTAATAGGAGATATTGAGGACTACAGTATTTCAGGCATTGTCATTGGATGCATTTGATCAATTGTTAACGTTTTGTTGATGGTCCACTCTTGATGTTCTACACGTTACAGTGTAGCTTCAGCCATTCCTACAGAACAACATTAAAGTGTAGAACCCCTTTACTGCATATTGGTTCAACGACTGCAGAGACGGTACTTACTGGTGTTAAACAGATCTCCAACCTCCTCTTCTTCCTCCAATGTGACAGCAATCTCCTCCTCCTCCTCTTTCACTCCAAAAACTGCATCCTCCTCTTTCTCTTCCTCTTCTTCTTTTACTGTAACATCCTCCTCCTCTTTCACTCTGAACGCGTCTTCCTCTTCTTTCACTGAAACGTCTTTCTCTTCTTCTTCTTTCACTGTAACAGCCTCACCATCTACTTGTTTTTGTATTGTAACATCTTTCTCTTCCTCCTCCTCTTTCACCAGAGCTTCCTTCTCCGTCCAGCAGACCTCCTCTTCTTTAACAGGAGGAGAGTAGCTTAGTGAACTCATGGTCAGAGATGTTAGCTAGCTAGGCTAATGCTAACTTCTATAATTCTTAAATTCTTAAAATAATTGTTATGTATTTTGTGAACGTTTATCGTGAGTAATTTAGTAAATTCACCGGAAGTTTTCGGTATGTTTGCTAGTTCTGAACGTCTCATGCTAATGAAAAAAACTAGTTTTTGATATAAATATGAACTTGATTGAACAAAACATGCATGTATTGTATAACAATATGTCCTAGGAGTGTCATCTGATGAAGATCATCAAAGGTTAGTGCTGCATTTAGCTGTGGTTTTGGTTTTTGTGACATTATATGCTAGCTTGAAAAATGGGTGTCTGATTATTTCTGGCTGGGTACTCCGCTGACATAATCTAATGTTCTGCTTTCGTTGTAAAGCCTTTTTGAAATCGGACAATGTGGTTGGATTAACGAGAGTCTTATCTTTAAAATGGTGTAAAATAGTCATATGTTTGAGAAATTGAAGTTATAGCATTTTTAAGGTTTTTGAATATCGTGAGGTCACCGCATGTGTGGGAGGTGGGACAAAAGAGCTCTCTGAGGCATGTTGAGTGGGACTAGGGGCTCCGCAGTAAAATAAAACAATGATAACTACCCTAAACAACAGTATACAAGGCATATTGACATTAGAGAGACATAAAGCAAGGCATAAAGCAATCACAGGTGTTGATTGGGAGAGCTAGCAAAGACAACAACGGGTAAGACAACAACAATTCATCAGCTAAGACAACAACAACAGGTAAAATGGCGATGCATGGGCAGAGAGGGTCAGTTAAATACATACAGGGCCTGAATTCTAGGCTGGGCCCGACAGATAAACAAAACAAACAAAATGGAGTAGTGATTAATGAACAGTCCAGCAGGCATCAGCTATGTAGCCAAGTGATCATAGGGTCCAGTGAACAGGAATATATGAAACAGGGAAGCCGTTAGGTAGTCGTTACTACGCTAGCCGGGAGATGCGCCTGGCTCGAGGCTAACTGGTGCTAACTTCGAGACAAGTGCGTCACCGACGTCCGGCAAAGGCCGGTTGAGGGCACATCGGACGGAATTACGTCGGCAGACCAGTCGTGATGGATCGACGGGGCTCAGTGTCGACAAAGGGTCCAGGCCAATTGGCAAAAGAGGTATTGTAGCTGGAGTAATTTTGTTTGCTAGCCGGGAGATGCACCTGGCTCGAGGCTAACTGGTGCTACCCAAACGTTTTGGGTAGCCTCCCACAAGCATCCCACAATAAGTTGGGTGAATTTTGGCCCATTCCTCCTGACAGAGTTGGTGTAACTGAGTCAGGTTTGTAGGTCTCCTTGCTCGTACACGCTTTTTCAGATCTGCCCACAAATGTTCTATAGGATTGAGGTCAGGGCTTTGTGATGGCCATTCCAATACATTGTTGTCCTTCAGCCATTTTGCCACAACTTTGGAAGTATGCTTGGGGTCATTGTCCATATGGAAGACTCACTTGCAACCAAGCTTTAACTTCCTGACGAATGTCTTGAGATATTGCTTCAATATATCGACATACTTTTCCTTCCTCATGATGCCATCTATTTTGTGAACTGCACTAGTCCCTATTGCAGCAAAGCACCCCCACAATATGATGCTGCCACCCCTGTGCTTCACAGTTGGGATGGTGTTCTTCGGCTTGCAAGCCTCCCCCTTTTCCCTCCAAACATAACGATGGTCATTATGGCCAAACAGTTCTATTTTTGTATAATCAGACCAGATGAAATTTTTTCAAAATGTACGATCTTTGTCCCCATGTGCAGTTGCAAACCGTTGTCTGGCTTTTTTTATGGCAGTTTTGGAGCAGTGGCTTCTTCCTTGGTGAGCGGCCTTTCAGATATAGGATATAGGACTCGTTTTACTTTGGATATAGATACTTTTGTACCTGTTTCCTCCAGCATCTTCACAAGGTTCTTTGCTGTTGTTCTGGGATTGATTTGCTCTTTTCGCACCAAAGTACGTTAATCTCTAGGAGACAGAACGCGTCTCTATCCTGAGCGGTATGACAGCTGCGTGGTCCCATGGTGTTTATACTTGCGTACTATTGTTTGTACAGATGAACATGGTACCTTCAGGCGTTTGGAAATTGCT
Organism: Salmo trutta; assembly: GCF_901001165.1. Taxonomy (NCBI): domain Eukaryota; kingdom Metazoa; phylum Chordata; class Actinopteri; order Salmoniformes; family Salmonidae; genus Salmo; species Salmo trutta. The sequence goes on along the minus strand of NC_042973.1, from coordinate 55,553,242 downwards.
CCCAAGGATGACCCAGACTGAGGTCTTGGCTGATTTATTTTGATATTCCCATGATGTCAAGCAAAGAGGCACCGAGTTTGAAGGTATGCCTTGAAACACATCCACAGGTACACCTCCAATTGACTCAAATGATGTCAATTAGCCTATCAGAAGCTTCTAAAGCCATGGCATAATTTTCTGGAGTTTTCCAAGCTGTTTAAAGGCACAGTCAACTTAGTGTATGTAAACTTCAAACCCACTGGAATTGTGATTCAGTGAATTATAAGTGAAATAATCTGTCTGTAAACAACTGTTGAAAAAATTACTTGTGTCATGCACAAAGTAGATGTCCTAACCGACTTGCCAAAATTACAGTTAGTTAACAAGAAATGTGTGGAGTGGTTGAAAAACGAGTTTTAATGACGCCAACATAAGTGATGAACTTCCAATTTGACAACAATTTGACCCCCACAGCAAATCTTAACTGCCAATTATAGAATATACTATAAAGCCTTGAAATCAGGTTAAAACTATAATTTTGACCTCATGGGTGGCCAGTCCTTGTATTTATAGTGTAGTCAATTCAGGCGGTAGCCCTGAGCTGGACTCAAACCTGGGTCCAGCAACTGTCAAGCCAACATCTTATAACTGTTACACCAAGATGTCTGAACTTCTTGACAAGGTCCCTAGGTTTTGGGTTACGGTTGATACAATAGCTTCCTCTATGAATGTGAGAGTGGTTACATTTCTCCAGCCCCGATCCCTCAGATGTTTACCAAACCAAGTCTCTGGACAGCCATTTTGTTTCTGTTTAAAACCTAGGTTACCCCTTTAAATAAGCCACACAATCAACCAATCAATCTGCAGATCAAACAATAACAAAGTTGTAATTCCATCACTGTTTTGGTAATAAGATGATTATGGGGTTGGAGAAATGTAACTAATTTCAAATTCATAGACGGACCTATGGATGCAAGGACTGACCATCCATGATATCAACATTATAGTTTTAACCATGTTGAGGCTATACAGTGTTGATTTACATTGTTTCTAAACATTGGAGTAAAAAAAGCTTATTTGGGGTTCTGATGGGGTACAACAGTTGAACTAAGCTCACGAAGCATGTGTTATATTCTTCAAGAACCAATGGCTATAAATTAATAATTTAAAAGTCCAAATATGGATGTAGCTATTGCAGATTTCCGCGTTAACACCAAACATCAGTTCAACAACTGCAGAGTTTGTGCCTCTGTATTTAAGACAGTACTTACTAGTGTTAATCAGGGAACGGTTTCTCAAACCCATCTTATTGCTAAGTTCACCGTTAGAACCATTGGACGCCTTAAGATGCGTTTGGGAAACCTGACCAAGATATCCAGTTTCCTCCTCTTCTTCCACCTCCTTTTTGGATGTGACAGTCATCTCCCCCTCCTCCTCTTTCACTCCAAAAACAGCATCCTCCTCTTCTTTTACTGTAACATCCTCCTCCTCTTTCACTCTGAATGCGTCTTCCTCTTCTTTAACTGAAACGTCTTTCTCTTCTTCTTTCACTGTAACAGCCTCACCCCCTACTTGTTTTTGTATTGTAATATCTTTCTCTTCCTCTTTCACTAGAACTTCTTTCTCCGTCCAGCAGACCTCTTCTTCTTTAGCAGGAGGAGAGTAACTTAGTGAACTCATGGTCGGAGATGTTAGCTAGCTAGCATTAGCGACTAGCCTAGTTCTAAGCTAACTTAGCAAACCAGCTAGCTGACAAACAACGTAAATATATAATTAAATGGGCCAACAAGTACATACGACCGAAGTGTGTTTAAAACACAGCGACTAATATACACCAAACCAGTGTAAAGAGCGTGAATGTTGTAGCTATGTTTGCTAGAAAGCTACCGAGGTGTCTGACTAGCTGTTGTTGTTGAAGGAGCGTCCCGTCCACTAGATTATACGTCACACTGGCAGCATCGCCTGAACCTAAAAGACGCACATCGCCATCTGCTGACTGGAGGGCAACGCAGTTGAGGAACCAAACGTTTATTTTTCATTTATTTCAGGAAAGTTTTATATTATATTAAGTCGTTCAAAGAGAAGCATGTGTTGATTGATTTGTGTTTAATAAGTGAGAATTTAAAGCAAACTTTACACCCAATACACATTTGCATTGAACCATACTTCTGACATGGATCATTTTGACCCCAGAGGCATATCTTTTATCATAGCCAAAATGTGGTTTATTCAATTCTTCCAAATTTTAATGACTTTGTCAATCAACTTGTTCTTAAGAAATCTATATCATGGTTTAGTGTTTCTGTATCAATATGGACTTTTAACAAATTCAAATCCTTTGGAGTCATTTTGACTCCAGCCAAAAGCATCTTTGATAAATAGGACGTTTATTTCAAAACAAAATCACATTTTATTGGTCACATACACGTGTTTAGCAGATGTTTTTGTGGGTGTAGTGAAATGCTTGTGTTTCTAGCTCCGACAGTGCAGTAATATCTAATAAGTACTATCTAACAATTTCACAACATATACCCAATACACACAAATCTAAGTATTTGAATCTAGGTTTCTCTGTAGACATGATCCATCCCACCAGAGGGTGGAGGGGCTCCTGTAACAGTGGTTTTAACCAGATAGACACATGCAGACACACAGTATAGTGCCTCCCATGTACTCTCCTAAGATTGGACTCTTCTATACCACGTATCACATGACTGTGTACAAAACTGCAAGGGGTATACAATGCATTCATTAAGTATTCAGACCCCTTCACTTTTTAAACATTTAGTTACATTACAGCCTTATTCTAAAGTTGAATAATTTTATAATTGAATAATCAATACCCCATAATGACATCACAATAACCCATAATGACAAAACAAAATCATTTTTTTAAAACATTTTTACAAATGTATTTACTTAAGTATTCAGACCCTTTGCTATGAGACTCGAAATTGAGCTCAGATGCATCCTGATTCAATTGATCTTCCTTGAAATGTTTCTACAACTTGATTGGAGTCCACTTGTGGTAAATTCAATTGATTGGACATGATTAGGAAAGACTCACACCTGTCTATATAAGGTCCCACAGTTGACAGTGCATGTCAGAACAAAAACCGAGCCATGAAGTCAAAGGAATTGTCCATATTGCTCTGAGACAGGATTGTGTCGAGGCACAGATCTGGGGAAGGGTACCAAAAAATGTCTTCAGCATTGAAGGTCCCCAAGAACACAGTGGCCTCCATCATTCTTAAATGGAAGAAGTTTGGAACCACCAAGACTCTTCCTAGAGCCGGCCGCCCGGCCAAACTGAGAAATCGTGGGAGAAGGGTCTTGGTCAGGGAGGTGAACAAGAACCTGATGGTCACTCTGACAGAGCTCCAGAGTTCCTCTGTGGAGATGGGAGAAACTTCCAGAAGGACAATCATCTCTGCAGCACTCCAGCAATCAGGCCTTAATGTAGTAATGATTTAAGTGTCAACATTTATTTCAATGGACAATTAAGTGAACTGTTCACTACTGTAAGTTGCTCTGGATAAGAGCGTCTGCTAAATGACTAAAATGTAAAATGTCTTACTCGTACCTCAGCCAGCATTGTGAATGGTTAGGAAATAATATGTCATGTTTTACTCGTACCCCAGCCAGCATTGTGAATGGTTAGGAAATAATAGGTCATGTTTTACTCGTACCTCAGCCAGCATTGTGAATGGTTAGGAAATAATATGTCATGTTTTACTAGTACCTCAGCCAGCATTGTGAATGGTTAGGAAATAATATGTTGTGTTTTACTCGTACCTCAGCCAGCATTGTGAATGGTTAGGAAATAATATGTTGTGTTTTACTCGTACCTCAGCCAGCATTGTGAATGGTTAGGAAATAATATGTCATGTTTTACTAGTACCTCAGCCAGCATTGTGAATGGTTAGGAAATAATATGTTGTGTTTTACTCGTACCTCAGCCAGCATTGTGAATGGTTAGGAAATAATATGTTGTGTTTTACTCGTACATCAGCCAGCATTGGGAATGGTTAGGAAATAATATGTTGTGTTTTACTCGTACCTCAGCCAGCATTGTGAATGGTTAGGAAATAATATGTCATGTTTTACTCGTACCTCAGCCAGCATTGTGAATGGTTAGGAAATAATATGTCATGTTTTACTCGTACCTCAGCCAGCATTGTGAATGGTTAGGAAATAATATGTTCCTGTGGTTCAGTTGGTAGAGCATGGTGTGTGCAACGCCAGGGTTGTGGGTTTGATTCCCACGGGGGGCCAGTACAAAAAAAATGCATGAAATGTATGTATTCACTACTGTAAGTCGCTCTGGATAAGAGCGTCTGCTAAATGACTAAAATGTAAAATGTCTTACTCGTACCTCAGCCAGCATTGTGAATGGTTAGGAAATAATATTTCATGTTTTACTCGTACCTCAGCCAGCATTGTGAATGGTTAGGAAACAATATGTCATGTTTTACTCGTACCTCAGCCAGCATTGTGAATGGTGTCTGAGGCGGTGACATACTAGACCATGGCAGTAAATCTAATACTTAGGTGTTTTTAGTCATGCATGAAAGGTCTGGGGTGGTTCTGTGGTTATAAGTTACTGACCTTGGAATACATTTCTGGCCATGCTGGCAGGGTCTGAATCAAACCCAATGTCCACCTGGCACACTGGCAGGGTCTGAATCAAACCAAATGTCCACCTGGTACACTGACAGGGTCTGAATAAAACCCAATGTCCACCTGGTACACCGACAGGGTCTGAATCAAACCCAATGTCCACCTGGTACACTGACAGGGTCTGAATTAAACCCAATGTCCACCTGGTACACTGGCAGGGTCTGAATCAAACCCAATGTCCACCTGGTACACTGACAGGGTCTGAATCAAACCCAATGTCCACCTGGTACACTGACAGGGTCTGAATCAAACCCAATGTCCACCTGGTACACTGGCAGGCTCTGAATCAAACCCAATGTCCACCTGGTACACTGACAGGGTCTGAATTAAACCCAATGTTCACCTGGTACACTGACAGGGTCTGAATCAAACCCAATGTCCACCTGGTACACTGACAGGGTCTGAATCAAATCCAATGTCCACCTGGTACACTGGCAGGGTCTGAATTAAACCCAATGTCCACCTGGTACACTGGCAGGGTCTGAATTAAACCCAATGTTCACCTGGCACACTGACAGGGTCTGAATCAAACCCAATGTCCACCAGTATAGACCTAGTCTGTTCATTATATACATCTACATGATGTATTGTTACACCATGTAGCAGCAGTATAGACCTAGTCTGTTCATTATATACATCTACATGATGTATTGTTACACCATGTAGGAGCAGTATAGACCTAGTCTGTTCATTATATACATGTACATGATGTATTGTTACACCATGTAGGAGCAGTATAGACCTAGTCTGTTCATTATATACATCTACATGATGTATTGTTACACCATGTAGGAGCAGTATAGACCTAGGCTGTTCATTATATACATCTACATGATGTATTGTTACACCATGTAGGAGCAGTATAGACCTAGTCTGTTCATTATATATATCTACATGATGTATTGTTACACCATGTAGCAGCAGTATAGACCTAGTCTGTTCATTATATACATCTACATGATGTATTGTTACACCATGTAGGAGCAGTATAGACCTAGTCTGTTCATTATATACATCTACATGATGTATTGTTACACCATGTAGCAGCAGTATAGACCTAGTCTGTTCATTATATACATCTACATGATGTATTGTTACACCATGTAGGAGCAGTATAGACCTAGTCTGTTCATTATATACATCTACATGATGTATTGTTACACCATGTAGGAGCAGTATAGACCTAGTCTGTTCATTATATACATCTACATGATGTATTGTTACACCATGTAGCAGCGGTATAGACCTAGTCTGTTCATTATATACATCTACATGATGTATTGTTACACCATGTAGGAGCGGTATAGACCTAGTCTGTTCATTATATACATCTACATGATGTATTGTTACACCATGTAGGAGCGGTATAGACCTAGTCTGTTCATTATATACATCTACATGATGTATTGTTACACCATGTAGGAGCAGTATAGACCTAGTCTGTTCATTATATACATCTGCATGATGTATTGTTACACCATGTAGCAGCAGTATAGACCTAGTCTGTTCATTATATACATCTACATGATGTATTGTTACACCATGTAGGAGCAGTATAGACCTAGTCTGTTCATTATATACATCTACATGATGTATTGTTACACCATGTAGCAGCTGTATAGACCTAGTCTGTTCATTATATACATCTGCATGATGTATTGTTACACCATGTAGCAGCAGTATAGACCTAGTCTGTTCATTATATACATCTACATGATGTATTGTTACACCATGTAGCAGCTGTATAGACCTAGTCTGTTCATTATATACATCTACATGATGTATTGTTTCACCATGTAGGAGCAGTATAGACCTAGTCTGTTCATTATATACATCTACATGATGTATTGTTACACCATGTAGCAGCAGTATAGACCTAGTCTGTTCATTATATACATCTACATGATGTATTGTTACACCATGTAGGAGCGGTATAGACCTAGTCTGTTCATTATATACATCTACATGATGTATTGTTACACCATGTAGGAGCAGTATAGACATAGTCTGTTCATTATATACATCTATATGATGTATTGTTACACCATGTAGGAGCAGTATAGACCTAGTCTGTTCATTATATACATCTACATGATGTATTGTTACACCATGTAGGAGCATTATAGACCTAGTCTGTTCATTATATACATCTATATGATGTATTGTTACACCTCCAGGTTGTGGGGGGGCCAGTACAAAAAGAAATGCATGAATTGAAATGTATGTATTCACTACTGTAAGTCGCTCTTATCCAGAGCGACTTACAGTAGTGAATACATACATTTCAATTCATGCATTTTTTTTTTTTTTGTACTGGCCCCCCCCCATGGGAATCGAACCCACAACCCTGGCATTGCAAACACCATGCTCTACCAACTGAGCCACAGGGAACACAATGGAGTTGAAGTCCAAAGACTGAGATGGCCATAGAACATTTTTGATTTTATGCCCAATTAACCATTTCTTTGTGGATGTTGATGTGTCTTGCTGGAAGATCCACTTATGGCCAAGTTTCAGCCTCCTAGCAGAGAGGTAACCAAGTTTTGGGCTAAAAATATCCTGGTAGTGGGTAAAGTTTATTTATTTTATACAGTAATTTTTGCTCATCTTTATCAAGGCTATTAATAACTAGGTGCTTATTTTGATATCTAGTTATTTGACTGAATCAGAAATACAGATGTGGAGTAGAGGTTAAGTTTGTTTTAAATTCTCATAAAAAATCTGAACTAATCAAACAACACTTGTTGCTCTTTGCACGTGTTGATATAATATTCTCATTTAATGGAGAGAAAAAAACGTTTCCCTAAACTGCTTTATAATGTTATAATTCAATGAAGAATAAAAATAGTTTTCCCTCCTCAACTGCGTTTCCTCCCTCCAGACAGCAGATGGCGATATGTGTCTTTCAGGCGATGTTTCTAGTGTGACGTATAATCTAGTGGACGGAACGCTTCTTCAACAACTGCAGCCACCTCGGTAGCTCGCTAGCTGACAAAGTCGGAACATTCAAGCTGTTTGGACAATTTCGTGGTTTAATTGCCACTGTGATTTAAACATACTTATGTGTAAACAACTAGCTACCCCATTAAATATAATATTTACGTTGTAAGTCAGCTAGCTGGCTGGTTAAGTTAGCGCTAGTCTAGTCGCTAATGCTAACTAGCTATTATCCCCGACCATGAGTTCACTAAGCTACTCTCCTCTTGTTAAAGAAGAGGATGTCTGCTGGATGGAGAAAGAAGCTCTCGTGAAAGAGGAGGAGGAAGAGGAGGCTGTTACAATACAAAAACAAGTAAAGGGTGAGGCTGTTACAGTGAAAGAAGAAGAGAAAGACGTTTCAGAGAAAGAAGAGGAAGACGCGTTCAGAGTGAAAGAGGAGGAGGATTTTACTGTGAAAGAGGAGGAGGAAGATGCAGTTTTTGGAATGGAGGATGAAGTGAAAGAAGATGAAGACGTTTTTGGAATGAAGGATGAAGAGGGGGAGATTACTGTCACATTAGAGGAGGACGAAGAAGAGAAGACTGGAGAACTGATTAACACCAGTAAATACAGTGAGTACTATCTTATAAAACAGGGACATTGATCTGATTAACACCAGTAAATACAGTGAGTACTATATAATAAAACAGGGACATTGATCTGATTAACACCAGTAAATACAGTGAGTACTATCTTATAAAACAGGGACATTGATCTGATTAACACCAGTAAATATAGTGAGTACTATCTTATAAAACAGGGACATTGATCTGATTAACACCAGTAAATACAGTGAGTACTATCTTATAAAACAGGGTCATTGATCTGATTAACACCAGTAAATACAGTGAGTGCTATCTAATAAAACAGGGACATTGATCTGATTAACACCAGTAAATACAGTGAGTACTATCTTATAAAACAGGGACATTGATCTGATTAACACCAGTAAATATAGTGAGTACTATCTTATAAAACAGGGACATTGATCTGATTAACACCAGTAAATATAGTGAGTACTATCTTATAAAACAGGGACATTGATCTGATTAACACCAGTAAATACAGTGAATACTATCTAATAAAACAGGGACATTGATCTGATTAACACCAGTAAATACAGTGAGTACTATCTTATAAAACAGGGACACAAACTCTGCAGTTGTTGAACTAATGTGTGATTTTTAAAAGGGCATTCTACACTTGAATATGTTTTTGTATTGTCGGAATTGTTCATGATGTCCTTTCCTGTTGAAAAGTGATATATAAATACAGTAAATTATAAACACACTAATGGGAAACAAATAAATATTTTGAGCAAAATTGTGTTTTTTAGACACCTGCAAACTAGAAGGAGTGAGTGATGTCATAGTAAGGCCTTCAAGGAGTTGGCTTGATGGGAAGTCGTGATGTCATCCAATAGGCGACTGATCTTCATGTGAATATTCATTATTCTATTTAAAATCATTCATGTTCTGTCAAGTTGGTTGTTGATTATTGCTAGAAAGCCAATTTCAAGTCTTACCATAGACTTTCAAGACGATTTAAGTCCAAACTGTAACTAGGCCACTCAGGAACATTCAATGTCATCTTGGTAAGTTCCTCCAGTGTAGAATTGGCCTTGTGGTTTTGGTTATTGTCCTGTTAGGACAGTTTTTTGTATTCAGATCTCTGAAATGCTCTCTACCTACGTAACATTTAGTGTCTCCTTATATTACGCTGGGAAAATAGTTTTCATGGGCACAAAAATCCTAAATCATTTCAGAGTTTGCTAAATCCAATGGTTCTAACCGAGAGTCACCTTAACTTTATTGACAACACCCAAATGGATACTGTCATTAATGTGGTTCTTCAATAATTACACATAATACTTAATACTGTAGCTGTTTAGTTACAGTCACATGTTCAACTATCATCAGCTGATCCAGGAAATCATTTTCTGAATGACAGTCACATGACAAACATCACAACATGCAACAACAACCAAAGTGCTTCTTCATTCATTACTCTGGTAAAGACAGTTATGCCGTGCTCCACGTTGGATCCAACATCCCTAACAAATTGATGTTTATAATGTGTTATTGTCTGGTTGATTTACAGTAGGGTCTCGTTAGTCTGTTTGGACACAGAGATACTTAGCTCATAATGTGTAGAGAACTGTTCCTTGATGGATAGGCTATTGTACAACACACAGAGCTATTTTCCTATATTTGTTGTTAGGGGAAGTTATGGGTCCGACAGTAGGTCTATGTTATTGTTAGGTGAAGTTATGGGTCCTACAGTAGGTCTATGTTATTGTTTGGTGAAGTTATGGGTCCGACAGTAGGTCTATGTTATTGTTAGGTGAAGTTATGGGACCGACAGTAGGTCTATTTTATTGTTAGGTGAAGTTATGGGTCCGACAGTAGGTCTATTTTATTGTTAGGTGAAGTTATGGGTCCTACAGTATGTCTATGTTATTGTTTGGTGAAGTTATGGGTCCGACAGTAGGTCTATTTTATTGTTAGGTGAAGTTATGGGCCAATTTGGCAAACTGTACAAACCCTCATTGTCAAGCTGATGGAAAAGTCAAAGAGCATTTTACTGGTTGAAGTGTTTTTTTAAGTACAAAGTGGTTTATTTGCGATGATGACACAAACATTATATTAAGCAGGACATTCAAACAAGCCTTACAATTATAATCCAAAGTAGTGTGAAATGCACTCATAAGCAACCTGGAAATGGAGGTTTCTCCCCTGAGTTTTCCCCCGTTCACATTCAGAATACATTGTGAAAACCCAAAATCTTTGCTCACCATTTTTGCTCCAGGCAGATATAGTACATCCATAACTAGCGGTTTCCTCATTAGCAGGGAGGAGTTTCTGCAATCAAATTGCATGTGCATCGCCCTCGTGCCGCAATTTTAGCAAACACAAAAAGGGGCCTACATTGGATACAAAAAATTGTCTGGCACACTGCTTCGAGTTTCAATAACTTTAACTTATTTCTAGCCTAACATCATCGATTTTACTACTAATGTGAAAACAAGACAAAATATGACTATTCTTGCTAATTTTAAGACAATTGTCAAATAATTTTAACATTCATTACAGACGTCAATTGTTGTACAACATCGTGGCTGCGCTGTTGGCAACACTTTTACAGTGGATTACTGCTGTTGTGGGCCTTTAACCATCTGTCTGTCTTTGTTGTTCACACAGGAGAGAGGCGGGACAGTTGTGGATCCTCTGGGGAGTCTCAACAACCTCTTGATGCTGAAGAGGCAGAAAAGAGTCTTTCCAGATCAGAACACCTCAATAAACACCTGCAGAGATCCACAGGGAAGAAATCTCACTGCTGCTCTGACTGTGGGAAGGGATTCACCTCCTCAGGCATTAAAATTCATCAGATAATCCACACAGGAGAGAGACCTTATAGCTGTACTCAATGTGGGAAGAGTTTTGTTCAATCTACATCTCTGACAGTGCACCAGAGAATACACACAGGAGAGAAACCTTATAGCTGTGGTCAGTGTGGGAAGGGTTTTACTAGATCTGACCATCTGACTTTACACCAGAGAAAGCACACAGGAGAGAAACTTTATAGCTGTGATCAATGTGGGAAAAGTTTTACTCGATCTGACCATCTGACTTTACACCAGAGAATACACACAGGAGAGAAACCTTATATCTGTGGTCAATGTGGGAAGGGTTTTGCTGCATCTAGCAATCTTACTCTACACCAGAGAATACACACAGGAGAGAAATCTTATATCTGTGGTCAATGTGGGAAGGGTTTTGCGGCATCTACCAATCTTACTCTACACCAGAGAATACACACAGGAGAGAAACCTTATAGCTGTGGTCAATGTGGGAAGAGTTTTAGTCAATCTAGCTATCTGACAGTGCACCAGAGAATACACACAGGAGAGAAATCTTATAGCTGTGGTCAATGTGGGAAAAGTTTTCATAAATCTGGCCATCTGACAGTGCACCAGAGAATACACACAGGAGAGAAATCTTATAGCTGTAATCAATGTGGGAAGAGTTTTACTACATCTGGCCAGCTGACTTTACACCAGCGAAAGCACACAGGAGAGAAACTTTATAGTTGTGATCAATGTGGGAAGAGTTTTACTAGATCTGACCATCTGATTTTACACCAGAGAACGCACACAGGAGAGAAACCTTATAGCTGTGATCAATGTGGGAAGAGTTTTACTAGATCTGACCATCTGACTTTACACCAGAGAACGCACACAGGAGAGAAATCTTATAGCTGTGGTCAATGTGGGAAGAGTTTTGTTCAATCTAGCCAGCTGACAGTACACCAGAGAACACACACAGGAGAGAAACCGTATAGCTGTGATCAGTGTGGGAAGAGTTTTACTGAGTCTGGTGGTCTGACTAAACACCAGAGAACACACACAGGAGAGAAACCTCATACCTGTGACCAGAGATAATCTGATAAAAAATCTCTGATTAAATATCAGAAAATACATACATGAAGGAGTTGTTTCATGATATCTATGAAATAATGTCACAATGTAGAATGTTTTAACATTGTAGTAGGAGTATTTTAATGATGTCACAATGTAGAACCTAAACGTTTGTCCCCTGTTCTATTGATTTCAACATTATATGGATATTAGCCTCAGTGGGGAAATCCAGGCTCTGAAATGAAAGAGTATGTGATTTAACAAAAAGTGACTTACAAAAAAAGAGTTGTGTTACACTTACCACGTTGGTGACCCACTTGAATCAAAATGCAACACTTCAAAATGTAGCGAGCTGTTTTCTACAAATTGTCTTCTAACCAGTGATGTACACATTATTCCCAGATTCCGTGTGGTTTTTGAGCTGTTAGTTTTAACAGGGCGTGCAACCTCATCTCCCTCCTCTCGCACAATTGATTTCAACATGGTATCGATGAGTGGTGACAAATAAGTGTTGTGTTCCTTTGTTTAGCGACCCCTAAATTTAAATGCATCACTCCAAAATGTAGCTGACTGTCTTCTGCAGGTTGTCCTCTAACCAGTGAGGCAAAATATATCTCCCATTTCCATGTGTTTTTTAGTTGTTAGTTTCAACATCATGTACAACCTGATTTCACCCCTAATCGATATCAGTGATTTATTGCTACTTGTCAAACCAACAGCGTTTCTGGTGCTTGTGCAGTTTATAATGTGCTTGTTTTTAAAAAGTAATATGATTATTGTGGCAGATGTTTGTGTATGCAGTGTGGCCCATTTTATGTTTAGGTTTTCAATATATCACAAACTGTTTCTGCATATTTGTTATTGATTTGTACATGTTAAAACTGTGTTTTGACATTGGGCTATCACACCTAGAAAAATGTAATTGAAAATACTTTGAAAAAAGGACTATGCAACCAAATATTTCAGATTTACATTTCATGTAACATTTAGTAATCATAATTATTTATGCAACCAACTGACAATTTTTGGTAGAATTATATTGGCATTGTTGCCCTGCTTTTAGAATATCAGGGTTCATTCTCAGATGTGCCAACCCAAATGTACTATAGCATGACATTGGGGACTGGGCCCTGATCCAACAACATGCCTATCTAGTGAACCCTGAAAAGAGAGAGAAGCTCTGCAGTGTGGTGGAAAGTTACTATGGATATTACAGGAGTTTCCTCTTGAAATCAGACATGTCTGTGGTAAGGACAACTTGGTTGCTGATTGTGTTAGCCAGTGCGTTGCCATTGATTACAATTTATTTTGACTGGTTTTCCGTTTTAGGAAGACGAGAGTTCTAGAAGCTAGTGGGTTTTAGGAAGAAGAGAGTTCTAGAAGCAAGTGAGTTTTAGGAAGACTAGAGTTCTAGAAGCTAGTGAGTTTTAGGAAGACCAGAGTTCTAGAAGCTAGTGAGTTTTAGGAAGACGAGAGTTCTAGAAGCTAGTGAGTTTTAGGAAGACGAGAGTTCTAGAAGCTAGTGAGTTTTAGGATTCTATAGAAGAAAAAGGAGAAAAATTATATGATTGTATATTATTATTTAGAAGTACGTGTTTTTTGTTGTTTTTAATTGTTGACAGCCAGTAGACACCATGTTTATATTGTAGAAGGTGAAGCTTTGTAGTTGATTATAATGTGAAATGGAAGTTGTTTTCTGTTGGTGGTGAGCAAACTTTTAAGGTGTTAGTCTTTGGTTTTTCCATTTTGTTTTGAGGTTGGACTTTAGCACGTCTAGCTCGTTAGCACGTCTAGCTCGTTAGCTCGTTAGCACGTCTAGCTCGTTAGCACGTCTAGCTCGTTAGCACGTCTAGCTCGTTAGCACGTAGGACGCACTGATTGGTGTCACCTCGTTAGTCAGTATGTGTTACACCTGTGCTGGCTTGTCCATCTCGTTAGTGGGAAGGTGTTTCACCTGAGCTGGTCCAGGTTCTATTTAAGAGTGTCTGGCCCAGTGCTCCAATTGTCTTGATACATGTGGAGAGTCAACACCTTTAGTTGCTCCACCTTTTTGGTTTGCTTCCTGTCTTTAAGTTTGGTGTGGTTTTTTCTTTTGTTTTCCTCTTCTTGGGCAGATTTAGTGGGTCTCATGGTGGGTGTCTTTTAGGTCCCAGTTGTTGTTACTAGTTGACTTTCAGTGGACACTGAGAGCAAAACTGCAAGATTATGTTATAATACTTTTATTGAATCAAATGGTTGTTATGCAACAGAATAGAGGGTTCTTATAACTATTGTGTCTGTGTGTTCTACTGAGGATGGGCCTCTGGGAGAAAACACTGACAGGAGATTTACAATGTCTTTTGGGTGATAAAACCTAAAGAGACTGCATTCCAAAGCATGAGTTAATGTTTCTGTTCTATATGGTACCAGGGAGAGATGACCCCAGGGCCAGACCCTGGTCTCTACACAAAGAGTACTGTTTTTACAGCAGATGCTGTCTGCTGAGAATAATAAGTATCTTTCATACAAATCTTAACCTTGTGACCCGTTCTATACATCTGTTGTTCGTCATGTAGGTTGAAAGGGGTATATCTTGGCTGTAAAAGACCTTTGTACTTTTGTCCCGTGGGTCCACCAGCCATCATTATCGTAGGGCACTCAATTGATTCACTTTATATGTGTACGTTGTATTGACCTGCTCCCTTATAAGTGAATAAAGATTTAGTTTAAGAATAACTCTGACTTGTGTGATAAGTTTGTATCTCCGCATTTGATATTAAAGAAATTAACAACCAGATTTGGGGATGTGAATCTTGACTTGGTGACTGCTCCTGACGACCTGGGTAAATGGTGCATGAGGGATCCCTCTAACTTGGGATCTCAGGGTGACCACACTTCGGGAACAGAGCAGATGGACCCACCTTTGATCTGAGAGGCAGCGAGCCAAGTGGATACCATCAGAATAGTATATACATCAGTACATCTCCAGAGGCAGCGAGCCGAGTGGATACCACATCTCGAACATAGTTTAAAAAAACAAAAGAGGTGAGCGACACACACAAAGTGGAGTTTTTAGAAAAGCCCCGTAGGCTCTGAGTGTGTATTCCTGTGTGGAGGTGAAAACAGGGCCCAGTCAGGAGGCTCTGAGTGTGTATTCCTGTGTGGAGGTGAAAACAGGGCCCAGTCAGGAGGCTCTGAGTGTGTATTCCTGTGTGGAGGTGTAAACAGGGCCCAGTCAGGAGGCTCTGAGTGTGTATTCCTGTGTGGAGGTGTAAACAGGGCCCAGTCAGGAGGCTCTGAGTGTGTATTCCTGTGTGGAGGTGTAAACAGGGCCCAGTCAGGAGGCTCTGAGTGTGTATTCCTGTGTGGAGGTGTAAACAGGGCCCAATCAGGAGGCTCTGAGTGTGTATTCCTGTGTGGAGGTGTAAACAGGGCCCAATCAGGAGAATCTGAGGCTGAGTCAGCTATCTGTGTGAACTGGATGAAAACTAGAATCTGTGTTTACTAGTTAAGACCTTTTGTGATATAGTATAAGATAGTAAGGTGCACCTGTAATTGTTTTAAACCTGTAATTATTTTAAACCTGTACCCCATTTTAGAAGTATTGACAGATGTAAATGTATGAGTTACATTATCCTAGGAACTAACCATGAGATTGAAATGTGAAAATATTCCTGCAGGTTAAAATATTTTTGAAAAACAACAAATTGATTAGGTATGTTTGGGAATAGTTTGAGCCTATTCCTGGAAACATTGAACCACTGTAGTTTACATCAATTATAATTTCTAAAGTGGAAGATGGAAAAGTTATATTTGAGTGTTTCAGTGAATGGTTAGAGAGGGAGGCCCTGCGCTCTCGCTTCCCCAGTTAAGTTAATTTTCATTCCAATCTCCTTTGCATTAGCGTAGCCTCTCCTGTAGTCTGTCAACTATGTGTCTGTCTATCCCTGTTCTCTCCTCTCTGCACAGGCCACACAAACGCCTTACACCGCGTGACCGCTGCCACTCTAACGTGGTGGTCCCAGCGCGCACGACCCACGTGGAGTTCCAGGTCTCCGGCAGCCTCTGGAACTGCCGGTCTGCGGCCAACAAGGCAGAGTTCATCTCAGCCTATGCTACCCTCCAGTCCCTCGACTTCTTGGCGCTGACGGAAACATGGATTACCACAGAAAACACTGCTGCTCCTACTGCTCTCTCCTCGTCTGACCACGTGTTCTCGCATACCCCGAGAGCATCTGGTCAGCGGGGTGGTGGCACTGGAATCCTCATCTCTCCCAAGTGGACATTCTCTCTTTCTCCCCTGACCCATCTGTCTACCTCCTCATTTGAATTCCATGCTGTCACAGTTACCAGCCCATTCAAGCTTAACATCCTTATCATTTATCGCCCTCCAGGTTCCCTTGGAGAGTTCATCAATGAGCTTGATGCCTTGATAAGTTCCTTTCCTGAGGATGGCTCACCCCTCACAGTTCTGGGTGACTTTAACCTCCCTACGTCTACCTTTGACTCATTTCTCTCTGCCTCCTTCTTTTCACTCCTCTCCTCTTTTGACCTCACCCTCTCACCATCCCCCCTACTCACAAGACAGGCCATACGCTTGACCTCATCTTTACAAGATGCTGTTCTTCTACTAATCTCACTGCAACCCCCTCCAAGTCTCCGACCACTACCTTATATCCTTTTCCCTCTCGTTCTCCTCCAACACTACTCACTCTGCCCCTACTCAGATGGTATTGCGCCGTCGCAACCTTCGCTCTCTCTCTCCTGCTACTCTCTCCTCTTCCATCCTATCATCTCTTCCCTCTGCTCAATCCTTCTCCAACCAATCTCCAGATTCTGCTTCCTCAACCCTCCTCTCCTCCCTTTCTGCATCCTTTGACTCTCTATGTCCCCTATCCTCCCTGCCGGCTCGGTCCTCCCCTCCTGCTCCGTGGCTTGACGACTCATTGCGAGCTCACAGAACAGGGCTCCGGGCAGCTGAGCGGAAATGGAGGAAAACTAGCCTCATTGCGGACCTGGCATCTTTTCACTCCCTGCTCTCTACATTTTCTTCCTCTGTTTCTGCTGCTAAAGCCACTTTCTACCACTCTAAATTCCAAGCATCTGCCTCTAACCCTAGGAAGCTGTTTGCCACCTTCTCCTCCCTCCTGAATCCTCCTCCCCCTCCCCCCCCTCCTCCCTCTCTGCGGATGACTTTGTCAACCATTTTGAAAAGAAGGTTGACGACATTCGATCCTCGTTTGTTAAGACAAATGACACCGCTGGTCCTGCTCATGTTGCCCTACCCTGTGCTTTGACCTCTTTCTCCCCTCTCTCTCCAGATGAAACCTTGCGGCTTTTTTTAATTTATTTTTATTTGACCTTTATTTAACCAGGTAGGCAAGTTGAGAACAAGTTCTCATTTACAATTGCGACCTGGCCAAGATAAAGCAAAGCAGTTCGACAACATACAAAAACACAGAGTTACACATGGAGTAAAACAACATACAATCAATGATGCAGTAGAAAAAAAACAAGACTATATACAATGTGAGCAAATGATGTGAGATAATGGAGGTAAAGGCAAAAAAATGCCATGGTGGCAGAGTAAATAAAGTATGGCAAGAAACACACTGGAAAGGTAGATTTGTAGTTTGAAGAAAGTTAAAAGTTAAAATATAAATAATATGGTGCAAAGGAGCAAAATAAATAAAATAAATAAATACAGTAGGGGAAAAGGTAGTAGTTTGGGCTCAATTAAAGATGGGCTATGTACAGGTGCAGAGATCTGTGAGCTGCTCTGACAGCTGGTGCTTAAAGCTAGTGAGGGAGATAAGTGTTTCCAGTTTTAGAGATTTTTGTAGTTCGTTCCAGTCATTGGCAGCTGAGAACTGGAAGGAGAGACGACCAAAGGAGGAGTTGGCTTTAGGGGTGACCAGAGAGATATGCCTGCTGGAGCGCGTGCTACAGGTGGGTGCTGCTATGGTGACCAGTGAGCGGAGATAAGGGGGGACTTTACCTAGCAGGGTCTTGTAGATGACCTGGAGCCAATGTGTTTGGCGACGATTATGAAGTGAAGGCCAGCCAACGAGAGCATACAGGTCGCAGTGGTGGGTTGTATATGGGGCTTTGGTGACAAAACGGATGGCACTGTGATAGACTGCATCCAGCTTGTTGAGTAGGGTATTGGAGGCTATTTTGTAAATGACATCGCCGAAGTCGAGGATTGGTAGGATGGTCAGTTTTACGAGGGTATGTTTGGCAGCATGAGTGAAGGATGCTTTGTTGCGAAATAGGAAGCCAATTCTAGATTTCACTTTGGATTGGAGATGATTGATGTGAGTCTGGAAGGAGAGTTTACAGTCTAACCAGACACCTAGGTATTTGTAGTTGTCCACAAATTCTAAGTTAGAACCGTCCAGAGAAGTTATGCTGGATGGGCGGGCAGGTGCAGGCAGCGATCGGTTGAAGAGCATGCATTTAGTTTTACTTGTGTTTAGGAGCAGTTGGAGACCACAGAAGGAGAGTTGAATGGCATTGAAGCTCGTCTGGAGGGTTGTTAACACAGTGTCCAAAGAAGGGCCAGAAGTATACAGAATGGTGTCGTCTGCGTAGAGGTGGATCAGAGATTCACCAGCAGCAAGAGCGACATCATTTATGTATACAGAGAAAAGAGTTGGCCCAAGAATTGAACCCTGTGGTACCCCCATAGAGACTGCCAGAGGTCCAGACAGTAGGCCCTCCGATTTGACACACTGAACTCTGTCAGAGAAGTAGTTGGTGAACCAGGCGACGCAATCGTTTGAGAAACCAAGGCTACTAAGTCTGCCGATGAGGATGTGGTGATTAACAGAGTCAAAAGCTTTGGCCAGGTCAATGAATACGGCAGCACAGTAATGTTTCTTATCGATGGCGGTTACGATGTCGTTTAGGACCTTGAGCGTGGCTGAGGTGCACCCATGACCAGCTCTGAAACCAGATTGCATAGCGGAGAGGGTGCGGTGGGATTCAAAATAGTCGGTAATCTGTTTGTTGACTTGGCTTTCGAAGACCTTAGAAAGGCAGGGTAGGATGGATATAGGTCTGTAGCAATTTGGGTCAAGAGTGTCACCTCCTTTGAAGAGGGGGATGACAGCAGCTGCTTTCCAATCTATGGGAATCTCAGACGACACGAAAGAGAGGTTGAACAGGCTAGTAATAGGGGTTGCAATAATTTCGGCAGATAATTTTAGAAAGAAAGGGTCCAGATTGTCAAGCCCAGCTGATTTGTAGGGGTCCAGATTTTGCAGCTCTTTCAGAACATCAGCTGAATGGATTTGGGAGAAGGAGAAATGGGGGAGGCTTGGGCGAGTAGCTGTGGGGGGTGCAGTGCTGTTGAATGCAGTAGGGGTAGTTAGGTGGAAAGCATGGCCAGCCGTAGAAAAATGCTTATTGAAATTCTCAATTATAGTGGGCTTATCGGTGGTGACAGAGTTTCCTATCCTCAGTGCAGTGGGCAGTTGGGAGGAGGTGTTCTTATTCTCCATGGACTTTACAATGTCCCAGAACTTTTTAGAGTTGGAGTTGCACGAAGCAAATTTCTGTTTGAAAAAGCTAGCCTTGGCGTTTCTAACTGCCTGTGTGTATTGGTTTCTAACTTCCCTAAAAAGTTGCATATCGCGGGGGCAGTTCGATGCTAATGCAGAACGCCACAGGATATTTTTGTGTTGGTTAAGGGCAGTCAGGTCTGGGGAGAACCAAGGGCTATATCTGTTCCTGGTTCTAAATTTCTTGAAAGGGGCATGCTTATTTAAGATGGAGAGGAAGGCATTTTTAAAAAATAACCAGGCATCCTCTACTGATGGGATGAGGTCAATATCCTTCCAGGATACCAGGGCCAGGTCGATTAGAAAGGCTTGCTCGTTGAAATGTTTCAGGGAGCGTTTGACAGTGATGAGTGGAGGTCGTTTGACCGCTGACCCATTACGGGTGCAGGCAATGAGGCAGTGATCGCTGAGATCTTGGTTGAAAACAGCAGAGGTGTAATTAGAGGGCACATTGGTTAGGATGATATCTATGAGGGTGCCAGTGTTTGCGGCTTTGGGGTTGTACCTGGTGGGTTCATTAATAATTTGTGTGAGATTGAGGGCATCAAGCTTGGACTGTAGAATGGCTGGGGTGTTAAGCATGTCCCAGTTTAGGTCGCCTAGTAGCACGAGCTCTGAAGATAGATGGGGGGCAATCAGTTCACATATGGTGTCCAGAGCACAGCTAGGGGCCGAGGGGGGTCTATAGCAGGCGGCAACGGTGAGAGACTTGTTTTTGGAGAGGTGGATTTTTAAAAGTAGAAGTTCAAATTGTTTGGGTACAGACCTGGATAGCAGGACAGAACTCTGCAAGCTATCTCTGCAGTAGATTGCAACACCGCCCCCTTTGGTCGTTCTATCTTGTCTGAAAACGTTGTAGTTAGGGATGAAGATTTCACAGTTTTTGGTGGACTTCCTAAGCCAAGATTCAGATACAGCTAGGACATCCGGGTTGGCAGGCTTGTGACAGCCGGCCGCCCAACAACCTGCCCGCTTGACCCTATCCCCTCCTCTCTTCTCCAGACCATTTCGGAGACCTTCTCACCTTGCTCATCAACTAATCCTTGACCGCTGGCTACGTCCCTTCCATCTTCAAGAGTGCGAGAGTTGCACCCCTTCTCAAAAAACCTACACTCGATCCCTCTGATGTCAACAACTACAGACCAGTATCCCTTCTTTCTTTTCTCTCCAAACCTCTTGAGCGTGCCGTCCTTGGCCAGCTCTCTTGCTATCTCTCTCAGAATGACCTTCTTGATCCAAATCAGTCAGGTTTCAAGACTGGTCATTCAACTGAGACTGCTCTTCTCTGTGTCACAGAGGCTCTCCGCACTGCTAAAGCTAACTCTCTCTCCTCTGCTCTCATCCTTCTAGACCTATCTGCTGCCTTTGATACTGTGAACCATCAGATCCTCCTCTCCACCCTCTCCGAGTTGGGCATCTCTGGCGTGGCTCGCTCTTGGATTGCGTCCTACCTGACAGGTCGCTCCTACCAGGTGGCGTGGCGAGAATCCATCTCCGCACCACGTGCTCTCACCACTGGTGTCCCCCAGGGCTCAGTTCTAGGCCCTCTCCTATTCTCGCTATACACCAAGTCACTTGGCTCTGTCATATCCTCACACGGTCTCTCCTATCATTGCTATGCAGACAACACACAATTAATCTTCTCCTTTCCCCCTTCTGATAACCAGGTGGCGAATCGCGTCTCTGCATGTCTGGCAGACATATCAGTGTGGATGACGGATCACCACCTCAAGCTGAACCTCGGCAAGACGGAGCTGCTCTTCCTCCCGGGGAAGGACTGCCCGTTCCATGATCTCGCCATCACGGTTGACAACTCCATTGTGTCCTCCTCCCAGAGTGCTAAGAGCCTTGGCGTGACCCTGGACAACAGCCTGTCGTTCTCCGCTAAGATCAGGGCTGTAACCCTATCCTGTAGGTTCATCCTCTACAACATTTGCAGAGTACGACCCTGCCTTACACAGGAAGCGGCGCAGGTCCTAATCCAGGCACTTGTCATCTCCCGTCTTTAAACCCCTACAACATTAAACCCCTACAACTCATCCAGAACGCCGCAGCCCGTCTGGTGTTCAACCTTCCCAAGTTCTCTCACGTCACCCCGCTCCTCCGCTCTCTCCACTGGCTTCCAGTTGAAGCTTGCATCCGCTACAAGACCATGCTGCTTGCCTACGGAGCTGTGAGGGGAACGGCACCTCCGTACCTTCAGGCTCTGATCTGTTCCTACACCCAAACAAGGGCACTGCGTTCATCCACCTCTGGTCTGCTCGCCTCCCTACCTCTGCGGAAGCACAGTTCCTGCTCAGCCCAGTCAAAACTGTTCGCTGCTCTGGCACCCCAATGGTGGAACAAGCTCCCTCGCGACGCCAGGACAGCGGAGTCAATCACCACCTTCCGGAGACACCTGAAACCCCACCTCTTTAAGGAATACCTGGGATAGGATAAAGTAATCCCCCCCCCAAAAAAAAGATATAGATATACTATTGTAAAGTGGTTGTTCCACTGGATATCATAAGGTTATTGCACCAATTTGTAAGTCGCTTTGGATAAGAGCGTCTGCTAAATGACGTAAATGTAAATTAATAGCATTGTGTGACTGTGATATGAGAGTTGTGACTGTGATATGAGAGTTGTGTGACTGTGATATGAGAGTTGTGTGACTGTGATATGAGAGTTGTGGAAAGGAGTCTTAATCTGTCGTCTGGATAGTAACATATAGAAGTATTCTTAATCAGATGATTGTAATGTGGATAATAAGCGTGATGATATTTTAGAAAGCAGCGGAAGGTCTATAGTTCCTGGAAGGCTAGATTTTGCCGTGGTCTCTGGGAGGTTAGAGAACCGTTGAGGATCCCATTGTCATTGTTCATTGTGGATAAGAGCGTCTGCTAAATTACGTAAATGTAAAATTGTCCGGGAAACAAACATATTTTTTTGGTTCCGTTAATCAGATGAAACCTGCCCCTACAAGCGACTTCCCCTACAAACCAACGACTCCCTTTGAAAACGGGCGATGCGGCATCAGAAACATTTATTATAGTGTAAAAATGTACTACAAAGTGTAGCTAAACAGAATAACTTTGGTCATACCCACTCAGCATGTGACGTCCAAGGACGTTGAATTATGGTCGATATCAGGTCTGTCTGTCTGTGGCCTCTATTTCGCCCTAAAATAATCATCCCAAATTGGGCTGTGTATAACTATGTAAATGTCTCTCGGACAAGGTGACTTTTATCAATATACACTCTAAAAAGTAAAGGTTCCTGGAATATCCTGTAGGGGTTCTTCAAATTGAAACTGTGGGGGAACCCCTAAAAGTTATTTGAAGAACATTTTGTGGGAACCCCTATAAGTTCTTCAAAGAACCCCTTATCATGGTTCCTCAAAGAACCTTTTGGGGTTCATTTTTTAAACTTACTGTCCACCCTCCCTCCTTATAAAAAAAATATTTTAATAACAATATTGACAATATTGATTTAAATAATTCATTGTTTATTTTTAGTGGCACCACAAATGTGAATTAATATTTACAAAACCATTTACCAAACAAAACACATTACAAAATTGCAACATTTCTGCAGACATGTCAGACCATAATAAATAATACATTTACGTTGTATAGTGCTTTTCATGACATTTAAAATTGATAAAATAATGATGTAAAATAAAAACAACATTAAAAATGAATCATAGGTCAACTAACAACATTGTAGACTTGATGCTAAATACAGATTTTTCAGCTTTAGTGTGTATATCATATCCACTTAGTTATGTTAGGAAGTTTTCCATCTTTATGACCGGCCCTGGTAACTTCACCCCAACTTCTCTGATCCCCAGAACACAGTAACTTAACAACATAATTGTTCTTCTGACATTTTGGGGAAATTTAACATAAAATAAACAATCCAGCCGTAGCAGAGCCCCAAGTCCCATGGGGACGTCCTCGAGGGCCTGGATGTTCTCCCCATCAAAGGCCAGCAGGATTTCACTCTCATGGGGACGTCCTCGAGGGCCTGGATGTTCTCCCCATCAAAGGCCAGCGGGATTTCACTCTCATGGGGACGTCCTCTAGGGCCTGGATGTTCTCCCCATCAAAGGCCAGTGGGATTTCACTCTCATGGTGACGTCCTCTAGGGCCTGGATGTTCTCCCCATCAAAGGCCAGTGGGATTTCACTCTCATGGGGACGTCCTCGAGGTCCTGGATGTTCTCCCCATCAAAGGCCAGTGGGATTTCACTCTCATGGGGACGTCCTCGAGGGCCTGGATGTTCTCCCCATCAAAGGCCAGCGGGATTTCACTCTCATGGTGAAATGGATTTCCACCGATGTGCAGTAAAGGAGTGAAGAGCGGTGAAATCTGTGTCAACAAAAGTAAGAAAAGATTAATACACAAACAATTAACAAAGAACAGAACAAATGTTCAGCTGTAATTTTATATAAGTATGCACACCTATGTTTATGAAGAAACAGATGGTTGGTGCATAGACATACCTTGTCATGGACATAAAGGCCACTCAGGTCCTCATTGAAGAGGTAGGGCAAGAGCAGAATCGCTGCTGTGGTCTCCAGTCCTAGTAAAGTAAAGCAATGATCTTACTACACTTGCTAATTTCATTACAAAATACATTAGAGAAAGGGAAGGAATAAGAGCTGTTGTTGGCTTTATGGAAACGATATACAATATATGGGAAAGAATATAGTTGAGGAAATAATCCAAACCTAGTTGTGCCTAGTTAGGACATAACGTTAGCTAGCTAGCTAACGGTACTGTACTGTAGCTCATACAACGCCGACGGTCAAACCCGGCTTTCTAATATTTACGTTCATTAACTATAGTAACGTTATGGAAGATATTCACAGAAAACCATCATTGTCTTCGTTATTCATTATTAGTATGTTATATTATTATAATAAATGATTGAGACATATTCAGAGCCAAACATCAACCCAACTTAACCTTTTTAACTGTTGTCGCATCCAAACTTGTCACCATCGTTTTCAGTTGTAATTGCGAAGTTCCCGGAAGAAGTCCAGCAACAACGGAGGTTCCTCGATGAACCCACCTTCTAACAAGTTCTTTGAAGAACCTTTTGGGGCTGTTTTTCATTGACCAAGAACCCTACGGTTCTTAGGGGATCTGAGAACAACTCCAGTTGAACCCTTCATTTTTAGAGTGTAGTCGGCTCTATTTACTCTCAGATTCAAACATGATGATTAGTATCAACGATCAAGTCAGCTGCTGCTGCTCCAATACAGTATGAGGTGAGACGGTGAACTGATGTTGAACCGGGCAGTCAGCTGCTGCTGCTCCAATACAGTATGAGGTGAGACGGTGAACTGATGTTGAACCGGGCAGTCAGCTGCTGCTGCTCCAATACAGTATGAGGTGAGACGGTGAACTGATGTTGAACCGGGCAGTCAGCTGCTGCTGCTCCAATACAGTATGAGGTGAGACGGTGAACTGATGTTGAACCGGGCAGTCAGCTGCTGCTGCTCCAATACAGTATGAGGTGAGACGGTGAACTGATGTTGAATCATAATGATTAAGTTAATTATAAATTAAATTGTGAAACTGTTTAAAAAATTGTATATGTCATATTAAATATATTACTCTATTGTTATCATATAGAAACATCATGGAATATTGTACATCATATGAAATATATTGCTCTATTGTTATCATATAGAAACATCATGGAATATTGTACATCATATTAGCATCAACATACATTATTGTTTCATTCAATTTCACAAAATAAGGATATTTAATATTTTCAAGTTCAGAAGTCAGAACCCATCACCTGCTATGTAAAAGAGACAGAAGAATGCACAATGGTCAATGCTATCCGGGATCCTTGGGACATCTCTACCCTAAACCCTAACCTTAACCCCTACCTTAACCATTTTAAATGTCAACTTCAATGGGCTAGGGACGTCCCAAGGATGTATCTCTACCTGAAAATACATGATCTAAGTGATTGATAGTTGGTATTCAGCAGTCATAAAGCCTTATTTACTTTAATGAACTCCTAAAATAGTGATATTGTCAGACAGTATAGACAGCAGCTCTACACTTTATTGACTGACTGATCCATTCATCCTTCCATCCCTCCTCAGCCTTCCTCTCCTCTGAAGACCCAGTGAGGGTGGAGCTCAGTCAGAGAGCTGTTGAGGGACTGGTTAGGAAGAACACTTCTACAGCCAGAGAGGTGAGAGGTCACACATGGTTTAGATGGTAAATATTTATGTCCCCTTAGTGGTTCATCACGTCAGCAAAAGGGAATATGTTCCATCATCTATGCTTATTTACATTAGTGCAAACTGTCCACTGATATTGGTGTAATGTCTCACCCCTTTTGGCTGTATGAAAGTTAATTTCCCCTCAGGCACAAACATTTGTTCTTTGATATTATGAAGGTCATTTGTGTCTAATGTACCATCTGCTGTCTGGAGGGAGGAAACGCAGTTGAGGAGGGAAAACTGTTTTTGTTCTTCATTGAATTATAATATTATAAAGCAGTTTAGGGAAACGTTTTTTTCTCTCCATTACATATGAATATTATATCAACACTTACAAAGAGCAACAAGTGTTGTTTGATTAGTTCAGATTTTATATGAGAATTTAAAACAAACTCTACATCTACTCCACATCTGTATTTCTGATTCAGTCAAATAACTAGATATCAAAATAAGCACCTAGTTAGATACCCTTGATAAAGATGAGCAAAAATTACTGTATGAAATAAATAAATAATCTTTACCCACTACCAGGATATTTTAGCCCAACACCTGGTTACCTCTCTGCTAGGAGGCTGAATCTTGGCCATAAGTGGATCTTCCAGCAAGACACATCAACATCCACGAAGAAATGGTTAATTGGGTACAAAATCAACATTTTCAATGGCCATCTCAGTCTTCGGACTTGAACTCCATTGAAATCCTGTGGTTTGAATTGAACAGGGCAGTCCACAAGCGCAGACAAAAGAAATTGAGGACCTGTAGAGATTCTGTTTGGAGGAATGGTCTAAGATCCCACGCAATGTGTACTCTAATATCATGAAACATTTCAGTGTCATTATCCTCCAAAGGGGAGGGTGCTGGAGTATTGAAAACATGGGTGGCAATAATTCAGACCCCTACCTTTTGAGAATTACATGTTACACTAAATCTCTTTCTCTGAGCAATTGTATTAGTATAAAATAATATAGGACTAGGTATAGGACTAGGTCTATACTGCTCCTACGTGGTGTAACAATACATCATGTAGATGTATATAATGAACAGACTAGGTCTATACTGCTCCTACATGGTGTAACAATACATCATGTAGATGTATATAATGAACAGACTAGGTCTATACTGCTCCTACATGGTGTAACAATACATCATGTAATTGTGCACTACCGTTCAACAGTTTGGGGTCACTTCGGAATGTCCTTGTTTTTGAAAGAAACTGTAAACAGTGTGCCAGCCTTCTTGTTCTTTAACAAAGCTTTTGTAAACAGTGTTTTTGCATGCAGCAATTCAACCTCCTCCTTCACATCTGACTCCAGTGATCAATCCAGAGCGTCTTCTTTTTTGGGGGAATCCCGATGGACGACGTCATCGAATAGGCCGTCATCACCACCACCGCCCACTAGTTAATTGTCATTCAGGTTATCAATGGGAAGAGCATTAGCAATATGTCCTGTCTGGTAACTTGTCTCGTTCAATGGATTTACATTGGCAGGTGCACAGGGAGAAACCCCATTAAAACACTTTTGGAAGTCTTTAACTGTATCAAAGTTTGTGGCCTGTGATGTTGGGACAAATGATAGTCCCTTATTATACAAGAGACAAAATCCCCTAATTCTACAGCACAATGGCAGAGTCATGTCTTCAGTGTAAAACTAACAATGACTCAATAATCCTTCTGGGAATGTTATGACGTCAGAGTTATGGGCGGAGTTAGAAAGTTGGCTGTCAGAAGTACAGTTATACAATGTAAAATTACTTTTAATCTGTCTGTCTGCATATTTCAAGACATGGCATATGAGGGTGCAATGAGAAACTCGATGGTTGGACGAGACTTTTCTCGTCAATTATCTTAAATTGTCACGTCCTGACCAGCAGAGGGAGTAGTGGTGTAGTATTTTGGTCAGGACGTGGCAGAAGAAGTCTGTATGTGTTGTCTAGTATGTCTGTTTCTGTGTTAGTCTTGTGACTCCTGATCAGGAACAGCTGGGGATCGTTGTTCCTGATTGGGAGTCATATATTTAGGAGTATGTTTGTCACTTGGGTTTGTGGGTGGTTGTGCTAACACTGCTAGTCTTTTGTTTGTACTTAGCCAGTTAGACTGTCGTTAGTATTTATTGGTTTTCCTGTGGATGCTTTGCTCTTATATATTAAAAAGATGAATATCCACATTCCGTCTGCAGTTTGGTCCATACAACACGGTTTCAACTATTGTGACAGAACCACCCACCACAACAAGACCAAGCAGCGGAAAAAGGAGCAGGACGCTGAATATATGGACTATTCTGAGGAAATAGACTTCGACATGGACACTCGTGAGAAATGGACTTGGGACCAGATTCTGGCCGGAGAGGGCCCGTGGAGAAAGGCTGGTGAGGACCGGGAACGCTACCGGGGTACACGACTGGTGAGGAAGCCGGAGAGGCACCCCCAATAAAAAAATTTGGGGGGCACATGGGTAGTTTGGCTAGGCCAAGGAAGAGCCATAAGCCAGCTACCTGTGATTATGTGGAGGAGCGTATGGAGTGGAGGGCGCCGTGTTTTGCTGAGGTGCGCACTATCTCACCCATACGCACGCAAAGTCCGGTGCGCACCATTCCAGCCCCTCGCAGATGCCATGCTAGAGTGGGCATCCAGCCTGGTAGGAGGATGCCTGCGCAGCGCATCTGGTCGCCGGTACGCCTCCTAGGACCAGGCTACCCTACTCCCGCTCTATGCACGGCAACCATCAGGCCCCTGCACAGCCCAGTTCGCCCTGTACCAGCACCCCGCTCATGCAGGGCTGCTAGTTCCAGCCAGGACGGGTTGTGCAGGCGGTGCGGTCAAGGCCACCTGTGCGCCTCCATGGCCCCGTCTTTCCGGTTCCCGCCTCTCGTGCTATCCCGGAAGTGAGTACATCCAATATGGCACGACCAGTACCAGCAACCCGGACCAAGCTTCCCATGAGTCGGCCTAGTCCTATTCAGCCTGTTCCCGCTCCTCGCACTAGCCCTAGGGTGCGTGTCTTCAGCCTGGTACCACCTCTACCAGCCCCACGCACCAGGCTTCCAGTGCGTCGGCCCAGCCTCAAGAGCCCGGCACCAGTGTGCAGTCCAGAGTATCCGGCACCAGTGTGCAGTCCAGAGTATCCGGCACCAGTGTGCAGTCCAGAGTATCCGACACCAGTGTGCAGTCCAGAGTATCCGGCACCAGTGTGCAGTCCAGAGTATCCGGCACCAGTGTGCAGTCCAGAGTATCCGGTAACAGTGTGCAGTCTAGAGTATCCGGCAACAGAGTCTAGTCCGGAACCGAGGGAGACTGCCTGCGACCCGGAACCAGAGGGGTCTGCCTGCGACCCGGAACCAGAGGGGTCTGCCTGCGACTCGGAACCAGAGGGGTCTGCCTGCGACTCGGAACCAGAGGGAGCCTGCCTGCGACCCGGAACCGAGGGAGCCTGCCTGCGACCCGGAACCGGAGGGGTCTGTCTGCGACCCGGAACCGAGGGAGGCTACCTATGACTCAGAATTGAATGTGACTGACTGTGTTGTAAATGAGTCTGCCTACAGTGTGGAAATGAGGGAACCTGCCCACGAGCCACAACAAATTGAGTCTGTCTACGACCCGGACCCCAATGAGTCTGCCTACAACCTGGAGGGCAGGAGGCCGGAACCAGAGCCACCTCCAGGATAGGTGGGTTGGGGAGGGAGGGTGTAGCACAGTGCCGTCGTTGACGGCAGCCACCCTCCCTTCCCTCCCTTTTTTGTTTAGGGGATATTAATTTTTGTTGTGTTATTGGGGATTTTTGTGTTTTCTTTTAAGGTGCATTCTGGGGTCTGCACCTTTAGGGGGGGGGGGGGGTACTGTCACGTCCTGACCAGCAGAGAGAGTAGTGGTGTAGTATTTTGGTCAGGACGTGGCGGAAGAAGTCTGTATGTGTTGTCTAGAATGTCTGTTTCTGTGTTAGTCTTGTGACTCCTGATCAGGAACAGCTGGGGATCGTTGTTCCTGATTGGGAGTCATATATTTAGGAGTATGTTTGTCACTTGGGTTTGTGGGTGGTTGTGCTAACACTGCTAGTCTTTTGTTTGTACGTAGCCTGTTAGACTGTCGTTAGTAATTATTGGTTTTCCTGTGGATGCTTTGCTCTTATATATTAAAAAGATGAGTATCCACATTCCGTCTGCAGTTTGGTCCATACAACACGGCTTCAACTATTGTGACATAAATTCTATACTTAAAACTGGAAATCAACTAATCCTCCGTTGTTAACACAGTGGAAAGGTCAAATGCTTTATTATTTAAAAATGTAAAGTACTGGGCGATAGAGAGAAATAAAAAGGTTCAGTTTGAGGCCATGTGGTGGAGATGGAGGTGTGTTCTAGTGGGTCTGGGCAGGTGTGATGTAGTTAATGGAGATGGAGGTGTGTTCTAGTGGGCAGGTGTGATGTAGTTAATGGAGATGGAGGTGTGTTCTAGTGGACAGGTGTGATGTAGTTAATGGAGATGGAGGTGTGTTCTAGTGGGTCTGGGCAGGTGTGATGTAGTTAATGTTTGTATGATGTTGTTGTGTGTATGTTTTGTATTGTTTATAAAATATCAAATAAAGTCCCAATGCAAAGTTAACCTCACTGTTCTATTTTTGGTTTTATTACATTTAACCAATCAGAATTCAGAAGAATGCCAAAGTCAGGTGTGATGTAATATGGAAGACCGGTCTATTCCCTGTGATGTAAACAACAACAGAAAGAACTTCAAATGTAGAACTTCAAATTAAACCAATCGTTTCCACTCATGACGTGAGTGACTAAAGTAAACCAACGTTTTGGAAATACATAATACCATCTAATCAAAGAATGTTAGCTATATGCAGTTATCTTAGCCAGCCAGTTAACATTAGCTATTTAGCCAACTAGCTATTAGCCTAACCAGCGCAGCCAATAAGCACGGCTATGGTCAGCGAGCTGGAGCCCAACTACCAGAGACCAGTTAGAACCTAAATAACAAAACCCAACTAAAACATGACTGCAGATCAGAAGAGCAGAGACATACAGAATGATGTCAGGGAAAATCCCCAGCATCCAAAATATATAGATTCCAGATGTCAGTCAGCGCGCTAGCAGTAAGCCAAGGTGGAAAAAGTTACAAAACTCCCGTTGTCTACTTCACAGAGAATATGCTGAAAAGTAGTGATGGGGAAACTAAGCTTTTCAGCCTGTTGTGTCAAAAAAACAAAAAACGATCAATAGGTTGATTTCCTCTGTCGTTTTGAATCCACGGCAAGAGGCACCAGAGCCCACTGTTCTAACAGGTTCCCACTAGATAACACAACCACACAGTTCATGAAAAGCATGAGGTGTGACTAACGTTTGCAAGCTTGAGCTAGATATCGACCTAGTGTGACCTTCCCTCAAGTCAGTGAGTCAACACAGGAAGGAGCAATGGATGGATAGTTCATTTATTTCCAAAGCTGCAATGATGGGACACACACAGTATGGATGAATGATCAGTAGGGATGGGATATAAATAGCACTCCCACAGCAATTCTCCATAAATCTGCCCGATAATATACTAACAAAAAACAATCAAGATGTCTGTCAAAGTTATTGTGATCATATAGTGGATTTAACAATTCCTACTAATTCCTAATTGACTATAATAAAATAATACATTGTTTCCATGTGTAATCTCATATTCACAACATCAGAATAAACTGTCTATTAAACATCCATTTTAGTATCAAAATATATCAAATTAACCTGGAATATTACTCAACGTCCCCCTCTGGTGGTGAAGAAGTATAATCCACCTAAACTAACAGAACCGGGCTGATAAACTGGCTGGTGTTCATGAGTTTATAAAACATATACTTTATATGAATGATCGGGATATAAATAGCACTCCCACACAGTATAGATGATATACAGTTTATGATGTAATGTCAACTTTATACATTTCTATGCCAGGACCATTCAATTTTCAACTCACCGACAGCAATTCTCCATAAATCTGCTGTGGATTACCAAGAATCCCGAAATAAATTTATACATATTAATACATAAATTAATACATAGGTCAAGCCCGCCTTATCTCAGCTAATTGGTCACCATAGAAGCACCAATCGGTAGCACGCGCTCCAGCAGGTATATCTCACTGGTCATCCCCAAAGCCAACACCTCTTTGGCCGCCTTCCAGTTCTCTGCTGCCAATGACTGGAACGAATTGCAAAAATCACTGAAGCTGGAGACTCATATCTCGCTCACTAACTTTAATTAAGCACCAGCTGTCAGAGCAGCTCACAGATCACTGCACCTGTACATAGCCCATCTGTAAACAGTTGAAGTAGGAAGTTTACATACACTTGGAGTCATTAAAACTCATTTTTCAACCACTCCATACATTTCTTCTCAACAGACTATAGTTTTGGCAAGTTGGTTAGGATATCTGCTTTGTGCACAACACAAGTAATTTTTCCAACAATTGTTAACAGACAGATTATTTCACTTATAATTCACTGTATCGCAATTCCAGTGGGTCAGAAGTTTACAGTGGGTCAAATGGACAATGACCCCAAGCACACTTCCAAAGTTGTGGCAAAACGGCTTAAGGGCAACAAAGTCAAGGTATTGGAGTGGCCATCACAAAGCTCTGACCTCAATCCTATAGAAAATTTGTGGGCAGAACTGAAAAAGCGTGTGCGAGCAAGGGGCCTACAAACCTGACTCAGTTACACCAGCTCTGTCAGAAGGAATGGGCCAAGATTCATCCAACTCAACTTATTGTGGGAAGCTTGTGGAAGACTACCCGAAACGTTTGACCCAAGTTTAACAATTTAAAAGGCAATGCTAACAAAATACTAATTAAGTGTATGTAAACTTCTGACCCAATGGGAATGTGATGAAAGAAATAAAAGCTGAAATAAATAATTCTATCTACTATTATTCTGACATTTCACATTCTTAAAATAAAGTGTTGATCCTAACTGACCTGAGACAGGGAATTTGTACCAGGATTAAATGTCAGGAATTGTGAAAAACTGAGTTTAAATGTATTTGGCTAAGGTGAATGTAAACTTCCGACTTCAACTGTACCTCATCCCCATATTGTTATTTATTGTTTTGCTCCTTTGAACCCCAGTATCTCTACTTGCACATCCATCTTCTGCACATCTATCACTCCAGTGTTTAATTGCTAAATTGTAATTACTTCGTCACTACGGCCTATTTATTGCCTTACCTCCTTAATCTTACCTTGTTTGCACACAATGTATATATACTTTTCTACTGTGTAATTGACTGTACGTTTGTTTATTCCATGTGTAACTCTGTGTTGTTGTTTGTGTCGCACTGCTTTTCTTTATCTTGGCCAGGTCGCAGTTGTAAATGAGAACTTGTTCTAAACTGGCCACCTGGTTAAATAAAGGTGAACTAAAATAAAATAAAAAATATATAAATGTGTGATAATTCAAAAACATAACTGTTTGTACTTATAGGGAACCATATCGTGACTACAACTAAGTTACTAAGTCTTTAACCACACTGTGTTGTTACACTGGTGAGTAAAAACTCACGCTTCCTACACTTTAACTTGTCTGAAATTAAAATATACATTTTAATCAACTGCGTTACCCACTCCAGTCAGCAGATGGCGGTGTGGGAATTTAAGGTAATACTGTTGGTGTGACGTATGATCTAGTGGACGGAACGCTTCTTTCAACAACAACAACAGTTAGTCAGACACCACGGTAGCTTGCTAGACAAAATAGCCGAACCAATAAAGCTCTTTAGACGCTTTAGTGTATATTAGCCATTGTGTTTTAAACCCACTTCTGTCGTCTAGTTAGTTATCCGATTTAATTTCATATTTACGGTGTTGTTGTTGTTAGTCAGCTAGCGGGCTGGTTAAGTTAGCATTAGCCTAGCTAGCTAACATCACCGACCATGAGTTCACTAAGCTACTCTCCTCCTGCTAAAGAGGAGGTCTGCTGGACGGAGAAAGAAGCTCTCGTCAAAGAGGAGGCGGAAGAGGAGGCTGTTTCAATACAAAAACAAGTAGAGGGTGAGGCTGTTACAGTGAAAGAAGAAGAGAAAGACGTTGCAGTGAAAGAAGAGAAAGACGCGTTCAGAGTGAAAGAGGAGGAGGATGTTACAGTAAAAGGAGAGGAGGAAACTGGATATCTGGGCCCGGTTTCCCAAACGCATCTTAAGGCATCCAATGGTTTTAATGATGAACGGGCCCTGGTTAACACTAGTAAGTACCGTCTTAAAAACAGAGGCACAAACTCTGCAGTTGTTGAACTGATGTTTGGTGTTAAAGGGGAAATATGCAATTGCTACATCAATATTTGGACTTTAAATTATTAATTTATAGCCATTGATTCTTGAAGAATATAGGGGGGGGTTAATGAATATTCTAGCAACGTCCCTGATTCCTACCCTTTAACTTTTTGTCTGAAAATTAAATAAACATTTTACTCAACTGCGTTACCCACTCCAGTCAGCAGATGGCGGTCTGGGAATTTAAGGCGATGCTGTTGGTGTGACGTATAATGTAGTGGACGGAACTCTTCTTTCAACAGTAGCAACAGTTATTCAGCCTCCTCGGTAGCTTGCTA
The DNA here is from genome assembly GCF_901001165.1 of Salmo trutta. Lineage (NCBI taxonomy): Eukaryota > Metazoa > Chordata > Actinopteri > Salmoniformes > Salmonidae > Salmo > Salmo trutta. The sequence continues at coordinate 55,518,824 of NC_042973.1, read as the reverse complement.
GACAAAATAGCCGAACCAATAAAGCTCTTTAGACGCTTTAGTGTATATTAGCCACTGTGTTTTAAACCCACTTCTGTCGTCTAGGTAGTTATCCGTTTTAATTTCATATTTACGGTGTTGTTGTTATTAGTCGGCTAGCGGGCTGGTTAAGTTAGCATTAGTCTAGCTAGCTAACATTCCCAACCATGCGGTTACTGAGCTACTCCTGCTAAAGAAGAGGATATCACAGTAAAAAAAGAAGTAGAGGCCGTTACTGTGAAAGAAGAAAAAGACGCGTTCAGAGTGAAAGAAGAGGAGGATGCAGTTTATGGAGTGAAAGAGGAAGAGGGGGAGATGACTGTTACATTGAAAGAGGAGGAAACTGGACATCTGGGCTCGGTTTCCCAAACGCATCTTAAGGCGTCCAATGGTTCTAACGGTGAACTTAGCCATAAGATGGTTTTGAGAAACCGTTCCCTGATTAACACTAGTAAGTACTGTCTTAAATACAGAGGCACAAACTCTGCAGTTGTTGAACTGATGTGTGGTGTTAAAGCGGAAATCTGCAATTGCTACATCCATATTTGGACTTTTAAATTATTTATTTATAGCCATTGATTGTTGAAGAATATAACACATGCTTCATGAGCTTAGTTCAACTGTTGTACCCCATCAGATCCCCAAATAAGCTTGGTTCTAAACATTAGAGTAAAGAAATGTAAATCAACACTGTATAGCCTCAACATGGTTAAAACTATAATGTTGATATCATGGATGGTCAGTCCTTGCATCCATAGGTCTGTCTGTAGTTACATTTCTCCAACCCCATAATCATCTTATAACCAAAACAGTGGTGGAATGACAGCTTTGTTATTGTTTGAACTGCAGATTGCTGGTTTGTGTGGGTTTTTTAAACAGCAACAAAATGGCTGCCCACAGGCTTGGTTTGGTAAACAGCTGAGGGATGGGGGAAGGAGAAGTGTAACCACTCTGAAATTCATAGAGAAAGCTATTGTAGAAACCGTAACTCAACACCTAGCGACCTCGTCAAGAAGTTCAGACATCTTGGTGTAACAGTTATAAGGTGTTGGCTTGACAGTCACTGGACCCAGGTTTGAGTTCAGCTCAGGGCCTCCCCCTGAATTCACTGCACTATGAATACAAGGACTGGCCATCCATGATGTCATAATGATAGTTTAACCAGGTTACTAGGCTATATAGTATATTCTAGAATTCATCCATGATGTCATAATGATAGTTTAACCAGGTTTCTAGGCTATATAGTATATTCTAGAATTCATCCATAATGTCATAATGATAGTTTAACCAGGTTTCTAGGCTATATAGTATATTCTAGAATTCATCCATGATGTCATAATGATAGTTTAACCAGGTTTCTAGGCTATATAGTGTATTCTAGAATTCATCCATGATGTCATAATGATAGTTTAACCAGGTTTCTAGGCTATATAGTGTATTCTAGAATTCATCCATGATGTCATAATGATAGTTTAACCAGGTTTCTAGTATATTCTAGAATTCATCCATGATGTCATAATGATAGTTTAACCAGGTTTCTAGGCTATATAGTGTATTCTAGAATTCATCCATGATGTCATAATGATAGTTTAACCAGGTTTCTAGGCTATATAGTATATTCTAGAATTCATCCATGATGTCATAATGATAGTTTAACCAGGTTTCTAGGCTATATAGTATATTCTAGAATTCATCCATGATGTCATAATGATAGTTTAACCAGGTTTCTAGGATATATAGTATATTCTAGAATTCATCCATGATGTCATAATGATAGTTTAAGCAGGTTTCTAGGATAGATAGTATATTCTAGAATTCATCCATGATGTCATAATGATAGTTTAACCAGGTTTCTAGGCTATATAGTATATTCTATAACTGCCAGTGTAGATTTCCTGTGGAGGCAAATTGTTAGAGCTGTTGATAAGTCATTGTATAATATTCAGCCAATTTTTTTTCATGCCATTACATTAAAGGCAAGACATACCTAAATTTAATTACATTCATGAATTGGTTTGAAACCATTGTTTTAAACCCTTCTCAAAGTTGGTGCCTTGACGGATTTGTAAAAAATGGTTTGTCATGAAACACTATTTTTTTTATTTATTTAAACGTAACCTTTATTGAACTAGGCAAGTCAGTTAAGAACAAATTCTTATTTACAATGACTGACTACCCTGGACGACGCTGGGCAGTTGTGCGCCGCCCTGTGGGACTCTAAATCACGGCCGGTTTTGATACAGCCTGAATTTGAACCAGGGTGTCTGTAGTGACGCCTCAAGCACTGAGATGCAGACCGCTGCGCCACTCGGGAGCCCCAACATCATGTTCTAGTGCTGTCCCCAACTAAAATACATCTTGGTCAACCAAGAGTCATCTGTTCTTTCTACCATTCGCCCCATGTGTTTCTATAAAATCAACTATATGTACTGAACTTGTCTGATGCTTTAAGCACGCTGTTTGATTAAATAAATAAGACACACAAATGACGAGGGAGCCAGTCGTCACTATAACCTGACCAGAGGGAGGGAGCCAGTCGTCAACGTAACCTGACCTAGAGGGAGCCAGTCGTCAACATGACCTGACCTAGAGGGAGCCAGTCGTCAACATGACCTGACCAGAGGGAGCCAGTCGTCAACATGACCTGACCTAGAGGGAGCCAGTCGTCAACATGACCTGACCTAGAGGGAGCCAGTCGTCAACATGACCTGACCTAGAGGGAGCCAGTCGTCAACATGACCTGACCTAGAGGGAGCCAGTCGTCAACATGACCTGACCTAGAGGGAGCCAGTCGTCAACATGACCTGACCTAGAGGGAGCCAGTCGTCAACATGACCTGACCTAGAGGGAGCCAGTCGTCAACATGACCTGACCTGCATTCTGCAGGCAGAAAATATTGTGATAAAAATAAATATCCTAGAAATCACTTTGGCTGCACATGGCCTGTCTACAACAAACCTGAAACATTATATCAACTATCAACTGGGTCAGTGAAACTCGGATAGCAAGCTTGCAACATTGTATAAAATATTCTACACCCTCAGTTTCCTGCTCCAGTGAGTTCTGGACAGACACAGCTGTAGGCTATTTGTGCAAAGGATAAGAAGTAATCAGGTATTTTATGACATTTCCACAGGATCAGAGAATTACATGTTTCCCTTTTTATGCTGAGTGGTTATCGAAAGGACGAGAGCTGGAAATATTTTACTAAAATACTTTGAGGAACTATTGTCATCGGCAAATGATTTTGATTAGACTTTGTTTACGTGTTGTTTGAAAATGAAGACAAAATTACTTTGAGAAGCTCCACAATTCATTAGTGGTGGTGCGTTAAGACAATCAGAAATACTATCAGACATCCCCAAATGGGCACATTTATAGGCCTACATTTGCACACAGGCCAGGTAGACTAGTCCTACTTCTATATGTGTAACCAGGTAGACTAGTCCTACTTCTATATACTTAATTAGGTGTGTGTCTTTACTCAACATTGACAGGAGTGTTTCAAACAAAAGACAATTAATAAATTGACAACAATCTTGCTGGGTCAGGTCTGGGTGGTCTGCCAGGGGCCGTTTCATTTAGTGTCCGTTTGGGTCGGTTGGGGAATGATTGTATTTTCCCATAGTATGTTGTACCGAAGTTGACTGGCTGAAAGGGAGTGTAACTTTATGACTATAATTACTGTTCCCTGAAGGAAAATAAATAAATCCGAAATCATTTCAGTTTGCTAAATCCAGTGGTTCTAACCAAGAGTCACCCAAATGGTCATTAATGCGGTTCTTCAATAATTACACATAATACTTAATACTGTAGATGTTTAGTTACAGTCACATGTTCAACTATCATCAGCTGATCCAGGAAATCATTTTCTGAATGACAAACATCACGATATGCAACAACAATCAAAGTGCTTCTTCATTCATTACTCTGGTAAAGACAGTTATGCCGTGCTCCACGTTGGATCCAACATCCCTAACAAATTGATGTTTATAATGTGTTATTGTCTGCTTGATTTACAGTAGGGTCTCGTTAGTCTGTTTGGAAACAGAGAGACTTATCTCATAATGTGTAGAGAACTGTTCCTTGATGGATAGGCTATTGTACAACACACAGAGCTTTTTCCTTTATTCAGGACATTTAGAATGACAACACATCACAGAGTAGCCTAGTGGGATTATTCACAAAATTATCTGGTGATCAGGTTATGAAATGTCATAACAAAGACATTTTAGTTTCCATGTTTCACCTGAAATATTAAATGATTTATAGTCCTACGTCTGTGTTGTTGTTAGATGAAGTTATGGGTCCTACAGTAGGTCTGTGTTATTGTTAGGTGAAGTTATGGGTCCTACAGTAGGTCTATGTTGTTGTTAGATAAAGTTATGGGTCCTACAGTAGGTCTATGTTATTGTTAGGTGAAGTTATGGGTCCTACAGTAGGTATATGTTATTGTTAGGTGAAGTTATGGGTCCTACAGTAGGTCTGTGTTATTGTTAGGTGAAGTTATGGGTCCTACAGTAGGTCTATGTTGTTAGGTGAAGTTATGGGTCCTACAGTAGGTATATGTTGTTAGGTGAAGTTATGGGTCCTACAGTAGGTCTGTGTTATTGTTAGGTGAAGTTATGGGTCCTACAGTAGGTCTGTGTTGTTGTTAGGTGAAGTTATGGGTCCTACAGTAGGTCTATGTTGTTGTTAGGTGAAGTTATGGGTCCTACAGTAGGTCTGTGTTGTTGTTAGGTGAAGTTATGGGTCCTACAGTAGGTCTATGTTGTTAGGTGAAGTTATGGGTCCTACAGTAGGTATATGTTGTTAGGTGAAGTTATGGGTCCTACAGTAGGTCTGTGTTATTGTTAGGTGAAGTTATGGGTCCTACAGTAGGTCTGTGTTGTTGTTAGGTGAAGTTATGGGTCCTACAGTAGGTCTATGTTGTTGTTAGGTGAAGTTATGGGTCCTACAGTAGGTCTATGTTGTTATTAGGGGAAGTTATGGGTCCTACAGTAGGTCTATGTTGTTGTTAGGTGAAGTTATGGGTCCTACAGTAGGTCTATGTTATTGTTAGGTGAAGTTATGGGTCCTACAGTAGGTCTGTGTTGTTGTTAGGTGAAGTTATGGGTCCTACAGTAGGTCTATGTTGTTGTCAGGTGAAGTTATGGGTCCTACAGTAGGTCTGTGTTGTTGTTAGGTGAAGTTATGGGCCAATTTGGCATACACTTGGTGTACAAACCCTCATTGTCAGGCTGATGTTAAAGCTAGCCAAAGAGCATTTTATTGGTTGAGGTGTTTTTTAAGTATAAAGCAGTTGATTTGCGACAATAACACAAACATATTAAGCAGGTGATTCAAGCGAGCCTTACAATTATAATCCAAAGTAGTGTGAAATGAACTCATAGGCAACCTGGAAATGGAGGCTATTTTTGCTGTCAGCCTATGAGAACTCCCCTGAGTTTTCCCCACGGTGGTGAATTAGTGAATAGACACAGAGCTTAATGTGAGTTTCCTTGAGTAGCACTCCTGATCTTGCACTGTAATATTCAGAATACATTGTGAAAAGCTAAAATCTTTGCTCACCATTTTTGCTCCATGCAGATATACTACATCCATAACTAGTGGTTTCCTCATTAGCAGATATACTACATCCATAACTAGTGGTTTCCTCATTACCAGATATACTACATCCATAACTAGTGGTTTCCTCATTACCAGATATACTACATCCATAACTAGTGGTTTCCTCATTACCAGATATACTACATCCATAACTAGTGGTTTCCTCATTACCAGATATACTACATCCATAACTAGTGGTTTCCTCATTACCAGATATACTACATCCATAACTAGTGGTTTCCTCATTACCAGATATACTACATCCATAACTAGTGGTTTCCTCATTAGCAGATATACTACATCCATAACTAGTGGTTTCCTCATTACCAGATACACTACATCCATAACTAGTGGTTTCCTCATTAGCAGGGAGGAGTTTCTACAACCAAATCGCCCTCGTGCCGCAATTTTAGCAAACACAGAAAGGGGCCAATATTGGAGACCAAAAGTCGTCTGCCACACTGCTTAGGATTTCAACAACTTTAACTTATTTCTAGCCTGCAATCATCGATGTTACTAATAATGTGAAAACAAGACAAAATATGACTATTGTTGGTCATTTTAAGACAATTGTCAATTTAACATTCATTAGACGTCAATTGTTGTACAACATCATGGCTACGCTGTTGGCATCCCCTTTTACAGTGGATTTCCGCTGTTGTGGGCCTTTAACCATCTGTCTGACTTTGTTGTTCACACAGGAGAGATATGGGACTATCGTAGATCCTCTGGGGAGCCTCAACAACCTCGTGATGCTGACAAGGCAGAGAAGAGTCTCTCCAGATCAGAACACCTCAAGAAACACCTGCAGAGACCCACAGGGAAGATAACTCACTGCTGCTCTGACTGTGGGAAGAGATTCACCTCATCAGGCATTAAAATTCATCAGAGAACACACACAGGAGAGAGAACTTATAGCTGTACTCAATGTGGGAAGAGTTTTGTACAATCTAGCTATCTGAAGATACACCAGAGAACACACACAGGAGAGAAACCTTTTAGCTGTGATCAATGTGGGAAGAGTTTTGTTCAATATAGCCATCTGAAGAAACACCAGAGAACACACACAGGAGAGAAACCTTTTAGCTGTGATCAATGTGGGAAGAGTTTTGGTCATTCAACCAGCCTGATATCACACCAGAGAATACACACAGGAGAGAAACCATATAGCTGTGATCAATGTGGGAAGAGTTTTACTCGGCTAAGCAGCCTGATATCACACCAGAGAACACACACAGGTGAGAAACCTTATAGCTGTACTCAATGTGGGAAGAGTTTTACTCAGCTCGGCATCCTGATATCACACCAGAGAACACACACAGGAGAGAAACCATATAGCTGTGATGAATGTGGGAAGAGTTTTACTGCATTTAGAAATCTGACTCTACACCAGAGAATACATACAGGAGAGAAACCTTTTAGCTGTACTCAATGTGGGAAGAGTTTTACTCAGCTAAGCAACCTGATATCACACCAGAGAATACACACAGGAGAGAAACCCTATAGCTGTGATCAATGTGGGAAGAGTTTTGTTCAATCTAGCCAGCTGAAGATACACCTGAGAACACACACAGGAGAGAGACCTTTTTGCTGTACTCAATGTGGGAAGAGTTATGTTAGATCTGGTGATCTGACAGTACACCAGAAAACACACACAGGAGAGAAATCTTATAGCTGTGTTCAATGTGGGAAGAAGTTTGTTACATCTAGCCTTCTGACAGTACACCAGAGAATACACACAGAATAGAAATCGCATAGCTCTAATCGATGTGGGAAGAGTTTTACTCAGTCAAACAGCCTGGTACAACACCAGAGAACACACACAGGAGAGAAACCTCTTAGCTGTGACCAGAGAGAGAATCATATAAAAGATCTCAGATCAAATATCAGAAAATACATGAAGGAGTTGTTTCATGATATCAATGAATTAATGTCAAAATGTAGAATGTTTTAACATTGTAGTTGGAGTATTTTAAAAATGTCACAATGTAGAAGCCAAAATGTTTGCCTCTTTATCAATTGATTTCAAAATGATATGGATATTAGCATCAGGGGGAAAACCCAGGCTCTGAATTGAAAGTTGTGTTGAGTTGTGTTACACTTAATAACACGTTGGCTATTTATGAGATTTAACAAAAAGAGCTGTGTTACACCATGTTGGTGACCCACTTGAATCAAAATGTATCTGGCTGTTTTCTACAAGTTGTCCTCTAACCAGGGATGTACACATTATTCCCAGATTCCGTGTGGTTTTTGAGCTGTTAGTTTTAATAAGATGTGCAACCTCATCTCCCTCCTGTCACACAAATGATTTTAGCGATGAGTGATGACAAATAAGTGTTGCGTTCCTTTGTTTAGGGACCCCTACATTTAAAGAGTTGTGTAATATATAATAAATATATCTCCCATTTCCATGTGTTTTTTAGTTGTGTTAGTTTCAACATCACGTACAACCTGATTTCCCCCCTTATCGATATCAGTGATTTATTGCTACTTGTCAAAACAACAGCGTTTTTGGTGCTTGTGCAGTTTTATAAGGTGCTTGTTTAAAAAAATACAAGTAATATGATTATTGTGGCAGATGTTTGTGTATATAGCACATTTTATGTTTTCAATATATCACAAACTGTTTTTGCATATTGGTTATTGATTTGGACACGTTAAAACTGTGTTTGACATTGGGGATATCCCACCTAGCAACATGTCATTGAAAATAAGACAATCAAATATTTCATATTTACATGTAACATTTGGTAATGAAAATTATTCATGCAACCAACTGACAATTTTTGGGTAGAATAATATTGACATTGCTGCCCTGATTTTAGAATATCAGGGTTAATTCTCAGATGTGCCAACCCAAATCTACTAGAGCATGACATTGGGGACTGGGCCCCGATCCAACAACATGCCTATCTAGTGAACCCTGAAAAGAGAGAGAAGCTCCGCAGTGAGGTGGAAAGTTACTACGGATATTGCAGGAGTTTCCTCTTGAAATCAGACATGTCCGTGGTAAGGACAACTTGGTTTCTGATTGTGTTTTCCTTTTTTGGACGACTTGGTTCCTGATTGGGGTGATGAGAGTTCTAGAAGCTAGTGAGTTTAAAAAAAAATAAGGTTGTAGAAAAATATATATTTAGAAATATGTTTTTTCCTGTTTTTAATTGTTGACAGTCAGTAGACACCATGTTTATATTGTAGGAGGTGAAGCATTGTAGTTGATTATAATGTCAAATCGAAGCTTTCTGTTGGTGGTGAGCAAACTTGTCCAACAAAAATTCTCTTACGGTGTTACTGTCTTTGTTTTTTCCATTTATGTTTTGAGTTTGGACTTTAGCTCGTTAGCACGTCTAGCTCGTTAGCACGTCTAGCTCGTTAGCACGTCTAGCTCGTTAGCCCGTCTAACAATATTGACAGTATTGATTTAAATAATTCATTGTTTATTTAGTTGCACCACAAATGTGAATTAATATTTACAAAACAATTTACCAAACAAAACACATTACAAAATTGCAACATTTCTGCAGACATGTCAGACCATAATAAATAATACATTTACTTTGTATACTGCTTTTCATGACAGTTACAAAATAAGGATGTACAATAAAAACATAAAAAATGATTCATAGGTAAACTAACAACATTGTAGACTTGATGCTAAATACAGATGTTTCAGCTTGAGTGTGTATATCATATCCACTTAGTTATGTTAGGAAGTTCTCCATCTTTATGACCGGCCCTGGTAACTTCACCCCAACTCCTCTGATCCCCAGAACTCAGTCACTTAACAACATAAGTGTTTTTCTGACATTTTGGGGAAATTTAAGAGAAAATAAAAATCCAGCCGTAGCAGAGCCCCAAGTCCCATGGTGACGTCCTCTAGGGTGTGGATGTTCTCCCCATCAAAGTTAAATAGTTAGTTAGTTAACGAATACAGTATGAGGTGAGACGGTGAACTGATGTTGAACTGGGCAGTCAGCTGCTGCTGCTCCAATACAGTATGAGGTGAGACGGTGAACCGATGTTGAACCGGGCAGTCAGCTGCTGCTGCTCCAATACAGTATGAGGTGAGACGGTGAACTGATGTTGAACCGGGCAGTCAGCTGCTGCTGCTCCAATACAGTATGAGGTGAGACGGTGAACTGATGTTGAACCGGGCAGTCAGCTGCTGCTGCTCCAATACAGTATGAGGTGAGACGGTGAACTGATGTTGAACCGGGCAGTCAGCTGCTGCTGCTCCAATACAGTATGAGGTGAGACGTTGAATCATAATGATTAAGTTAATTAAAATGAATTAGTGAAACTGTTAAAAAATTGTATATGTCATATTAAATATATTACTCTATTATCATATAGAAACATCATGGAATATTGTACATCATATTAAATATATTACTGTATTGTTATCATATAGAAACATCATGGAATATTGTACATCATATTAAATATATTCCTGTATTGTTATCATATAGAAACATCATGGAATATTGTACATCATATTAAATATATTACTGTATTGTTATCATATAGAAACATCATGGAATATTGTACATCATATTAAATATATTACTGTATTGTTATCATATAGAAACATCATGGAATATTGTACATCATATTAAAAATATTACTGTATTGTTATCATATAGAAACATCATGAAACATAAAAAAACCCCACAACAAACAGAAGATTAACAACTGAAAGACTAAGGAAATGCCATTGATTAAAATATTAATTGGATGCAACAACCAACCCAAAATAAAGGCTTGTTTTTTAGGAGGGGCTCTGAAAGACACTATGGGGGTGTCCACTGAAAGTTGACTAGTAACAACAACTGGGACCTAAAAGACACCCACCATGAGACCCACTAAATCTGCCCAAGAAGAGGCAAACAAAATAAAAACCCACACCAAACTTAAAGACAGGAAGCAAACCAAAAAGGTGGAGCAACTAAAGGTGTTGACTCTCCACATGTATCAAGACAACTGGAGCACTGGGCCAGACACTCTTAAATAGAACCTGGACCAGCTCAGGTGAAACACCTTCCCTATATACACAATATACACAAACATCTTCCACAATAATCATATTACTTGAATTTATTTAAACAAGCACCTTATAAATTGCACAAGCACCAATAAATCATTGATATCAATTAGGGGGGGGGGGGGGGGGGGGGGGGGGATCAGGTTGAAACTAACACAACTAAACAAAACACATGGAAATGGGAGATATATTTTACCTCGCTGGTTAGAGGACAACCTGCAGAAGACAGTCAGCTACATTTTGGAGTGATGCATTTAAATGTAGGGGTCGCTGAACAAAGGAATGCAACACATTTGTCATAACTCATCGATATCATGTTGAAATCAATTGTGCGAGAGGAGGGAGATGAGGTTGCACGTCCTGTTAAACTAACAGCTCAAAAATCACATGGAATCTGGGAATAATGTGTACATCCCTGGTTAGAGGACAATTTGTAGAAAACAGCTAGCTACATTGTGATTCAAGTCGGTCACCAACGTGGTAAGTGTAACACAACTATTTTTTTGTTAGTCACTTTTAGTTAAATCTCATAAATAGTACTCTTTCAATTCAGAGCCTGGATTTTTCCCCTGAGGCTAATATCCATATCATGTTGAAATCAATAGAACAGGGTCAAACGCTTAGTTAAAACATTCTACATTGTGAAATACCTTAAAATACACCTACTACAATGTTAAAACATTGTGACATTTTTTCATAGATATCATGAAACAACTCCTTCATGTATTTTCTGATGTTTGATCAGAGATCTTTTATCAGAGTATCTCTTGTCACACTGATCACAGCTATAAGATTTCTCTCCTGTGTGTGTTCTCTGGTGTAGAGTAAGATTGCTAGAGGTAATAAAACTCTTCCCACATTGATTACAGCTATAAGGTTTCTCTCCTGTGTGTGTCCTCTGGTGTATAGTAAGATTGCTAGATGCAATAAAACTCTTCCCGCATTGATCACAGCTATAAGGTTTCTCTCCTGTGTGTATTCTCTTGTGTAGAGTCAGAGAGCAAGATCGAGAAAAACTCTTCCCACATTGAACACAGCTATAAGATTTCTCTCCTGTGTGTGTTCTCTGGTGTGTTATCAGGTTGGTTGAATGAGTAAAACTCTTCCCACATTGAGTACAGCTATAAGGTCTCTCTCCTGTGTGGATTCTCTGATGAATTTTAATGCCTGCTGAGGAGGTGAATCTCTTCCCACAGTCAGAGCAGCAGTGAGTTCTCTTCCCTGTGGGTCTCTGCTGGTGTTTCTTGAGGAGTTCTGATCTGGAGAGACTCTTCTCTGTCCTGTCAGCATCATGAGGTTGTTGAGGCTCCCCAGAGGACCCATGGTAGTTAGTTCTCTCTCCTGTGTGAACAACAAAGTCAGACAGATGATTAAAAGCCCACGACAGCGGAAATCCACTGTAAAAGTGACGTCTGTAATGAATGTTAAAATTATTGAACAATTGTCTTAAAATGAGCAAGAATAGTCATTTTGTCTTTTCACATTAGTAGTAACATAGATGATTGTAGGCTAGAAATAAGATATTCATGTTGTTGAAATCCTAAGCAGTGTGCCAGACGACTTTTGGTCTCCAATATAGGCCCCTTTCTGTGTTTGCTACAATTGCGGCACGAGGGCAATTTGATTGCAGAAACTCCTCCCTGCTAATGAGGAAACCGATAGTTATGGATGTACTATATCTGCCTGGAGCAAAAATGGTGAGCAAAGATTTTAGTTTTTCACATTGTATTCTGAATGTGAATGGGGAAACCTCAGGGGAGTAACCTCCATTTCCAGGTTGCTTATGAGTGCGTTGCACACTACTTTGGATTATAATTGTAAGGATATTTGAATGTCCTGTTTAATATAATGTTTGCTAAAGCATTAAGAATTGTGTGTAATTATTGAAGAACCGCGTTAATGACCGTATCCATTTGGGTGTTATCAATAAAGTTAAGATTTTATTTATTTATTTAACCAGGTAGGCCAGTTGAGAACAAGTTCTCATTTATAACTGTGACCTGGCCAAGACAAAGCAAAGCAGTGCGACAAAAAAACAACAGAGTTACACGTGGGATAAACAAACGTACAGTCAATAACACAATAGAAAAATCCATATACACTGTGTGCAAATGTAGCAAGGAGGTAAGGCAATAAATAGGCCATAGTAGCGAAGTAATTACAATTTAACAAATGAAACCTGGAGTGATAGATGTGCAAGTAGAAATACTGGTGTGCAAAAGAGCAAAAAAGTAAATAAAAACATGGGGATGAGGTAGGCAGTTGGATGGGCTATTTACAGGTGGGTAAAGTGGTGGGGGGTATATGGGGCTTTGGTGACAAAACGGATGGCACTGTGATAGCCCGCATCCAGTTTGCTGAGTAGAGTGTTGGAGGCTATTTTGAAAATTACATCGCCAAAGTCAAGGATCGGTAGGATAGTCAGTTTTACGAGGGTATGTTTGGCAGCGTGAGTGAAGGAGGCTTTGTTGCGAAATATGAAGCCGGTTCTAGATTTAATTTTGGATTGGAAATGCTTAATATTAGTCTGGAAGGAGAGTTTACAGTCTAGCCAGACACCTAGGTATTTATAGGTGTCCACATATTCTAAGTTAAAACCGTCCAGAGTAGTGATGTTGGACGGGCGGGTGCGGGCAGCGACAGGTTGAAGAGCATACATTTAGTTTTACTAGCATTTAAGAGCAGTTGGAGGCCACAGATTGAGTGTTGTATGGCATTGAAGCTCGTTTGGAGGTTTGTTAACACAGTGTCCAAAGAAGGGCCAGATGTATACAGAATGGTGTCGTCTGCGTAGAGGTGGATCAAGGAATCACCCGCAGCAAGAGCAACATCGTTGAACAGAGAAAAGAGTCGTTCCGAGAATTTAACCCTGTGGTAGCTCCACAGAGACTGCCAGAGGTCTGGACAACAGGCCCTCCGATTTGACACACTGAACTCTGTCTGAGAAGTAGTTGGTGAACCAGGCGAGTCAGTCATTTGAGAAAGCAAGGCTATTTGAGTCTGCCGATAAGAATAGGGTGATTGCCAGAGTTGAAAGCCTTGGCCAGGTTGATGAAGACGGCTGCACAGTACTGTCTTTTATCGATGGCGTTTATGATACAGTGAGGGAAAAAAGTATTTGATCCCCTTCTGATTTTGTACGTTTGCCCACTGACAAAGAAAATATCAGTCTATAATTTTAATGGTAGGTTTATTTGAACAGTGAGATAGAATAAAAACAAAAAAATCCTGAAAAACACGTCAAAAATGTTATAAATTGATTTGCATTTTAATAAGGGAAATAAGTATTTGACCCCCTCTCAATCAGAAGGATTTCTGGCTCCCAGATGTCTTTTATACAGGTAACGAGCTGAGATTAGGAGCACAATCTTAAAACCTGTTGGGGCTAGGGGGCAGTATTGAGAATTTTGAAAAAAATGTGCCCATTTTTAACTGCCTCCTACACCAACTCAGAAGTTAGGATATGCACTTTATTAACAGATTTGGATAGAAAACACTCTGAATTTTCTAAAACTGTTTGAATGGTGTCTGTAAGTATAACAGAACTCATATGGCAGTCAAAACCCTGAGACAAATTCTGACAGGAAGTGGATACCTGATGTGTTGAATTACTTTTAAGCCTATGCCATTGAAACACACAGGGACTTATTAATCATTGAGCACTTCCTACGCCATCCACTAGATGTCACCAGTCTTTGCAAAGTGGTTTGAGTCTTCTACTGTGAAAACTGACCGAACAAGAGACTGGTGGTCATAAGCGGATGGCCAATACTACTCTGGCGCGCGAGTGCATGTTTGGGTACTCTCGTTCCAATACGTTTTAAGGGGTGGGCTTGCGTCCCACCTAGCCCATAGAGGTTAAAGGGAGTGCTCCTAATCTCCGCTTGTTACCTGTATAAAAGACACCTGTCCACAGAAGCAATCAATCAATCAATCAGATTCCAAACTCTCCACCATGGCCAAGACCAAAGAGCTCTCCAATGATGTCAGGGACAAGATTGTAGACCTACACAAGGCTGGAATGGGCTACAAGACTATCGCCAAGCAGCTTGGTGAGAAGGTGACAACAGTTGGTGCAATTATTCTCAAATGGAAGTAACACAAAATAACTGTCAATTTCACTCGGCCTGGGGCTCCATGCAAGATCTCACCTCGTGGAGTTGCAATGATCATGAGAACGGTGAGGAATCAGCCCAGAACTACACGGGAGGATCTTGTCAATGATCTCAAGGCAGCTGGGACCATAGTCACCAAGAAAACAATTGGTAACACACTACGCCGTGAAGGACTGAAATCCTGCAGTGCCCGCAAGGTCCCCCTGCTCAAGAAAGCACATATACATGCCCATCTGAAGTTTGCCAATGAACATCTGAATGATTCAGAGGACAACTGGGTGAAAATGTTGTGGTCAGATGAGACCAAAATGGAGCTCTTTGGCATCAACTCAACTCGCCGTGTTTGGAGGAGGAGGAATGCTGCCTATGACTCCAAGAACACCATCTCCACATTCAAACATGGAGGTGGAAACATTATGCTTTGGGGGTGTTTTTCTGCTAAGGGGACAGGACAACTTCACCGCATCAAAGGGACGATGGACGGGGCCATGTACCGTCAAATCTTGGGTGAGAACCTCCTTCCCTCAGCCAGGGCATTGAAAATGGGTTGTGGATGGGTATTCCAGCATGACAATGACCCAAAACACACGGCCAAGGCAACAAAGGAGTGGCTCAAGAAGAAGCACATTAAGTTCCTGGAGTGGCCTAGCCAGTCTCCAGACCTTAATCCCATAGAAAATCTGTGGAGGGAGCTGAAGGTTCGAGTTGCCAAACGTCAGCCTCGAAACCTTAATGACTTGGAGAAGATCTGCAAAGAGGAGTGGGACAAAATCCCTCCTGAGATGTGTGCAAACCTGGTGGCCAACTACAAGAAACGTCTGACCTCTGTGATTGCCAACAAGGGTTTTGCCACCAAGTACTAAGTCATGTTTTGCAGAGGGGTCAAATACTTATTTCCCTCATTAAAATGCAAATCCTTGTAGTACATTTTTGACATGCTTTCTTTCTGGATTTTTTGGTTGTTATTCAAAACAAACATACCATTACAATTATAGACTGATCACTTCTTTGTCAGTGGGCAAACGTACAAAATCAGCTGGGGATCAAATACTTTTTTCACTCACTGTACGTTTAGTTCCTTGAACGTGGCTGAGCTGCACCCGTGACCAGCTCGGAAACTGGATTGCACAGCGGAGGAGGTACGGTGGGATTCAAAATGGTCAGTGATCTGTTTGTTAACTTGACTTTCGAAGACTTTAGAAAGGCAGGGATATAGGTCTGTAACAGTTTGGGTCTAGAGTGTCACCCCCTTTGAAGAGAGGGATGACCGCGGAAGCGTTCCAATCTTTAGGAATCTCGGACGATACGAAAGAGAAGTTGAACAGACTAGTAATAGGGGTTTCCACAATGGCGGTGGATAATTTTAGAAAGAGAGGGTCCAGATTGTCAAGCTCAGCTGATTTGTACGGGTCCAGGTTTTGCAACTCTTTCAGAACATCAGCTATCTGGATTTGGGTGAAGGAGAAGCTGGGGAGGCTTTGGGAAGTAGCTGCGGGGGGTGGGGAGCTGTTAGTGCAGTATGCCACAGGATGTTTTTGTGCTGGTTGAGGGCAGTCAGGTCTGGAGTGAACCAAGGACTATATCTGTTCTTAGTTCTACATTTTTTGAAAGGGGCATGCTTATTTAAGGTGGTGAGGAAATTATAATTAAAGAATAACCAGGCATCCTCTACTGACGGGATGAGGTCAATATCCTTCCAGGAGACTCGGGCCAGGTCGATTAGAAATGCCTGCTTGCAGAAGTGTTTTAGGGAGCGTTTGACATTGATGAGGGGTGATCGTTTGACCGCGGACCCATAACGGATGCAGGCAATGAGGCAGTGATCGCTGAGATCATGATTGAAAACAGCAGAGGTGTATTTGGAGGGCAAGTTGGTCAGGATAATATCAGCGAGGGTGCCCATGTTTACGGATTTAAGGTTGTACCTGGTGGGTTCTTTGATAATTTGTGTGAGATTGAGGGCATCTAGCTTGGATTGTTGGACGGCTGGGGTGTTAAGGATATCCCAGTTTAGGTCACCTAACAGAATAAACTCTGAAGATAGATGGGGGGCAATCAATTCACATATGGTGTCCAGGGCACAGCTGGGAGCTGAGGGGGGTCTATAACAGGCGGCAACAGTGAGAGACATTTCTGGAGAGATTCATTCAGACACGGCAAAGACATCAAGGTTTGCGGAGTGTGCTAAAGCAGTGAGTAAAACAAACTTAGGGAGGAGGCTTCTGATGTTAACATGCATAAAACCAAGGCTTTTACGGTTACAGAAGTCAACAAATGAGAGCGCCTGGGGACACACAGGGCCTGGGTTAACCTCTACATCACCCGAGGAACAGAGGAGTAGGATGAGGGTACGGCTAAAGGCTATCAGAATTGGTCATCTAGTGCGTTGTGAACAGAGAATAAAAGGAGCAGATTTCTGGGCGTGGTAGGATAGATTCAAGGCATAATGTACAGACAGGGGTATGGCAGGGTGCGGTACAGTGGAGGTAAACCTAGGCATTGAGTGACGATAAGAGAGGTTGCATCTCTGGAGGCACCAGTTATGCTAGGTGAAGTGTCAGGGAAATTGCAAGATTATTTTATAATGCTTGTATTGCATTATAATTGTTGTTTTATTCGACAGAATAGAGTATTCTGTAAACTATTGTGTGTGTGTTCTACTGAGGATGGGCCTCTATGAGATAACACTGACAGAGGAGATTTACGATGTCTTTGGGTGATAAAACCTAAAGAGCATTCCAGAGAACATGGGTTAATGGTTCTATTCTATACCGTACCAGGAAGAGACGGTTCCAGTTTGGAGTAGGTGGGCCAGACACTGGTCTATACAATGAAAACTGTTGACACAGCAGATGCTGTCTGCTATGTATTATAGATATCTTTCATACAAATCTTAACCTTGTGACCATTCTATGTATCTGTTGTTCGTCATGTAGGTTGAAAGGGGTGTATCTTGGCTATAAAAGATCTTTGTACTTTTGTTTTGCCACTCTCAACGGATCATTAGAAAATGGTGAATCGTTGATAAGTCATTGCTATTGCAAAGCTCTTATTATTAAAGATATAGTTTAAGTATAACTCTGACTTGTGTGAAGTTTGTCTCTCCTCATTTGATAGTAAAGAAATGAACCACCACAGAGGTCACTGCATGTGGGAGGTGGGACAAAAGAGCTCTCTGAGGCATGTTGAGTGGGACTAGGGGCTTCGCAGTAAAATAAAACAATGATAACTACCCTAAACAACAGTATACAAGGCATATTGACATTAGAGAGACATAAAGCAAGGCAAAAAGCAATCGCAAGTGTTGATTGGGAGAGCTAGCTAAGACAACAACGGGTAAGACCACAGTTAATCAGCTAAGACAAAAACAACAGGTAAAATGGCGATGAATGGGCAGAGAGGGTCAGTTAACTACACACGGGGCCTGAGTTCGAGGCTGGGGCTGACGGATCAACAAAATAAACAAAATGGAGTACCGTGATTAAAACAGTCCAGCAGGCATCAGCTATATAGCCAAGTGATCATAGGGTCCAGTGAACAGGAATATATGAAACAGGGAAGCCGTTAGGTAGTCATTACTACGCTAGCCGGGAGATGCACTTGGCTCGAGGCTAACTGGTGCTAGCTTCGGGACAAGGGCATCACCGACGTCTGGCAAAGGCCGGGTGAGGGCACATTGGACGGAATTACGTCGGCAGACCAGTCGTGATGGATCGGCGGGGCTCCGTGTCGACAAAGGGTCCAGGCCAATTGGCAAAAGAGGTATTGTAGCTGGAGTAATTTTGTTTGCTAGCCGGGAGATGCGCCTGGCTCGAGGCTAACTGGTGCTAGCTTCGGGACAAGGGAATTAGCCACTATAGCCAATCCGGTGCAAAGATCCAGAGCTTACGGCAGGAATCCGGTGATGTAGTGGCTATTAGTCGTCTTAGTGAAGAGTCTGGGAGGCATCAGCTGTGTAGCCGAGTGATCATAGGGTCCACTGAGCAGGCCGGGAGATGGGGCTGGGCCACTCGGTGGCAGCTAGCTAGCTGCGATTATCTGGTGTAATGGTCCAGAGCTAACAGCAGGAATACGGTGATGTAGTGGAGAAAAACAGTCCGATATGCTCAGAGTTGATATCGCGCTGTGCAGACTGGCAGGTATTATCCAGGCTAAAATGGCTGGTGCCTGAGCTGAAAAGGTAAAGACCTCTAGCAGTGGCTAACAATGACTAAATAGCTAGTAGCTCATTAGCTGGTTAGCTCCTGATAGCTAGGTTCTGATGGAGGTTCTAGCTATAAGGTCTAAATAGCTAGTAGCTCATTAGCTGGTTAGCTTCTGATGGCTAGGTTCTGATGGAGGTTCTAGCTATAAGGTCTAAAAAATAGCAGATCCGCATCACATTGGGGGAGGCAGGTTGCCGGAAGGTATATTTAATTTAAAAATGGAAAAAGAGATTGAAATATATTGCAATATATACAAAAAAACATAACATTTACAACAAACACGTCATACTGCTACACCATCTTGGATTAGAAGATGACTCAGTTAAAAAACATATGACAAGAGTAACAGATGTCCATCCACATAGCAATCCTGTGATCTCCTCCCGTCCACCCAGCACATTCCACAGCCACTCTGTCTTTCTACAGATCTCACTCCTTTATATACTCTGTGTCTTATCTATCATGTCTTTAATATCTCAATGTTCAAAGTTGAGCCCGAATCCAACAATAGTCATACAGTTACACTCCCTTTCAGTCGGTCAACTTCGGTACAACATACTATGGGGAAATAAAATCATTCCCCAACTGACCCAAACGGCCCCTAAATGAAACGGCCCCTGGCAGACCACCCAGACCTGACAACGCAAGATGCGTCAGTTGTCAATTTATTCATTGTCTTTTGTTTGAAACACTCCTGTCAATGTTGAGTAAGGACACACACCTTATTACCCATATAGAAGTAGGACTAGTCTACCTGGTTACCCATATAGAAGTAGGACTAGTCTACCTGGTTACACATATAGAAGTAGGACTAGTCTACCTGGTTACACATATAGAAGTAGGACTAGTCTACCTGGTTACCCATATAGAAGTAGGCCTAGTCTACCTGGTTACACATATAGAAGTAGGACTAGTCTACCTGGTTATACATATAGAAGTAGGACTAGTCTACCTGGTTACACATATAGAAGTAGGACTAGTCTACCTGGTTACCCATATAGAAGTAGGACTAGTCTACCTGGTTACACATATAGAAGTAGGACTAGTCTACCTGGTTACCCATATAGAAGTAGGACTAGTCTACCTGGTTACCCATATAGAAGTAGGACTAGTCTACCTGGTTACACATATAGAAGTAGGACTAGTCTAACTGGTTACACATATAGAAGTAGGACTAGTCTACCTGGTTACACATATAGAAGTAGGACTAGTCTACCTGGTTACACATATAGAAGTAGGACTAGTCTACATGGTTACACATATAGAAGTAGGACTAGTCTACCTGGTTACACATATAGAAGTAGGACTAGTCTACCTGGTTACCCATATAGAAGTAGGACTAGTCTACCTGGTTACCCATATAGAAGTAGGACTAGTCTACCTGGTTACACATATAGAAGTAGGACTAGTCTACCTGGTTACCCATATAGAAGTAGGACTAGTCTACCTGGTTACCCATATAGAAGTAGGACTAGTCTACCTGGTTACACATATAGAAGTAGGACTAGTCTACCTGATTACACATATAGAAGTAGGCCTAGTCTACCTGGTTACACATATAGAAGTAGGCCTAGTCTACCTGGTTACACATATAGAAGTAGGACTAGTCTACCTGGTTACACATATAGAAGTAGGACTAGTCTACCTGGTTACACATATAGAAGTAGGACTAGTCTACCTGGTTACACATATAGAAGTAGGACTAGTCTACCTGGTTACACATATAGAAGTAGGACTAGTCTACCTGGTTACACATATAGAAGTAGGACTAGTCTACCTGGTTACACATATAGAAGTAGGACTAGTCTACCTGGTTACACATATAGAAGTAGGACTAGTCTACCTGGTTACACATATAGAAGTAGGACTAGTCTACCTGGCCTGTGTGCAAATGTAGGCCTATAAATGTGCCCATTTGGGGATGTCTGATAGTATTTCTGATTGTCTTAATGCACCACCACTAATGAGCTGTGGAGCTTCTCAATTTATTTTTTTCTTCACCTCAAACAGCAAGTAAACAAAGTCTAATCAAAATCAATTGCGTACGACAATAGTTCCTCAAAGTATTTTCGTAAAATATTTCCACTCGGCATGAAAGGGAAAAATGTAATGCTCTGATCCAGTGGAAATGTCATAAAATACCTGATTACTTCTTATCCTTTGCACAAATAGCCGACAGCTGTGTCTGTCCCGAACTCACTTGAGCGGGAAACTCTGATCTGATTTATAGGTGATTTCTAGGATATTTATTTTTATCAGGATATTTTCTACCTGCAGGCTGCAATGTTTTTATTTGTTGGCTTTATGTAGGCTATTTTTACATAGTTGGCAATGGCAATAATAGTTACTTTTAGATTTGTATAATTTTCATTTAGATAGAATGTACATTAATCACAGACAATGATTTTGAGATAGTATTATAAATTAAATGAAACTGTTCCAGTAAAATGTGAATATGAAAATCATAACTGGCACACAGATCGTTAGAAATGGTTAAGATACATTGGCACTGCAACTGGAAAAAGTTTGATGACCGCTGGTGTAGTCTATTACTGAAAACGTCAGGAGCAAAACGGCAGTCGGTTAGAGTTTTTTCTTCTTCTGGTCAGGTTATATTGATGACTGGCTCCCTCAAGTAACTTGTGTGTCTTAATTATTTAATCAAAAAAGTTACGTACATATAGTTGATTTTATTAAAACACATGGGGCGATTGGTAGAAAGAACAGATGACTCTTGGTTGACCAAGATATATTTTAGTTGGGGACAGCACTAGAACATGATTTTGGGGCTCCCGAGTGGCGCAGCGGTCTAAGACACTGCATGCTTGAGGCGCCCTGGTTCAAATCCAGGCTGTATCACAACCGGCCGTGATTGGGAGTCCCATAGGGCGGCGCACAATTGGCCCAGCGTTGTCCGGGGTAGGCAGTCATTGTAAATAAGAATTTGTTCTTAAAACTGACTTGCCTAGTTAAATAAAGGTTACATTTAAATAAATAAAAAAGTGTTTTATGACAAATCGTTTTTTACAAATCCGTCAAGGCACCAACTTTGAGAAGGGTTTAAAACGAAGGTTTCAAACCAATTCATGAATGTAATTGAATCTAGGTATGTCTTGCCTTTAATGTAATGGCATGAAAAAAAAATTGGCTGAATATTATACAATTTTTATCAACAGCTCTAATAACGTGATTAATGGTTAATTCCTGATTAATGGCCCGGAAACCTTCACTGGCAGTTATAGAATATACTAATATATATATATATATACATATATATACATACATACATATATATATATATATATATATATATCCCCCCGCCTAGAAACCTGGTTAAACAATCATTATGACATTATGGATGAATTCTAGAATATACTATATAGCCCAGAAACCTGGTTAAACTATCATTATGACATCATAGATGAATTATAGAATATACTATATAGCCTAGAAACCTGGTTAAACTATCACTATGACATCATGGATGAATTCTAGAATATACTATATATCCTAGAAACCTGGTTAAACTATCATTATGACATCATAGATGAATTCTAGAATATACTATATAGCCTAGAAACCTGGTTAAACTATCATTATGACATCATGGATGAATTCTAGAATATACTATATAGCCTAGAAACCTGGTTAAACTATCATTATGACATCATGGATGGCCAGTCCTTGTATTCATAGCGTAGTGAATTCAAGGGGTTGGACTCAAACCTGAGCTGGACTCAAACCTGGGTCCAGCAACTGTCAAGCCAACACCTTATAACAGTTACGCCAAGTCTCTGGGCAGCCATTTTGTTGCTGTTTAAAAAAAACAATAAATCAACCAATCTGCAGTTAAAACACTGTTTTGGTAATAAGATGATGGATGGGTCTGGAGAAATGTAACTGGTCTCTAATTCATAGACAGACCTTTGGATGCAAGGACCGACCATCCATGATATCAACATTATAGTTATAACCATGTTGAGGCTATACAGTGTTGATTTACATTGTTTCTAAACATTGGAGTAAAAAAAAGCTTATTTGGGGTTCTGATGGGGTACAACAGTTGAACTAAGCTCATGAGGCATGTGTTATATTCTTCAACAAGCAATGGTTATAAATAAATAATTTAAAAGTCACAATATGAATGTAGCAATTGCAGATTTCCCCTTTAACACCACACATCAGTTCAACTGCAGAGTTTGTGCCTCTGTCTTTAAGACACTACTTACTAGTGTTAATCAGGGAACGGTTTCTCAAAACCATCTTACGGCAAAGTTCACCGTTAGAACCATTGGACGCCTTAAGATGCGTTTGGAAAACCGGACCCAGATATCCAGTTACCTCCTCTTCTTCCTTTTTCGATGTGACAGTCATCTCCCCCTCCTCCTCTTTCACTCCAAAAACAGCATCCTCCTCTCCTTTTACTGTAACATCCTCCTCCTCTTTCACTCTGAACGCGTCTTCCTCTTGTTTAACTGAAACGTCTTTCTCTTCTTCTTTCACTGTAACCTCCTCTACTTGTTTTTGTATTGTAACATCCTCCTCCTCGTCTTTGACGAGACCCTCTTTCTCCGTCCAGCAGACCTCTTCTTTAGCAGGAGGAGAGTAGCTTAGTGAACTCATGTTCGGAGATGTTAGCTAGCTAGGCTAATGCTAACTTAACCAGCCCACTAGCTGAATAATAACAACAACACCGTAAATATGAAATTAAATCTGATAACTAACTAGACGACAGAAGTGGGTTTAAAACACAGTGGCTAATATACACTAACGCGTCTAAAGAGCTTTATCGGTTCGGCTATTTTGTCTACAAGCTACCGAGGAGGCTGAATAACTGTTGCTACTGTTGAAAGAAGCGTTCCGTCCACTACATTATACGTCACACCAACAGCATTACCTTAAATTCCCACACCGCCATCTGCTGACTGGAGTGGGTAACGCAGTTGAGTAAAATGTGTATTTTGTCAGACAAAAAGTTAAAGGGTAGGAATAAGGGACATCGCTGGTGCTAAAATATTCATTAGCCCCCCCCCCCTAAATAAATCAATATCAGTCAATATATTTTTTCTGTGATTTATTTTTTTCGTCAACCGTTCCATCGCATCTTAAACTTCCTATCAGGCCGGCACTAGGAACGGGGGAGGCTGCTGCTTCACTAGTGACTGTTAGACTTTCTTCAGCAAAGATGGCGGACAGAAACACTAGGAGAGAGGGGTACCCCTACACAGAACTGAACTGGATCTAAGATGGAGGACAGAAATACTAGGAGAGAGGGGTACCCCTACACAGAACTGAACTGGATCAAAGATGGCGGACAGAAATACTAGGAGAGAGGGGTACCCCTACATAGAACTGAACTGGATCAAAGATGGCGGACAGATATACTAGGAGAGAGGGGTACCCCTACACAGAACTGAACTGGATCAAAGATGGAGGACAGAAATACTAGGAGAGAGGGGTACCCCTACACAGAACTGATCTGGATCAAAGATGGCGGACAGAAATACTAGGAGAGAGGGGTACCCCTACACAGAACTGAACTGGGTCAAAGATGGCGGACAGAAATACTAGGAGAGAGGGGTACCCCTACACAGAACTGAACTGGATCAAAGATGGCGGACAGAAATACTAGGAGAGAGGGGTACCCCTACACAGAACTGAACTGGATCAAAGATGGCGGACAGAAATACTAGGAGAGAGGTACCCCTACACAGAACTGAACTGGATCAAAGATGGCGGACAGAAATACTAGGAGAGAGGGGTACCCCTACACAGAACTGAACTGGATCAAAGATGGAGGACAGAAATACTAGGAGAGAGGGGTACCCCTACACAGAACTGAACTGGATCTAAGATGGAGGACAGAAATACTAGGAGAGAGGGGTACCCCTACACAGAACTGAACTGGATCAAAGATGGAGGACAGAAATACTAGGAGAGAGGGGTACCCCTACACAGAACTGAACTGGATCTAAGATGGCGAACAGAAATACTAGGAGAGAGGGGTACCCCTACACAGAACTGAACTGGATCAAAGATGGCGGACAGAAATACTAGGATGGAAGCAAATGTAAGGGATTATAACGAATCATGCAAAAACATGTACAGTTGACAGGAATGTTAGTTAATGTAGAGACAAACGATTATGCATTTTTTATCATGAAGTTGATTTACGAAAATCGCGATTTAGCAAGCTAGCTGACACGCTAACATTAGCCAACTAGCTGACTAGTGTTAGGGTTGAACTGGCTATTTGTATGCATAACCTTTATAATATACTGGGGAAGCTATGTTACAATGCTAAGGACATAAACTACTGGTAAATCAACTGTTGAAGACAAGAACTACAACCGGCAACAGGAAGTGCGTCACGACGCTGGGATTAGCCTACACGCCGACGACAGGAGGAGCAAGTTTAAACCACGCTCCTCCTCCCTCGGACAGGCCAGCATTGAGCAGGAACTATCTCTGTCAGTATAAAAGAGAGACCAATCGGATGAGTCGTTCTCTTCTTCTGTTTTGCCCTGCGAGGTGTCACAGAGAGACCGTATACGAACGACACATATACCACACACGTGTTTGCATTAATTAAAGTACAGCTAAATCAGAAGTTACCATGTACTGACTATTTTGTTCTGATACCAGAAACGAACTGTCGCAACATTAACATGGTGACCCCCGACGGTCTGGTATACAGGACGTCTACGCTGAGCATTTAATCAGCCAATTGGACTTCGCTTTCAGGAAACGGTCTGCTTTACAAACTGTCCGGGCTACTAAAAACAGGTAAGCAGACACCTATTGTTATAATAACTAAAGATCTGCATATTGGCTTTAACCAAATTAATTTTGTGAAGCACTTGTTCGATGTAAGTGAACAAATTTATGAATTATTATGAGTAGATAAGAAATTTGATAAAGTCACTGTTGTGACATGCAAACCTGTGGTAAATGTGTGGTTATTAAAAAGGTACCCTGGAGTATTGTTCATCTGGCGAGATCCGTAAAATAGGAAATATACGGTTAGGTTCAGGGAAAATACTGAAATATCGGCGAGGTTCGTAAGGGAGGTTACGATTAGGTTCGATAATATAGAAGTTTAATGGTATCGGCGAGATTCGTAAGGGAGGTTACGATTAGGTTCGATAAAATAGGGAATAATTTGGTTTGTAATTGGTATCGGCAATGATTCGTTAAATATAGCACTGCGGTTAGGTTCGAGGAATTACCACGACAGAGATCGTGAAATTTTAGATAAGAATACTGGATGACCGGCAAGATCCGTTCATATACAGGTGCGGTTGGGTTCGGTAGAGTAATTCTTGGGAAAGAAGGTGAGGTTATAAGGCGAAGTAACAGGAATACTGAATTGAGGATTTAAAGAAAAGAGAATGATGGTATAATGAAAGGATTGGAAATAATAAAATAATATGCAGAATTTAGGCGTGGAATAAAAGGGGAGATTTTACTGTTTGAAATTATTAACGAAAAAGCAATAAAAGGACTGGAGGAATGTCTTAGATAGGACGATAATTGTGGCTATTTGCAAGGAATGTACTGCGGGCGTGCCGAGGAATGCAACGTATATGTTTTGAATGGTGGGGTAATGTTGATGCTAACGGAGAGATAATACTGATTTTGAGATGCTAAGGGTGTGGTTATGGTTGGAGAGTATATGTTTTCATTGATGGTTAAGCGTGGGCACTGCTAGGGATTTATCAATTTATTTGGTGTTTTAAATGTTCAATGGGTGACCCGTGCATGAGCACCACGTTTGAATAAGGGGGGCTAGAACGGGTTGGTTTATCAATTCATTTGCTGTTTTAATGTTTAAATGTTAAACGGTGAAGAACGGCTTCATTTTTCAATTTATTTGATATTTGTTGTTTGTCTAGTGTACGAACACCAAGTTTAGATAGGTGGGCTAGTAGCGGGTTGATTTATCAATTAATTTTGTGTTTAGTGATTGACACGGTATAACACCGAGATTAATTAATAGGGATGGAATAACTTGGATTGTTGATTGAATTTGATGTTTTATTGATGGACACTGTATAACACTGAGTTTAAATAATTTGATGTTTAATGAGGAACGCTATAAGATGTAAGTTTAAATAATTAGGTTGAAATAAGCATCGATTTTAACTGAATGAAGTGGAGCGATTGGGTTTTAAATAAATAGGTTAACATACTTCACATAACGGACTGATTATTCAATTGGTCGTAAAATAAATACGGGGATAATATAGTAAAACTACAATATGACTATCAGTGAAGAAGCGGAGAGAGTATTACAGGCTCTAAAATCCACTCTCGAAATCAATGGAGGGAAGGAATGGAAGAGACGAGGAGAGAAGCTCTATATGGATAGAGGATGGTTGGGTATTGTCTCCTGATGGAGTCCCCACAGAAGGTGAGCCAGGTAGAATACTGGGAGCGATGAAGCGGAAAATTCAGAAAGCAGAGGGGAAATGGAAGAAAGCGGGAGAACCCGGAGAAGGTAAATTTATGGAAGCAATGGAGAAAGCTAGACAGAAGGAGAGAATAGGACTGATAATGATAGAGAAGCTTAAGAAAATGGGGAGAGAAAAACAAAGTAACGAGGAGGAACAGGGAAAGACAGAGAGGACTCCCACGGCTCACACAGAGACAACATCTAAACCCATATTATACCCCTCCCTGGCTGACCAGGGGTGGTGGGAGGAGGAACAGGGAAAGACAGAGAGGACTCCCACGGCTCACACAGAGACAACATCTAAACCCATATTATACCCCTCCCTGGCTGACCAGGGGTGGTGGGAGGAGGAACAGGGAAAGACAGAGAGGACTCCCACGGCTCACACAGAGACAACATCTAAACCCATATTATACCCCTCCCTGGCTGACCAGGGGTGGTGGGAGGAGGAACAGGGAAAGACAGAGAGGACTCCCACGGCTCACACAGAGACAACATCTAAACCCATATTATACCCCTCCCTGGCTCACCAGGGGTGGTGGGAGGAGGAACAGGGAAAGACAGAGAGGACTCCCACGGCTCACACAGAGACAACATCTAAACCCATATTATACCCCTCCCTGGCTGACCAGGGGTGGTGGGAGGAGGAACAGGGAAAGACAGAGAGGAATCCCACGGCTCACACAGAGACAACATCTAAACCCATATTATACCCCTCCCTGGCTGACCAGGGGTGGTGGGAGGAGGAACAGGGAAAGACAGAGAGGAATCCCACGGCTCACACAGAGACAACATCTAAACCCATATTATACCCCTCCCTGGCTGACCAGGGGTGGTGGGAGGAGGAACAGGGAAAGACAGAGAGGAATCCCACGGCTCACACAGAGACAACATCTAAACCCATATTATACCCCTCCCTGGCTGACCAGGGGTGGTGGGAGGAGGAACAGGGAAAGACAGAGAGGAATCCCACGGCTCACACAGAGACAACATCTAAACCCATATTATACCCCTCCCTGGCTGACCAGGGGTGGCGGGAGGAGGAACAGGGAAAGACAGAGAGGAATCCCACGGCTCACACAGAGACAACATCTAAACCCATATTATACCCCTCCCTGGCTGACCAGGGGTGGTGGGAGGAGGAACAGGGAAAGACAGAGAGGAATCCCACGGCTCACACAGAGACAACATCTAAACCCATATTATACCCCTCCCTGGCTGACCAGGGGTGGTGGGAGGAGGAACAGGGAAAGACAGAGAGGACTCCCACGGCTCACACAGAGACAACATCTAAACCCATATTATACCCCTCCCTGGCTCACCAGGGGTGGTGGGAGGAGGAACAGGGAAAGACAGAGAGGACTCCCACGGCTCACACAGAGACAACATCTAAACCCATATTATACCCCTCCCTGGCTGACCAGGGGTGGTGGGAGGAGGAACAGGGAAAGACAGAGAGGACTCCCACGGCTCACACAGAGACAACATCTAAACCCATATTATACCCCTCCCTGGCTGACCAGGGGTGGTGGGAGAACCCAGATAGCGAGGTGGTGGTAGTGGGACGGAGGCAACTATATCAAGTGCCGCCTGTAACATTACCCCCTCCCCGATATGCTGGTCCTCAGGGAGCCGAGGGAGGTAGAGAGGAAGAGATACAGGGAGGAAGACAGGATGTAGCCACTTTATTAAAAGAGTGGATAGAAACAAAGGGAGATATAATGATGAGAACGTGGGGTCG
Source organism: Salmo trutta (assembly GCF_901001165.1). Lineage (NCBI taxonomy): Eukaryota > Metazoa > Chordata > Actinopteri > Salmoniformes > Salmonidae > Salmo > Salmo trutta. Next base: position 55,489,636 of record NC_042973.1, on the reverse strand, counting down.
AGAGTGTGTTACACCACCCAGAGCCCTCAGTAGACTCGTTTACCTTATAACCAAAGTCCGGATAGGAATAGACAAAAGAAAGGGGGAGATGGATGCTTTAACTGTAACAAACCGGGTCATTTTGCTAGAGAATGTGAGGTTCTGTGTAAACACTGCAATAAAATAGGTCGAAACTGCAAAAAGAGTGAATCGGTTGAGAGAGAGCAACTAACAGTGACTGTCGGGGCAACAGAGTACCTGATAACAAACCTAGGAGAAATAGCGGGGAGGAGCGGAGACTCCGTAGACAGAAAGGGGAAAAACAGGGAGATACGCTGACAAAGACGGAGTGAAGCGGTGTTTTAACTGCGATAGGACGGGACATCTCGCCAGAAACTGTAATACACCATGTAAACATTGTGACGGAGTTGGACATAACCACCGAAATTGCAGCTCTAAGCAAAGCATTGGTGGTTCAGTGGTAGAATTCTCGCCTGACACGCGGCAGGCCCGGGTTCGGATCCCAGCCTATGAACCAAGGGACTAAAATGTAAGAAGATATGTTTTGCCTGGAGAGATACGGTTGCTAGCGTTTGTTTAAGATATAAATGTAACATTTTGATAGCTTGATTAGTTTAAATTGAAAGGCTAACTAATTAGAAAATAATAGCGAGGGAATTTTGATATAATACGTTGTCTGTTGCTGGATCTGACATACAGAGAAAGAGTTGAATGAAGTTATTGTTATAAGTATGGCGTTTTACAAGTTATTTTTAAAGTTTGGATATTTCATAAATGTGAAGCTGAAAGGGAAGAGGAAGTTGTGAAGTTTGGTTTTAATCTTACTATAGAGGTAAGGCAGAACGTTGGTTGAGTAGTGGGTTATATTTTTGCTTACGGGTAAAACAAAAGATGAGAAAATAATTGGTTGTGTGCGCTGAAGCTATGCTTGGGCTATGTTTGGCTGGAAGGAATCATTTGGTGATGTGAAGCTGGTTATTGATTCGTGGTATTGATTGTTTAGTAACACCAGTGAATTGAACATTGCATGGAAATATATCAAGTCATTAAAGTGAATTACAGGTGGAGTTAATTTTATATTTACAGGGATGGTGCACATTAAACACAGTTGTGTATAATGGCAGGGTATTCCTAACAAACAGAAATGGGCTGGTTTGCAGACAAACTGAAAGGGTTTTAAGGTTTTAAGCAATCTTGGGTCAAATTAGTCAAATAGTATGTTAAAATATGGGGTTTCATAGATTGAAGTACAGTATTGTATCCAAGGGTAGCGCATGTTCAATTAAGTTTGAAACTAATGATTGGGGGGAGTACAATGGAATTATAAGCATTTTTAGGTTTTGTTTGTAGTTAACTTTTGGGTTTCTGAATCGGTGTAGTATGAGGAAATGCTGACCAAGTGGTTATTTTATGGAAAAAGGAGCTCTTTGGGGAAAAGTTCCTAGGATATCTTAAAGGGGTACACACACATGGCATTTTGACGTTTTGTTTTCTGAGTTTTAATTAAACACGTGGAATTCTTTTGATAGGGAATGTTCTGGGAACTTGAGATACAGAATGTAGATAAAGTTATTAGCTTTCATTTGTCTAATGTAGTAAGAAAAAAAAAACAGTTCTGAAAAGGGGGTATGACTTTTTGACCCCACTGATGACTTTTCCTTTTGTGGTCTGATCAGCCGCAATGAAAAGCCATTTGGATGGTGATTTTAAGGTCATTTGGGATACTGACTTTAAGGAAATTTGGAGAACTGATAATTATGATGGAGTTAAAGTTCTTAGACACAATTGATCATTTGAACCAATGAGAAGACAAAATGACGAAAAGGGTACAATAATTTTTCTCTGGGGAGTAGTTCCGATTAGTCATTTTGATCTGATTATGTTACGTGAATATCGTTTGATAATTAGGGGTACTTTTTACATTATCTAGATAAGTTTATTTTCCCTTAGAAAGTCAGCGGTGGTTGTATTCAGTGTAAGAGATTTAACACAACAAGGCTATGGAATCGACATAATAGTATTATTATATTTTGTTGTGAATAAGTTTAATAAGGGTAGACTTTTGTCAACAGGACAGGAATATATGACATCAGTAGGTAATCCAGGATCATTGAGGGTATCGAGATAAATTTAAGTAGCTATGGAATAAGACAATGAGACATTTAGTACTCCCCTGCACTGCTGAGACCTTGATGGGTTGGAAGTATGAGGAGGAGAGTATAAGCAAGGAATAGAAGATAAAAGGGACACAGAAGAATTAGATAACGGTTAGTGAGTGGAGACCAGCATAGTTAAATTATAAACAGGTGAGGACAGAAATAACACTGGGAGAGACAGAAAAGACATAAGAATAGAAGATAGAAGGATAATTTTTTGTAGAATGTCCATTCCAACATTTGGAAATGGACTTATTGAACTATTCCGAATTGAGGGGAAGAAGGGGTGTTTAACAATAACAGATAAGTATAGCAAATGGGTAGAAGCATTCACAACTTACTTGGTGGACATGATTATGGTAGCTAAAATATTAAGTCAAGATATTATCCCTAGAGTTGGTTTACTAAGAGCCATCTCTTTAAATGATGGATGACAGTTTAGCTAATCAGGTAGAGCCTATAGAATGCCAGAGTTAGGGAGAATAGAAATACCAGAACAGGTAGACATTTAAGTTAAAGATATACTAGCAGAGCACATGAGAAGACTGTTAACCAAACCCGTATGTCCAAGATTTTGTGTCCAACAGGTGAATTGCAGGAGAAGGTGATTCACTCAATCCAACTAGGAGACTGGGTGTGGATCCAGTCCCTGAGGAGAAAAAACTGGAAGCAGTCCCGTTGGGAAGGCCCATACCAGGTGCTATTAAACCATTGCCTTTGCCAGTAGGAAAGCTGAGAGAGTCACATGGGTCCACGTTACCCACTGCAAGAAGGTATGTACACATATGAGCACTGATGATCACACACAGAGTTAGGAGAAGAACCGAGAACCAATAAGGTCCGGGGGTTACCTCCTTAACGAAGATTTCCTATCCCGACCGTTCATCACTGTGTGTGCTCCTAGAGGTGTGAGTATGGGGTGGTACCTAGCAGAGAGACTAAGGGCAGGAGAGGGTTGACGGTTTTTGGGAAGAGTAGATGCTCTGAGCTGCATCATAATCTAATCTTTCTGATACATTCAGATCCAACACCTTCTGGTACTAATCATACGATACCGTTGTCATTGAGAAGAAGTAGAAGATAAACTATATAATACACTGATGAGTGACGTACAGAATAAGGAATCAAAGAAGATCAAGATGTAGAATTTTAGGTGAGCATTAAACAATTCCTTGGGGAAGCAGACAACTGTACAGGAATTGGGGTTGGCCAGATTGAAGTACTCAGCCAACCCACCTCGGTTCACCTGGATTCCTGATGAGCACCAGTGTTATAGATACAAGAATGGCACCGAGAATTGAGATGATTTTAACGGCTGGAAAGGTAATCGTTAATGTGACTGACAGGTTTGAAAGCACAGGAGAAAATGTGTAACCTCATAGCACCTATGGCTGATGAAGGGTGGGCTAGTACCAGCAAAGGACGCATACGACAAGAATTACCACAAAGGGTGGTTAGGAACTTGCGCCCTGGGGTTATTGGTCCAACCAGTTTGAATTAGTGATAAGAGACCAGTTATAGGAGGCTAAAGTAGGTACAGGAGGAGTTTTTTAAGGATGGGAATGGCTTTGTCTAGATGGATGCTATTGGCATCCTCAAGGAGGTTCCAGATGAATACAAAGTTATGAATCAAATATGTGAAGGCTTTAACACTACATTATGTTGGTAGTTGACAATAAATAATAATGTGGATTGAATTAATGACATCATTTAATCAACAGAGATTCATGAATGAAACAGGGGATGCAGTAAAGAGGTTCTCTGACCAATTATCCGCCACCTCCCTCATGACCTGGTAAAATAGACTGACTCTCGATATGTTACGGGCAAAGAGGATGGTGTAGGTAGAATGATTAGGTTCATTGCTGTACGTACATTTTTGATAACACAGCTCATGTTTGGGAAATGGAAAAGTGTTGCAAGAACTGTATTATGGGCTGCTTTAACCTGTATGAGTGTGTTTGGGTTGTGTGGTTGTTGTTTGGTCCCGTGTGCAAGAGGTTTAATAACCAGAACTTTAGAGAGATGATAACGGAGCAGATGGTGAGCTACGGACCGAGTGAAAGTTCAGATCAATGAGACGACAAGTACCTATCGCCGAGCAAGCCTGTTCCCCTTTTTCTTTGTCACGTCTTGCAGACGTGAAGAGGGGGATTTGTAATAAAGATAATCTAACGTTTTACCTAATGATCTATAAGGAGGGCATTTGCACAACATGCTTCACAACAGCACACAACAAAATTCCAGAGACATATTGAGCAACCAACTGATACCAATCACGACCACACCCAGAGACAGATGGCTGACTTAAGCACTCACACAAAAATGTCAAGACATGAAAGCGCCCTAGCCACACGAACTGACCACTGGTGTAAAAAACAACATTCCATGAATATCGTAACCAACCAGACACGAATTAGCAGAAAAACACACTTAGGGGTGTTGGACTCCGAGGACAAAGGACACTGCCCAGGGCCAATGGGAAGTCGACACCACCTGGAGAATGGACCGTCCCTCCACTCAGCGACCAGTCAGGAGAGCGGACCTACTAGACTCAACCTACGTCAACACACTGTTATTTCATTGTGTAAATTGGATGCACACCATGTTTCGGCGCTCTCTTCCGCTAGTTCCCTATGAGCTAAACGAAGGAGTCCGTGCACGCTTTGCCAAATATCTTTGTCTCATAATAAAATGCCTTACTATAATTGAATCCACCCGGTCCAGCGTCCTGACTTGGTCTCCTTCTCAAGTAACTGATCATCAACACGTGTCAAAGAGCAATGTTTCCGCCCGGTTTCGAACCGAGGACCTTTCGCGTGTAAAGCAAACGTGATAACCACTACACTACAGAAACTGCTATTTAATTTTTCTGCAAGTGGTAAACCGAATTTTACCGATATTCATGGCACGTATTCGAATTTCCAAAATAAGGCATTAATGAATTTCTCTGTTACAACTATGATACTTCTTGAATGTGTCAATGAGCGTTGTTTCCGCCCGGTTTCGAACCAGGGACTTTTCACGTTTGAAGCAAACGTGATAACCACTACACTACAGAAACTGCTGCTTGATTTTTCTGCAAGAAGTAAACCGAATTTTACAGATATTCATGGCACGTATTCGAATTTCCAAAATAAGGCATTTATGAAAATAACTATTATCTGTTAAAAGTACAGTACCTACTGCATGTGTCAAAGAGCACTGTTTTCGCCCGGTTTCAAACCGAGGACCTTTCGCGTGTAAAGAGAATGTGATAACCACTACACTACAGAAACTGCTGCTACAATTAGCTGCAAGGAGTAAACCGAATTTTACAGATATTCATGGCACGTATTCGAATTTCCAAAATAAGGCATTAATGAAATTCTCTGTTACCACTATGGTACTTCTTGAATGTGTCAATGAGCGTTGTTTCCGCCCAGATTCGATCCGAGGACCTTTCGCGTGTGAAGCAAACGTGACAACCACTACACCACAGAAACTACTGCTACAATTAGCTGCAAGGAGTAAACCGAATTTTAAAGATATTCATGGAACGTGTTCAAATTTCCAAAATTAGGTATTTATGAAAATAACTTTTCTCTGTTAAAAGTAAAGTACCTACTGCACGTGTTAAAGAGGACTGTTTCCGCCCGGTTTCGATCCGAGGACCTTTCGCGTGTTAAGCGAACGTGATAACCACTACACTACAGAAACTGCTGCAACAGTTTGCTACAAGGAGTAAACCGAATTTTACAGATATTCATGGCACGTACTCGAATTTCCAAAATACAGAATTTATGAAAATAACTATTCTCTGTTAAAAGTACAGTGCCTACTGCACGTGACAAAGAGCACTGTTTCCACCCGGTTTCGAACCGAGGACCTTTTGCATGTTAAGCAAACGTGATTACCACTACACTACAGAAACTGCTGCTACATTTTGCTACAAGGAGTAAACCGAATTTTACAGATATTCATGGCACGTATTCGAATTTCCAAAATAAGGCAACAATGAAATTCTCTGTTACCGCTATAGTACTTCTTGAATGTGTCAATGAGCATTGTTTCCGCCCGGTTTCGAACCAGGGACTTTTCACTTGTGAAGCAAACGTGATAACCACTACACTACAGAAACTGCTGCTACAATTATCTGCAAGGAGTAAACCGAATTTTACTGATATACATGGCACGTGTTCAAATTTCCAAAATTAGGTATTTATGAAAATAACTATTCTCTGTTAAAAGTAAAGTACCTACTGCACGTGTTAAAGAGCACTGTTTCCGCCCGGTTTCGATCCGACGACCTTTCTCATGTTAAGCGAACGTGATAACCACTACACTACAGAAACTGCTTCTGCAATTAGCTGCAAGGAGTAAACCGAATTTTACCGATATTCATGGCACGTATTCGAATTTCCAAAATAAGGCATGAACGAATTTCTCTGTTACCACTATGATACTTCTTGAATGTGTCATTGAGGGTTGATTCCGACCGGTTTCAAACCGAGGACCTTTCGCGTGTTAAGCGAACATGATAACCACTACACTACAGAATCTGCTGCTACAGTTTGCTACAAGGAGTAAACCGAATTTTACAGATATTCATGGCACGTATTCGAATTTCCAAAATAAGGCATTAATGAAATTCTCTGTAACCGCTATAGTACTTCTTGAATGTGTTAATGAGTGTTGTTTCCGCCCGGTTTCGAAACAGGGACCTTTCGCGTGTGAAGCAAACGTGATAACCACTACACTACAAAAACTGCTGCTACAATTATCTTGCAAGGAGTAAACCGAATTTTACTGATATTCATGGCACGTGTTCAAATTTCCAAAATTAGGTATTTATGAAAATAACTATTCTCTGTTAAAAGTGAAGTACCTACTGCACGTGTTAAAGAGGACAGGTTCCGCCCGGTTTCGATCCGAGGACCTTTTGCGTGTTAAGCAAACGTGATTACCACTACACTACAGAAACTGCTTCTACATTTTGCTACAAGGAGTAAACCGAATTTTACAGATATTCATGGCACGTATTCGAATTTCTAAAATAAGGCATTAATGAAATTCTCTGTTACCGCTATGGTACTTCTTGAATGTGTCGATGAGCATTGTTTCCGCCCGGTTTCGAACCAGGGACCTTTCGCGTGTTAAGCGAACATGATAACCACTACACTACAGAAACTGCTGCTACAATTATCTGCAAGGAGTAAACCGAATTTTACAGATATTCATGGTACGTATTCGAATTTCAAAAATACAGAATTTATGAAAATAACTTTTCTCTGTTAAAAGTACAGTACCTACCGCACGTGTCAAATAGCGCTGTTTCCACCCGGTTTCGAACCGAGGACCTTTCGCGTGTAAAGCGAACGTGATTTTTTTTTTATTTTTTTTTTTTATTATCAAAAATGTTTGTTTACAATATTTACAGTACAATCTACTGTTTACAGTACAATCCACAGAGAACAATACAGAAGACACTAGACTAACAGAAGCTGGTGAACAATTCACCCCCTATCAAATTCAAGGGACCCAATGAAAAACAAAGTAAATATCAAAACAGTGCTTTCAAAAATTATAAGTGATACCTCCACTCTCCTCTCGTGAAATTAACCCACTCCCTTCAACAAAAGATTCATCAAAATGTTCCATCCCATAATTAAACAACATATCTATGTGTTTACTGAACAGTGCTATAAAGATACTCCACACCTGAACCCTCTTTCTGTCAAAAGAAACATAATTCCTCCTACAAAAAATAGCATACCTCACAAAACTCAAAACCATATTCAACAAACACACATTAACACCCTCACATTTACCAGACACTCCAAATAACAAAAGTTCCTCCCACGCATACTTTTTCACGAAATCTCCCCCCCAGTTTCTACATAACATTTCCTTAACTTTACAAAAAAAATATTTTAAATCCTCACATTCTATAAACAAATGCATTAGAGTTTCCGGGAAACGTCCACATACATCGCATTCCCTTTCTATCTCACCATTAATTTGCTTTAACACCACCTTTGTAAATATTCTATTATGTCTTAATTTGAAATCATTATTTTCACACTCCTTACTATTATATTTTACATTTAAATTTTCCCATATCTTTTTTTCATCTAATTCCGGAAAAACTACTTTCCAAAATTTCTCAGCAGCCGGCCTTCTACACACTTTTCCTACCATTATTCTATACAATCTTTTCACTGGTATACTAGATAAATGTACTTTCTTCTTACTGCTACCAATGAACAAATGAGGAAATACAAATAAATCTTCTCTTTCAACTTCACTATTTATTAAATCAACCCATTCTCTTGGTATACTATTCTTTATCTTGTTATACATATTATTCACTGTTCCCCTTCCCACCTCTTCATCCCATTCATTGATTATGTCAAAAATAGCTTCCCCAGGTAAAAACCCTGGAATTACCTCATATGTATAATCTTTTATTTGCCGTAGACCTGCACTCATAAATACTTTATTATACAAAACTTTTTCTTTGTTCTTGATTTTCTCATTCAGAAATATAGGTTGATTCATAATCAGGTCAATATGTCCACATTCATAATATACATTAGGCAACAACTCTGCCCATGCATTTAGCACCTCTTTATAAAAATCTGGTACCTTTTCAAACATTGCCCTTTTAAGCCCCATCAATAAACCATTATCCTCACAACCACCACTCTCCTCTAAGTAGACTTTAAAGAAGTGTTTCCAGCCATAATCTTCACTGTCATACAAATATTTGTTTACTGTTTTTATCCTAATAGCTTTTCTTTTGACATCTAAATCTACAAGTTTTAAACCTCCATCCACATAGTCAGCAATCAATGTTTTCTGAGCTATTCTCACTCCTTTACCATCCCATATAAAATTTGACACCACATTATTCAATTCATTTAGGACCCACTCCGGCATGTCCAGGACTCCCAAAACATACACAAATTTGGATAATACCAAAGCATTTGCAACAATTACTTTCCCTTGTAACTTAAGTTTTCTATTTTTCCAGAAATTCAACGTTAGCTTGACTTTATTAAGGATCCCAGTCCAAGTTATATCTTTTGCCTCTTTCTCCTTTACACCAATGTTTACTCCCAGCACTTTAATAAAATCCTTTGCGCTCTTGAATGGAATCTCACACCCTTTTACATTGATATCCCCAACAAACATTATTTCAGTCTTCTCTATATTAACTTTAGCACCCGATGCCTTGCCATATATATCTATGATTTCCATAATGCTTCCAATACTTTCTATATCCTTCACAGTACAAGTAGTGTCATCAGCGTACTGATGTACAACACTGACACCACCACCTGGGATTCCAACACACCTTACTTCTTTATTACTATTTATCAATGTAGCTAACGGTTCTGTAGAAACACTGTACAGCAGAGCTGACAAAGGACAGCCCTGCCTTACTGACCTCTCCACAGGAAAAGTATCTGTTAACACTCCGTTACATTTCACACAACTTTTAGCCCCACTATACAACAGGTTGATCCAAGATACAAACTTTGGCCCAAACCCAAACCTCTCCATAGTTTGTAATAAAAAGCTGTGCTCCACTCTATCAAAAGCTTTGTTAAAATCCAAACTTAAAACTATACCACCTTCATTTTTTCATTTCATTAACAACATCCCTAATTGTACAAATTACATCTGCAACATCTCTTCCAGGTATGCCGTAGGCTTGTGTTGATTCAATAATACTCCCAATCACCTTTTTCATCCTATTCTCTAACACTTTAGTCAGTATCTTATAGTCCGAATTTAGAAGGCTAATAGGCCTATAATTTTCTAACTTTAATCTACTGCCCCTATTTTTGAATAAGATCGTTAACATTCCAGTTGACACTCAGGGATTTCCTTATTCTCTTCCATATAATGAAACACCCTCACTAAAATGAGTGCCAAAATATCTACAAAGACTTTATAGAACTCATTTGTTAAACCGTCCAAACCCGGACTTTTATTACCTTGCGTGCTAACAATTGCTTCCTTGATTTCCATAATCGAAATCTCTTCATCACACATCATTCTCTCTGCCTGCGATACTTTGGCACTAATTGTATCCAACACTTTTACAACACACACTTTATCTACATCATTCTTTTTGTAAAGATTTCTGTAAAAGTTTTCAACTGTCTCTAAGATCCCAACAAAATCGTTTACCTTTACACCTCTTTCATCTTCCAACTCTACAATGTAACTCTTAGTTTGTTTTCTTTTTTCCAGACCCAAAAAAAAGGATGTACATTTCTCTCCCTCCAAAGCGTACTGTGCCCTGCTCCTAACAATAGCACCCAAACATTTCTTTTTTTCATAACTACCCAGCTCTGCATGGATTTTCAAATAATTCACAACATCATAGTCTGGATCCGTATCAGCCTTTTCAAGTTCATGCAACATCCTATTCCTAAGCATTATTTCTTTCTGCTTATCTAACCGGTTATGATTTTTTGCGTACCTAATACTCCTATTTTTTACTTTTACTTTCACTTCCTCCCACCATAAACACACATTCTCTTTTAACAGTACATTAGACATTTCATCATTAATACATTCAACAATTTCATTTCTATATCCTTCCTCCTTTAACAGACTGGCATTTAAACACCATACACCTCCCCCTCTCCTCTCCACACCAAAACCCATTTCAAATGACATTACTGCATGATCACTATATGCTGTAAAGGTATATGACACCTTGTATATGTATATGAAACAATTCTTGTTTTGCTAGACATAAATCAATTCTGCTTTGTTTTAATTCCTTTAGAACCACCTGCCTTCTAGAGAATACTCTTCTGTTTGGATTTTCAGCCCTCCATATATCTACTAGATTCTCCTCATTCATAAGTTTCCATAATGCATTTCTAGAAGAGTCATATCTGAATTTAGCACAACTAGAGGCATCCATTCTACTACACCTCACATTAAAATCTCCTATCAGTATACAGTTTTCTGAGCACAGTGTTTTTAATTTGTGAAACATTTCTCTCCTTTCAGATTCAATATTTGAAGCATAAACATTAATTAAACGAAAAACTACATTTTGAACTTCAAATTCAATTACAATAAGTCTACCATCATTGTCAGCATATATTTGTTTTACATTCTGCACCACATCATTTTTTATCAAAATAGCCACACCACATGTTTTATCTCCTCCATGACTACAAAAAATTAAATCAGACCATTTACTCTTAATCTCCTGCATTTTGGATTCTGTCCAATTGGTCTCTTGAAAACACAACATGTCTGCCTTAATTAACAGACACTAATACCTGCTCAAATTTTCTCATGTTTCTCAAACTGTTACCGTTTAGGGATGCGACTGTAATCATTATTAATGTTTGCAGAAGTATAATCAGAGTCAAACAAGTCCTTTCAAATCCTACTTTTTCTTTTTTCCAAATCCCATCATCTCCCTGGTTTTCGACAATGACCTCTTATTTTTTACAAACAACTGAAGATCTTCACCATCTATTTCATCATCCGTCTCTTTATTTGGATTTTTGGGGGGAGCGGCTGTGAAGCCTTTTGAAAAGTGCGCTTTAACAGTGCCCGTGACTTCAGTGGACCCAACCCACTCTTTGGTGTAATTCTCACACAGGCTTAAAGCTGGCTCAGGCACCTGAGAAGCACCTTGCACCATCTCCACCTGTGTATGTATTTCACCCATCATGTGCTGCTGTTCCACCTTGTCAGCAGCAGAGACTAAAACCTCGTCTCGTGCTTTGCCATAAGACATTACAGGCTCTTCAAGCTTATCTGCCATTGTCTCTGGAGTCACACTCTCCATGTCACTCTCATCCTCTCTCTCCATCGGCACACTCCCCTCCCCTTCCTCAGACGTGAGGTCCATTGTTTGCAAAAGTAAGTGATCTTCTCCCTTATTACAGCTACATCTAACTTTGGGTCTGTCACACATTTTGCACACATTTCCTATGTTCCGACATTCTCTGGCATAATGCCCTTGTTCACTACATTTGTGGCATGTGAATTCCGGACATTCCTTTAGTATGTGCCCCGGCTGAATACATAATCTACATACCTTCACTTGATTGTCGTGGATTACACGAAAATATTCAAATCCCTCGACAGTGTTAAATTTAGTAGAATATGGCAAGGATTGCACATTGTCTGTAAACTTTACCTTGCAAAATCTCGTCCCATCTACAATGTCCGTTCCTGGCCACATCCTCCTCTTGATTGGCGTGGTCGCCTTCACATTCCAGCCTTTTAGTTTCTCTTCTATCTCCTCATCCGTAATGTATGCGGGCAAGTTCAAAAAGGACACCACCAGCTCATCGTTCCCTAATTCTTTAGCCATGATTTGACAGTTCTTTATCTTTAGCCCGTCTATTAGTCTTTCTTTTCCATTTACATGAGACATTGTTATTTCATACTTATTTCCGTCTTTCATTCGACATCCCAGTATAGCTCCGCAAACTTCCTTTATTCCTCTCAGCAATTCCATCGTTGTTATTTTCCCTTCTCCACTTATTTCCACGTTCACCGTCAGTTCCTTCTCATATGTTCTTTTTTTCAGTTCTTCGTTTAACATTCTGATTTCACTGTTGTCCTTTCTCGTCGTCGTTTGTATTCTTGATGTCGAAGACGTGTTGTCTGTCCGGTTATTTTAAGCAATATCCCCCAAACAGCTCACGCTGATGGGGGACAATAGCAAAAAAGTTTCACAGAAACTTCACTACAGTCACTCACAAACTTTCAAACTTATAAAGCAAATAGACCTCCAAAAACAACGATATTCTCTCTCAAGCACTCAGACACCTGCTTCTCTTCCACTTCTGAAACTCCAAAAAGGGGCGTGTGAAGCAAACGTGATAACCACTACACTACAGAAACTGCTGCTTGATTTTTCTGCAAGGAGTAAACCGAATTTTACAGATATTCATGGCACGAATTCGAATTTCCAAAATACAGCAGTAATGAAATTCTCTGTTACCACAATAGTACTTCTTGAATGTGTCAATGAGCGTTGTTTCCACCCGGTTTCGAACCAGGGACCTTTCGCGTGTGAAGCTAACGTGATAACCACTACACTACAGAAACTGCTGCAACACTTATCTGCAAGGAGTGAACTGAATTTTACTGATATTCATGGCACGTGTTCAAATTTCCATAATTAGGTATTTATGAAAATAACTATTCTCGGTTAAAAGTATAGTACCTACTGCACGTGTTAAAGAGCACTGTTTCCACCCACTTTCGAACCGAGGACATTTCGCATGTAAAGCGAACGTGATAACCACTACACTACAGAAACTGCTGCTACAATTAGCTGCAAGGAGTAAACCGAATTTTAAAGATATTCATGGCAGGTATTCGAATTTCCAAAATAAGGCATTAATGAAATTCTCTGTTACCGCCATAGTACTTCTTGAATGTGTCAATGAGCGTTGTTTTCACCCGGTTTCGAACCAGGAACCTTTCGCGTGTGAAACAAACTTGATAACCACTACACTACAGAAACTGCTGTTACATTTTGCTACAAGGAGTAAACCGAATTTTACAGATATTCATGGCACACGTTCAAATTTCCAAAATTAGGTATTTATGAAAATAACTTTTCGCTGTTAAAACTACAGTACCTACTGCACGTGTCAAAGTGCACTGTTTCCACCCGGTTTCGAACCGAGGACCTTTCGCGTCCTTGGTTCGACATGATAACCACTAGACTACGGAAACTGCTGCTACAATTAGCTGCAAGGAGTAAACCGAATTTTACCGATATTCATGGCACGTATTCGAATTTCCAAAATAAGTCATTAATGAATTTCTCTGTTATCACTATGATACTTCTTGAACGTGTCAATTAGCGTTGTTTCCACCTGGTTTCGAACCAGGGACCTTTCGCGTGTTAAGCGAACGTGATTACCACTACACTACAGAAACTGCTGCTACATTTAGCTACAAGGAGTAAACCAAATTTTACTGATATTCATGGCACGTATTTGAACTTCCAAAACACAGAATTTATGAAAATAACTTTTCTCTGTTAAAAGTACAGTACCTTACTGGACGTGTCAAAGAGCACTGTTTCCGCCCGGTTTCGAACCGAGGACCTTTCGCATGTAAAGCGAACGTGATAACCACTACACTACAGAAACTGCTGCTACAATTATCTGCAATGAGTAAACCGAATTTTACAGATATTCATGGCACGTATTCAAATTTCCAAAATACAGAATATATGAAAATAACTTTTCTCTGTTAAAAGTACAGTACCTACTGCACATGTCAAAGAGCACTGTTTCCACCCGGTTTCGAACCGAGGACCTTTGCGTGTTAAGCAAACGTGATAACCACTAGACTACAGAAACTGCTGCTACAGTTAGCTGCAAGGAGTAAACCGAATTTTACCGATATTCATGGCACGTATTCGAATTTCCAAAAAAGTCATTAATGAATTTCTCTGTTATCACTATGATACTTCTTGAATATGTCAATTAGCTTTGTTTCCGCCTGGTTTCGAACCAGGGACCTTTCGCGTGTGAAGCAAAAGTGATAACCACTACACTACAGAAACTGCTGCAACATTTAGCTACAAGGAGTAAACCGAATTTTACTGATATTCATGGCACGTATTCGAACTTCCAAAATACAGAATTTATGAAAATAACTTTTCTCTGTTAAAAGTACAGTACCTTACTAGACGTGTCAAAGAGCACTGTTTCCACCCGGTTTCGAACCGAGGACCTTTCACGGGTTAAGCTAACGTGATAACCACTACACTACAGAAACTGCTGCTACATTTTGCTACAAGGAGTAAACCGAATTTTACAGATATTCATGGCACGTATTCGAATTTCCAAAATAAGGCATTAATGAAATTCTCTGTTACCGTTATAGTACTTCTTGAATGTGTCAATGAGCGTTGTTTCCGCACGGTTTCGAACCAAGGACCTTTCGCGTGTGAAGCAAACATGATAACCACTACACTACAGAAACTGCTGCTACAATTATCTGCAATGAGTAAACCGAATTTTACAGATATTCATGGCACGTATTGGAATTTCCAAAATACAGAATATAAGAAAATAACTTTTCTCTGTTAAAAGTACAGTACCTACTGCACATGTCAAAGAGCACTGTTTCCACCCGGTTTCGAACCGAGGACCTTTGCGTGTTAAGCAAACCTGATAACCACTAGACTACAGAAACTGCTGCTATAATTAGCTGCAAGGAGTAAACCGAATTTTACCGATATTCATGGCACGTATTCGAATTTCCAAAATAAGTCATTAATGAATTTCTCTGTTATCACTATGATACTTCTTGAATGTGTCAATTAGCGTTGTTTCCACCGGGTTTCGAACCAGGGACTTTTCAAGTGTGAAGCAAACGTGATAACCACTACACTACAGACACTGCTGCTACAATTATCTGCAAGGAGTAAACCGAATTTTACAGATATTCATGGCACGCGTTCAAATTTCCAAAATTAGGCATTTATGAAAACAACTATTCTCTGTTAAAAGTATAGTACCTACTGCACGTGTTAAAGAGCACTGTTTCCACCCAGTTTCGAACCGAGGACATTTCGCATGTAAAGCGAACGTGATAACCACTAGACTACAGAAACTGCTGCTACAATTAGCTACAAGGAGTAAACCGAATTTTACAGATATTCATGGCACGTATTCGAATTTCCAAAATACAGAATTTATGAAAATAACTATTCTCTGTTAAACGTATAGTGCCTACTGCACGTGTCAAAGAGCACTGTTTCCGCCCGGTTTCAAACCGAGGACCTTTCGCGTGTTAAGCGAACGTGATTACCACTACACTACAGAAACTGCTGCTACATTGAGCTACAAGGAGTAAACCGAATTTTACTGATATTCATGGCACGTATTCAAACTTCCAAAATACAGAATTTAAGAAAATAACTTTTATCTGTTAAAAGTACAGTACCTTACTGGACGTGTCAAAGAGCACTGTTTCCACCCGGTTTCGAACCGAGGACCTTTCGCGTGTTAAGCGAACGTGATAACCACTACACTACAGAAACTGCTGCTACAATTATCTGCAATGAGTAAACCGAATTTTACAGATAACTTTATAGTTGGCTTGGCCAGCAGCATCAGGAAACTAGATGTAAAGACTCCTCCTGCAGACTTTATAGTTGGCTTGGCCAGCAGCATCAGGAAACTAGATGTAAAGAATCCTCCTGCAGACTTTATAGTTGGCTTTACCAGCAGCATCAGGAAACTAGATGTAAAGACTCCTGCAGACTTTGTCAACTATTAAACACACAGTTGCTTCACTGGCACTGACACAAATCACCAGTTTCACAATGAAATATTCCAGATGCCAAAAACCTCAGTGATCAGAACTTGGAGAGAATTGGGTGAAGGCCTTCCTCTTTGAGACAGAGAGGAAAGTCTAGGCTCAAGCAGAGATATTATCTCCAATGCATTTTCTTTGTACATAAGAAAGCGGTCTCAAGGTAATGTAATGTAATGGATTCCTCCTATCCACAAGTACTGGTCTGGCCTCTGTAGTGCATGTTGGTCTTCATTTAGACATTCCACATAGTCCAGGCTCCCTCACAAACAGCACTAAGCAGAAGTTAAACCTGCCTCTTTGAAAGATTCATTTAATCTTCCATTTAGTCCTGGAGTAGCTCTAATCCTCCCTCTTGCAATCGGCTTTGATTAGTCCAGAACAGGCTAAATCTACCACTATTTTAACATAACTCAAAGCGACTTGCACAGACTTAAGACAGCTCAAACAAGCATTTTAGTCTGGGACTAAGCTTAAGCCTTGTCTGTGAAACCGGCCCTGAGTGTTTTATATAATATGACTAAATGTGTTTATTTCTGTGTTGCAGTCAAGAAATGGAACAGCAAGGCCACAGAACATGACATAAGCAGAGCTGTGGGAGACCACCTCAAGCCCCTGGTAGAGCCGGGGGTGGTGTTTACCACTCCACCACGCCTTCAGCAGCCTGGAAAAGTGGGATTGATACTGTTTTTCATATTAAGATGGACCAAGAAATGTGTTGCTTTTACACATATTTGTTCATTGGTTTGGAAATAGTCTTGATTGGTCAGTCATTGGATTCATTTGTTTTACAATATGTTTAAATCAAATCAAGCTTTATTTATACAGCACATTTCAGACATGGATGCAACACAATGGTTTCACAGGGGGAAAAAACTATGAAAACAAACAGAAATATTTAGTACACAACAAACAGAGGATAAAAAACAAGATTAACAACTGAAAGACTAATGAGCACCCTAAAGAAATGCCATTGATTAAAATATTAACAATTGGATGCAACATCCAACCCAAAATATAAACTTGTTTTACTACATTGTTTGTTGTTACGTTCCCCAGCAAGAAAAATCTAAAATGTTGCTCAAACAGAAGAGGAACTAACAAAGAGTCACTGACAACAACCACAACTAAACAGGTGGGGTTTTAGGAGGGGCTCTGAAAGACACTATGGGGGTGTCCACTGGAAGTTGACTAGTAACAACAACTGGGACCTAAAAGACACCCACCATGAGACCCACTAAATCTGCCCAAGAAGAGGAAAACAAAAGAAAAACCCACAAAAAAATTAAAGACAGGAAGCAAACCTAAAAGGTGGAGCAACTAAAGGTGTTGACTCTCCACATGTATCAAGACAACTGGAGCACTGGGCCAGACACTCTTAAATAGAACCTGGACCAGCTCAGGTGAAACACCTTCCCACTAACGAGATGGACAAGCCAGCACAGGTGTAACACATACTGACTAACGAGGTGACACCAATCAGTGCGTCCTACGTGCTAACGAGCTAGACGTGCTAACGAGCTAGACGGGCTAACGAGCTGGACGGGCTAACGAGCTGGACGGGCTAACGAGCTAGACGTGCTGACGAGCTAGACGTGCTAACGAGCTAGACGTGCTAACGAGCTAGACGGGCTAACGAGCTGGACGGGCTAACGAGCTAGACGAGCTAGATGTGCTAACGAGCTATACGACGAGCAAGACGACGTGCTGGCGTCCAACCTCAAAACATAAAATGGAAAAACCAAAGCCTGTAACACCTTTCCCTTCAAGACAACAAATATATCCTATATTTTTGTTGGACAAGTTTGCTCACCACCAACAGAAAACAACTTCCATTTCACATTATAATCAACTACAATGCTTCACCTTCACCAATATAAATATGGTGTCTACTGAGTGTCAACAATTAAAAACAAGAAAAAAACACGTATTTCTAAATAATAATATACAATAGGATTATTTGTTTCTCCTTTTTCTTTCTATAGAATCCTAAAACTTACTAGCTTCTAGAACTCTCATCTTCCTAAAACTCACTAGATTCTAGAACTCTCTTCTTCCTAAAACTCACTAGCTTCTAGAACTCTCTTCTTCCTAAAACCCACTAGCTTCTAGAACTCTCGTCTTCCTAAAACTCACTAGCTTCTAGAACTCTTGTCCCCTTGGAACGAGCGCAAACAAAACTAATCTCCAATAGGTGCAGTCAAAATAAATTGTGATCCATGGCAACGCACTGGCTAAACACAAAACACATCTTTTTGACTGCTATAAGATTTCACAGCTATAAGATTTCTCTCCTGTGTGTGTTCTCTGGTGTGATGTCAGATAGTATAACGAATATAAACATGGTGTCTGCTGGCTATCTACTGGCTATCAACAATTAAAAACAAGAAAAACACATTTCTAAACAATAATATACAATCGTTTTATTTTATCTCATTTTTCTTTCTATAGAATCCTAAAACTCACTAGCTTCTAGAACTCTCATCCCCTTGGAACAAGCCCAAACAAAACTCATCTCCAATACGGAAAAACGTGCAGTCAAAATAAACTGTGATCCATGGCAACGCACTAGCTAAACGCAAAACATAAAACTGTTTGACTGCCCACCTTGAGACAATCAGAAACCAAGTTGTCCTCACCATGAACCCTGAGATTCTAAAAGCAGGGGAACAATGTCAATATAATTGTACCAAAAAAATTGTCAGTTGGTTTCATAAATAATTATCATTACTAAATGTTATATGAAATGTAAATATGAAATATTTGATTGCATAGTCTTATTTTCAACATCTTTTCAATGACATTTTGCTAGGTGGGATAGCCCCAATGTCAAAACACAGTTTTAACATGTCCAAATCTAAACATAAAATGTGCTATATACACAAACATCTGCCACAATAATCATATTACTTGTATTTTTTAAAACAAGAAGCTTATAAATTGCATAAGCACGAAAAACGCTGTTGTTTTGAAAGGTAGCAATAAATCACTGATATCGATCAGGGGGGAAAATCAGCTTGTACATGATGTTGAAACTAACACAACTAAAAAAACACATGGAAATGGGAGATATCTTTTACCTCACTGGTTAGAGGACAACCTGCAGAAGACAGTCAGCTACATTTTGGAGTGATGCATTTAAATTTAGGGGTCACTGAACAAAGGAACACTTATTTGTCATAACTCATCGATATCATGTTGTAATCAATTGTGCCGAGAGGAGGGAGATGAGGTTGCACGTCCTGTTGAAACTAACAGCTCAAAAATCACATGGAATCTGGGAATAATGTGTACATCCCTGGTTAGAGGACAATTTGTAGAAAACAGACAGATACCATGTTGGTTACGCACTTGAATCAACATGGTAAGTGTAACACAACTCTTTTTTTGTTAGTCACTTTTTATTAAATCTCATAAATAGTACTCTTCCATTTCAGAGCCTGGATTTTCCCCCTGAAGCTAATATCAATACCATGTTGAAATCAATAGAACAGGGGGCAAACGTTTAGGGTTCTACATTGTGAAACTATTAAAATACTCCAACTACAATGTTAAAACATTCTACATTGTGACATTATATAATTGATATCATGAAATAACTCCTTCATGTATTTTCTGATGTTTGATCAGATGTCTTTTATCGGTGAATCTCGTCACACTGATCACAGCTATAAGGTTTCTCTCCTGTATGTATTCTCTGGTGTACAGTCAGAGAGCCAGATGTTATAAAACTCTTCCCACATTGATCACAGCTATAAGGTTTCTCTCCTGTGTGTATTCTCTGGTGTAGAGTCAGAGAGCTAGATGTAGTCAAACTCTTCCCACATTGATCACAGCTATAAGATTTCTCTCCTGTGTGTGTTCTCTGGTGTGATACTAGATAGACAGATCGACCAAAACTCTTCCCACATTGACCACAGCTATAAGGGGTCTCTCCTGTGTGTATTCTCTGGTGTTGAGTCAGAGGGCCAGATGTTGTAAAACTCTTCCCACATTGATCACAGCTATAAGATTTCTCTCCAGTGTGTGTTCTCTGGTGTAGTGTCAGATGGTAAGATGTAGTAAAACTCTTCCCACATTGATGACAGCTATAAGGTTTCTCTCCTGTGTGTGTTCTCTGGTGCACTGTCAGCTGTCCAGATTGACAAAAACGCTTCCCACATTGATCACAGCAATAAGGTTTCTCTCCTGTGTGTATTCTCTGGTGTAGTGTCAGATGGCCAGATGTAGTAAAACTCTTCCCACATTGATCACAGCTATAAGGTTTCTCTCCTGTGTGTATTCTCTGGTGCACTGTCAGCTTGCCAGATTGACCAAAACTTATCCCTAATTGATCACAGCTATAAGATTTCTCTCCTGTGTGGATTTTCTGATGAATTTTAATGCCTGATGAGGTGAATCTCTTCCCACAGTCAGAGCAGCAGTGAGTTCTCTTCCCTGTGGATCTCTGCAGGTGTTTCCTGAGGTGTTTTGATCTGGAGAGACTCTTCTCTGCCTCTTCAGCATCACGAGGTTGTTGAGGCTCCCCAGAGGATCCACGATAGTCACGTCTCTCTCCTGTGTGAACAACAAAGTCAGACAGATGATTAAAGGCCCACAACAGTAGAAATCCACTGTAAAAGGTGATACCAACAGCGTAGCCATGATGTTGTTGTACAACAATTGACGTCTGTAATGTCATGTTAAAATTGTTGGACAAATGTCTTAAAATGAGCAAGAATAGTCATATTTTGTCTTGTTTTCACATTAGTAGTGAAATCGATGATTGTAGGCTAGAAATAAGTTAAAGATGCTGAAATCCTAAGCAGTGTGCCAGACGACGTTTGGTCTCCAATATAGGCCCCTTTCTGTGTTTAATAAAATTGCGGCACGAGGGCGATGCACATGCAATTTGATTGCAGAAACACCTCCCTGCTAATAAGGAAACCGATAGTTATGGATGTAGTATATCTGGTAATGAGGAAACCACTAGTTATGGATGTAGTATATCTGCGAATGATGAAACCACTAGTTATGGATGTAGTATATCTGCTAATGAGGAAACCACGAGTTATGGATGTAGTATATCTGCTAATGAGGAAACCACGAGTTATGGATGTAGTATATCTGGTAATGAGGAAACCACTAGTTATGGATGTAGTATATCTGGTAATGAGGAAACCACTAGTTATGGATGTAGTATATCTGGTAATGAGGAAACCACTAGTTATGGATGTAGTATATCTGCTAATGAGGAAACAACTAGTTATGGATGTAGTATATCTGGTAATGAGGAAACCACAAGTTATGGATGTACTATATCTGCCTGGAGCAAAAATGGTGAGCGAAGATTTGAGTTTTTCACAATGTATTCTGAATGTGAATGGTGAGGGAAGTAACCTCCATTTCCAGGTTGCTTATGAGTACATTTCACACTACTTTGGATTATAATTGTAAGGCTCGTTTTAATGTTCTTCGCAAATCAACCGCTTTATACTTAAAAAACACTTCAAACAGTAAAATGCTCTTTGGCTAGCTTTTCCATCAGCCTGACAATGAGGGGTTGTACACTAAGTTTTTGCCAAATTGGCCCATAACTTCACCTAACAATAACATAGACCTACTGTAGTACCCAAACCTCACATATGTCGTGATGTTTGTCATTTGACTGGCATTCAGAAAATGATTTCCTAGATCAGCAAATGATAGTTGAACATGTGACTATTATTCACCTTTATTTAACCAGGTGGCCAGTTGAGAACAAGTTCTCATTTACAAATGCGACCTGGCCAAGATAAAGCAAAGCAGTGCGACACATAGTTAGAAACACATAGTTAGAAATACTGGTGTGAGCAAGAAAAGCATATAAAAACATGGGGATGAGGTAGGCAGTTGGATGGGCTATTTACAGATGGGCTGTGTACAGCTGCAGCGATCGGTAAGCTGCTCAGATAGCTGATGCTTAAAGTTAGTGAGGGAGATATAAGTCTCCAACTTCAGCGATTTTTGCAATTCGTTCCAGTCATTGGCAGCAGAGAACTGGAAGGAAATGCAGCCAAAGTAGGTGTTGGCTTTGGGGATGACCAGTGAGATATACCTTCTGGAGCGCGTGCTATGGATGGGTGTTGCTATGGTGACTAATGAGCTGAGTTAAAGCGGCCTAGCAAAGACTTATAAATTACCTGGAGCCAGTGGGTTTGGCGACGAATATGTAGCGAGGGCCAGCCAACAAGAGCATACAGGTCGCAGTGGTGGGTAGAACATGGGGCTTTGGTGACAAAACGGATGGCACTGTGATAGACTGCATCCAGTTTGCTGGAGTAGAGTGTTGGAGGCTATTTTGAAAATGACATCGCAGAAGTCAAGGATCTATAAGATAGTCAGTTTTACGAGGGTATGTTTGGCAGCGTGAGTGAAGGAGGCTTTGTTTGCGAAATTGGAAGCCGATTCTAGATTTAATTTTGGATTGGAGATGCTTAATATTAGTCTGCAAGGAGAGTTTACAGTGTAGCCAGACACCTAGGTATTTATAGGTGTCCACATATTCTAAGTCAGAAACGTCCAGAGTAGCAATGCTGGACGGGAGGGTAGTGATCGGTTGAAGAGCATACATTTAGTTTTACTTGTGTTTAAGAGCAGTTGGAGGCCACGGGTGGAGTGTTGTATGGCATTGAAGCTCGTTTGGAGGTTTGTTAACACAGTGTCCAAAGAAGGGCCAGATGTATACAGAATGGTGTCATCTGCGTAGAGGTGGATCAAGGAATCACACGCAGCAAGAGCAACATCGTTGAACAGAGAAAAGAGTCGGTCCGAGAATTGAACCCTGTGGTAGCTCCATAGAGACTGCCAGAGGTCCGGACAACAGGCCCTCCGATTTGACACACTGAACTCTGAGAAGTAGTTGGTGAACCAGGCGAGTCAGTCATTTGAGAAACCAAGGCTGTTGAGTCTGCCAATAAGAATACGGTGATTGACAAAGTCGAAAGCCTTAACCAGGTTGATGAAGACGGCTCCACAGTACTGTCTTTTATCGATGGCGGTTATGATATCGTTTAGTACCTTGAGAGTGGCTGAGGTGCACCCGTGACCAGCTCGGAAACTGGATTGCACAGCGGAGAATGTACGGTGGGATTCAAAATGGTCAGCGATCTGTTAAACTTAGAAAGGCAGGGCAGGATGGATATAGGTCTGTAACAGTTTGGGTCTAGAGTGTCACCTCCTTTGAAGAGGGGGATGAACGCGGAAGCGTTCCAATCTTTAGGAATCTCAGACGATACGAAAGAGAGGTTGAACAGACTAGTAATAGGGGTTGCCACAATGGCGGCGGATAATTTTAGAAAGAGAGGGTCAGGTTTTGCAACTCTTTCAGAATATCAGCTATCTGGATTTGGGTGAAGGAGAAGCTGGAGAGGTTTGGGCAAGTAGCTGCGGGGGGTGGTGAGCTGTTGGCCGGGGTTGGGGTAGCCAGGAGAAAAGCATGGCCAGCTGTAGAGAAACGCTTATTGAAATTCTCGATTATCATGGATTTATCGGTCGTGACAGTGTTTCCTAGCCTCAGTGCAGTGGGCAGCTGGGATGAGGTGCTCTTATTCTCCATGGACTTTAGTGTCCCAAAACGTTTTGGAGTTAGAGCTACAGGATGCAAACTTCTGTTTGAAAAAGCTAGCTTTTGCTTTCCTAACTGACTGTGTGTATTGGTTCTTGACTTCTCTGAAAAGTTGCATATCGCTCGGACTATTCGATGTTTTTGTGTTGGTCGAGGGCAGTCATGTCTGGAGTGAACCAAGGGCTATATCTGTTCTTAGTTCTACATTTTTTGAAAGGGGCATGCTTATTTAAGATGGTGAGGAAATTACTTTTAAAGAACGACCAGGCATCCTCGACTGACGGGATGAGATCAATATCCTTCCAGGATACCCGGGCCAGGTCGATTAGAAAGGCCTGCTCGCAGAAGTGTTTTAGGGAGCGTTTGATAGTGATGAGGAGTGGTCGTTTGATCGCGGACCCATAGCGGTTGCATGGCAATGAGGCAGTGATCGCTGCGATCCTGATTGAAAACAGCAGAGGTGTATTTGGAGAGAAGTTGGTCAGGATAATATCTATGAGGATGCCCATGTTTACGGATTTAGGGTTGTACCTGGTAGGTTCCTTGATAATTTGTGAGCGATTGAGGGCATCTAGCTTAGATTGTAGGACTGCTGGGGTGTTAAGCATATCCCAGTTTAGGTTACCTAACAGAACGAACTCTGAAGATAGATGTAAGGCAATCAATTCACATATGGTGTCCAGGGCACAGCTGGGAGCTGAGGGGGGTCTATAACAGGCGGCAACAGTGAGAGACTTCTTTCTGGAGAGATTCATTTTTAAAATTAGAAGCTCAAACTGTTTGGGCATGGACCTGGAAAGTATGACAGAACTTTGCAAGCTATCTCTGCAACTCCTCCCCCTTTGGCAGTTCTATCTTGACGGAAAATATTGTAGTTGGGTATGGAAATCTCTGAATTTTTGGTGGCCTTCTAAGCCAGGATTCAGACACGGCAAGGACATCAGGGTTGGCGGAGTGTGCTAAAGCAGTGAGTAAAACAAACTTAGGGAGGAGGCTTCTGATGTTAACATGCATGAAACCAAGGCTTTTTCGATTACATTAGTCAACAAATGAGAATGCCTGGGGACATGCAGGGTCTGGGTTAGCCTCCACATCACCAGAGGAACAGAGGAGGAGTAGGATGAGGGTACGGCTAAAACTGGTCGTCTAGTGCGTTGGGGACAGAGAATAAAAGGAGCCAGTTTCTGGGCGTGGTAGAATAGATTCAGGGCATAATGTGCAGACAGGGTTATGGTGGGGTGCGGGTATAGTGGAGGTGATCCCAGAGGCACTGAGTGATGATAAGAAAGGTTGCATCTCTGAACATGCTGGTTATACTGGGTGAGGTCACCGCATGTGTGGGAGTGGGACAAAGGAGGTATCTAAGGCATGTACAGTGGGACTAGGGGCTCCGCAGTAAACTAAAACAATGATAAAATCCTAAACAATAGTATACATGGCATATTGACATTTGAGAGAGACATAAAGCGAGGCATAAAGCAATCACAGGTGTTGATTGGGAGAGCTAGCTAAGACAACAACGGGTAAGACAACAGCTAACCAGCTAAGACAACAACAACAGGTGAAATGGTGATGAATGGGCAGAGAGGTTCGGTTAACTACACACAGGGCCTGAGTTCGGGCTAGGGCCAACAGATAAACAAAGGATAAACAAAGTGGAGTACCGTGATACATGAACAGTCCAGCAGGCATCAGCTATGTAGCCAAATGATCATAGGGTCCAGTGTACAGCAATAGATTGAACAGGGAAGCCGTCGTTGCTATGCTAGCAAGCGGGAGACACGGCGTTTAAAGTTAGCAGGCCGGGGTAAGTAGAAGCATCTGCTCCGACGTCCGGCAAAGGCAAATTACTTCTGCGGACCAGTCGCAGTGGTACGGCGGGGCGCCGTGTCGACGAAGGGACCGGGCCAAATGGTGAAAGAGGTATTGTAGTTGTGGTAAATTTGTTTGCAAGCCGGGAGATGCACCTGGCTCAGGGATAGCTTTTGGGGCTGGGTCACTCAGTGGCAGCTAGCTAGCTGTGATGATCAGGGGTAAAGGTCCAGGGTTTACGGCAGGAATCCGGCGTTGTAGTGGAGAAAAACAGTCCGAGGCTGGCAGGTATTATCCAGGCTAAAAGCGGCTGGTGCCTGAGCAGAGGGTAAAGGCCGCTAGCAGTGGCTAACAATGACTAAATAGCTAGTAGCTAATTAGCTGGTTAGCCTCTAATGAATGTTTTGGCTATATTTAAAAGAAAAATAGCGGATCTGTGTCACATTGAGATTAACATTGTTAAACTAAGTGTTTGCCAAATTGGCCCATAACTTCACCTAACAATAACATAGACCTACTGTAGGACCCATAACTTAACCTAATAACAATATAGACCTACTGTAGGACCCATAACTTCACCTAATAACAATATAGACCTACTGTAGGACCCATAACTTCATCTAATAACAACATAGACCTACTGTAGGACCCATAACTTCACCTAATAACAACATAGACCTACTGTAGGACCCTGTAGATGTTATGTCCCTGTATTGCTACTGCTGTATCAAAGGAATTATCTAAGTGAGTTTCAGAGATGAACAGTACAGTGCATTCCAAATTCAATAGGCAGGCAAGTAAACAAAAACGTTTTCAAATAAAAACTATTCCAGAAAATGTATATAACATACAGTCCTTGGACCTTGAGGAGTAACGGGGGCAGCAATCAGCAGCACCGGAAGGTATATTTAATTTAAAAATAGAAAAAGAGATTGAAAGTAAATTGGAATATATACAAAAAATACAAAAAAGGAAACGGGAGGATGACAAAAAACGTATGCACTGCTACGCCATCTTGGGGGGAAAAACTAAGTAAACTAAGTGTTTGCCAAATTGGCCAAAAACATCACCTAACAACAACATAGACCTACTGTAGGACCCATAACTTTATCTAACAATAACACAGACCTACTGTAGGACCCATAACTTCACCTAACAATAACAGACCTACTGTAGGACCCATAACTTCACCAAACAATAACATAGACCTACTGTAGGACCCTGTAGATGTTATATCCCTGTATTGCTACTGGTGTATAAAAGGAATTATCTAAGTGAGTTTCAGAGATGAACAGTACAGTGCATTCCAAATTCAATAGGCAGGCAAGTAAACAAAAACGTTTTCAAATAAAAACTATTCCAGAAAACGTCAGGGTGTATATAACTCCCGTCCAAGAGACTGTCGACCAATCGCGTTCACATTGTCATGCTGTGACATGCGGTTCCTAAGCTAATTCTCACTAAATCCCTTTTTAAAGTCAGGCTATGAGTCGAGAAACATGCCTATTTTCCTTGAAAGTATCGCAATTGAGAATCGATTCACATTTAGATGGAATATGTGACTATTTTAGCTGCCAGAGCCAGTCTACCTCTGAAAATAACATACAGTCCTTGGACCTTGAGGAGTAACAGGGGCAGCAATCAGCAGTAGAAACAATAACAAAGCGTACTCCCTGCCCGTTTCGGTAAAAAGCTGAGGGATGGGGCTGGAGAAATGTAACCATCCATGATACCAACATTATAGTTTTAACCATGTTTTGAGGATATACAGTGTTTGTTTATATTTACTGACAAACATTGGAGTAAATAAAAGCTTATATTTTGGGTTCTGATGGGGTACGACAGTTGAACTAAGCTCATGAGGCATTTATAAGTGATTTATTCAAGAAACAATGAGTACATATCATTAATGTATAAGTCCCTAAATGGATGTAACAACTGCTGATTGTCCCTTTAAGAGAACATCTTGGGCTAATCTAATAGGAGATATTGAGGACTACAGTATTTCAGGCATTGTCATTGGATGCATTTGATCAATTGTTAACGTGCTGTTGATGGTCCACTCTTGATGTTCTACACGTTACAGTGCAGCTTCAGCCATTCCTACAGAACAACATTAAAGTGTAGAACCCCTTTACTGCATATTGGTTCAACGACTGCAGAGACGGTACTTACTGGTGTTAAACAGATCTCCAACCTCCTCTTCTTCCTCCAATGTGACAGTCATCTCCCCCTCCTCTTTCACTCCAAAAACTGCATCCTCCTCTCCTTTTACTGTAACATCCTCCTCCTCTTTCACTCTGAACGCGTCTTCCTCTTCTTTCACTGTAACGTCTTTCTCTTCTTCTTTCACGGTAACAGCCTCACCCTCTACTTGTTGTTGTATTGTAACATCCTTCTCTTCCTCCTCCTCTTTCACTAGAACTTCTTTCTCCGTCCAGCAGACCTCCTCTTTAACAGGAGGAGAGTAGCTTAGTGAACTCATGGTCGGGGATGTTAGCTAGCTAGCATTAGCGACTAGCCTAGTTCTAAGCTAACTTAGCAAACCAGCTAGCTGACAAACAACGTAAATATATAATTAAATGGGCCAACAAGTACATACATACAAGTACATGTGTTTAATACACAGAGACTAATATACACCAAACCAGTGTAAAGAGCGTGAATGTTGTAGCTATGTTTGCTAGAAAGCTACCGAGGTGTCTGACTAGCTGTTGTTGTTGAAGGAGCGTCCCGTCCACTAGATTATACGTCACACTGGCAGCATCGCCTGAACCTAAAAGACGCACATCGCCATCTGCTGACTGGAGGGCAACGCAGTTGAGGAACCAAACGTTTATTTTTTATTTATTTCATAAAAGGTTAATATTATATTAAGTCGTTCAAAGAGAAGCATGTGTTGATTGATTCGTGTTTAATGAGTGAGAATTTAAAACAAACTTCACACCCACTACACATTTGCATTGAACCATACTTCTGACATGGATCATTTTGACCCCAGAGGCATATCTTTTATCATAGCCAAAATGTGGTTCATTCAATTATTCAAATTTTTAATGACTTTGTCAAACAACTTGTTTTTAATATATATAAATCATGGTTTAGTGTTTCTGTATCAAAATTGACTTTTAATTCAAATCCTTTGGAGTCATTTTGACTCCAGCCAAAAGCACCTTTGTTAAATAGGACGTTTATTTCAAATCAAATCACATTTTATTGGTCACATACACATGTTTAGCAGATATTATTGTGGGTGTAGCGAAATGCTTGTGTTTCTAGCTGCGACAGTGCAGTAATATCTATCAAGTAATATCTAACAATTTCACAACATATACCCAATAAACAAACATCTAAGTATTTGAATCTAGGTTTCTCTGTAGACATGATCCATCCCACCAGAGGGTGGAGGGGCTCCTGTATCAGTGGTTTTGACAGATAGACACCTGCAGACAAACTGTATAGTGCGTGTACTCTCCTAAGATTGGACTTTTCTATACCACGTATCACATGACTGTGTACAAAACTGCCAGTGGTAGAAAACTCTCCCAGCGGTAGAAAACACTGCCAGAGGTAGAAAGCCCTGCCAGTGATATACAGAGCATTCGTTAAGTATTCCGACCCCTTCACTTTTTCAACATTTTGTTACGTTACAGCCTTATTCTAAAATTGTATAATTTTCCCCCCTCATCAATCTACACAAAATACCCCATAATGACAAACCAAAAACAGTTTGACATTTTTGCAAATTGATTAACTTAAGTATTCAGACCCTTTGCAATGAGACTCGAAATTGAGCTCAGATGCATCCTGATTCCATTGATCATCCTTGAGATGTTTCTACAACTTGATTGGAGTCCACTTGTGGTAAATTCAATTGATTAGACATGATTTGGAAAGGCACACACCTGTCTATATAAGGTCCCACAGTTTACAGTGCATGTCAGAGCAAAAACCAAGCCATGAGGTCAAAGGAATTGTCCATAGAGATCTGAGACAGGATAGTGTCGAGGCACAGATCTGGGGAAAGGTAGCAAAAAATGTCTGCAGCATTGAAGGTCCCCAAGAACACAGTGGCCTCCATCATTCTTAAATGGAAGAAGTTTGGAACCACCAAAACTCTTCCTAGAGCTGGCTGCCTGGCCAAACTGAGAAATCGGGGGATAAGGGCCTTGGTCAGGGAGGTGAACAAGAACCCGATGTTCACTCCGATAGAGCTCCAGAGTTACTCTCTGGAGAAGGGAGAACCTTCGAGAAGGACAACCATCTCTACAGCACTCCACCAATCAGGCCTTAATGTAGCAATGATTAAATTGTCAAAATGTATTTCAATGGACAATTCAGTGAACTGTTCTGTGAAAGGTGTCGGCTAGAGATGACATGCAGGAGGTTGCAGGGATTTGTTGTCTTGCATGTCATCTACTTTGATGCTAATTAACATTTTAGAATCAAAGAGTAAAGAGACACAAATATATTGATAAAGTATTTGTATTTATTATGGATCCCCATTAGTTCCTGCCAAGGCAGCAGCTACTCTTCATGGGGTTTATTATGGATCCCCATTAGTTCCTGCCAAGGCAGCAGCTACTCTTCCTGGGGTTTATTATGGATCCCAATTAGTTCCTGCCGAGTATGGTCAGGGAGCGTGCCAGCCTGTCTGAACCACCCCTGGATTAACAGGTATAAATGATGGGTTATGAACTAACAGGTATAAATGATTGGTTATGAATTAACAGGTATAAATGATGGGTTATGAATTAACAGGTATAAATGATGGGATATGAATTAACAGGTATAAATGATGGGTTATGAACTAACAGGTATAAATGATGGGTTATGAACTAACAGGTATAAATGATGGGTTATGAACTAACAGGTATAAATGATGGGTTATGAATTAACAGGTATAAATGATGGGTTATGAACTAACAGGTATAAATGATGGGTTATGAATTAACAGGTATAAATGATGGGTTCTGAATTAACAGGTATAAATGATGGGTTATGAATTAACAGATATAAATGATGGGTTATGAATTAACAGATATAAATGATGGGTTATGAATTAACAGGTATAAATGATGGGTTATAAATTAACAGGTATAAATGATGGGTTATGAACTAACAGGTATAAATGATGGGTTATGAATTAACAGGTATAAATGATGGGTTATGAATTAACAGGTATAAATGATGGGTTATGAACTAACAGGTATAAATGATGGGTTATGAACTAACAGGTATCAATGATGGGTTATGAACTAACAGGTATATATGATTGGTTATAAATTAACAGGTATAAATGATGGGTTATGAATTACCACATCCCCTGCGAGCCCAGGCATTTCAATACCTTCAGGACTTCTTACGGTCCATGTGCAATGTATATGGTTATCTCTGTCTCTCTCTCTCCATCTCTTCTTTAACAAGCAGCAATGTTGTTGTCATTCCACTAGGGACCTGTTTTCAGCATTTTAAGTCTCCAGTCAATAACCGGTGCACTGGAATTATCCCTCTACACATGTACTGTACTGGGATTATCCCTCAACACCCTCTACACATGTACTGCACTGGAATTATCCCTCTACACATGTACTGTACTGGAATTATCCCTCTACACATGTACTGCACTGGAATTATCCCTCTACACATGTACTATACTGGAACGATCCCTCTACACCCTTTACACATGTACTGTACTGGAATTATCCCTCTAAACCATTTACACATGTACTGTACTGGAATTATCCCTCTAAACCATTTACACATGTACTGCACTGGGATTATCCCTCTACACATGTACTGTACTGGAATTATCACATTGGCTGGCAGAAACTTACTGTTTTTTTTATTGGGCCATCGAAGCTGTCTCAGTGAGAGACTAGTTGATTATGGACTAACAGTTTAACAGCTTGAAGGTCACAACTCATGTTATTCTGGTTAAACAGAGAGAGACCAGTTGATTAAGGAGTGGGGATTTTTTGACACTGGCGCATGCGTGCATGTGACGACTCCATTTTACTTCTTTCAGTGTTTGAACGGATACAACGTCTCCCGGTTGGAATATTATCGCTATTTCACAAGAAAAATTGCATAAAAATTGATTTTAAACAGCGTTTGACATGCTTCGAAGTACGGTAATGGAATATTTTGACATTTTTTGTCACGATACGTGCCGGCGCGTCACCCTTCGGATAGTGTCTTGAACGCAAGAACAAAACGCAGCTATTTGGATATAACTATGGATTATTTGGAACCAAAACAACATTGGGTGTTGAAGTAGAAGTCCTGGGAGTGCATTCTGACGAAGAAAAGCAAAGGTAATCCAATTTCTCTTATAGT
This sequence comes from Salmo trutta, assembly GCF_901001165.1. Lineage (NCBI taxonomy): Eukaryota > Metazoa > Chordata > Actinopteri > Salmoniformes > Salmonidae > Salmo > Salmo trutta. Next base: position 55,457,419 of record NC_042973.1, on the reverse strand, counting down.
AAATCTGAGTTTGGTGAGTGCCAAACTTGGTGGGTGTCTAAATAGCTAGCCCGTGATGGCTGGGGTTTCTATTCAGAATATTGCAAAATGTGCTTTCACCGAAAAGCTATTTTAAAATCGGACACCGCGATTGCATAAAGGAGTTCTGTATCTATAATTCTTAAAATAATTGTTATGTTTTTTGTGAACGTTTATCGTGGTTAGATAAAGGAGAGTCTTGTCTTTAAAATGGTGTAAAATAGTCATATGTTTGAAAAATTGAAGATTTGGGATTTTTGAGGTATTTGTAATATGCGCCACGCTCTACCATTGGATATTGAGGAACATCTAGATGTAAGAGGTTTTAATACAGTCAATCTTCTAAAAGACAATTCCACACATTAACCTGACCACATTCTGTACATTCCCAGGATATCAGTTAGTTCTAGTCGGAAATCTTTTTACTAACAGGAACCTAACAAATCTGTTCAACCGATAGTAGGTTTTACCACAGGCCTAACAAGGAACCTAACAAATCTCAAATCTCTCAACCGATTGTAGGCTTTGCTACAGGCCTAACAAGGAACCAAAAAAAATCTCAAATCTCTCAACTGATTGTTGGCTTTGCTACAGGCTTAACAAGGAACCTAACAAATTTGACCAACCGATTGTAGGCTTTGCTACAGGCCTAACAAGGAACCTAACAATCAAACATCTTCTTCATGTTTCTTAAGTAACACAAACGTCTTCTGCATGTTGACTAGTAACAAACATCTTCTGCATGTTGACTAATAACACAAACATCTTCTGCATGTTGACTAGTTACACAAACATCTTCTGCATGTTGACTAATAACACAAACATCTTCTGCATGTTGACTAATAACACAAACATCTTCTGCATGTTGACTAATAACACAAACATCTTCTGCATGTTACCTAATAACACAAACATCTTCTGCATGTTGCTTAAGTAACACAAACACAGGTGCAAGAGGCGAAAGAGGCGCGAAGGAAACAAACACATCTCTCTCTGCCTCAGGACACACCTTTAACCTTGACTTGGTGTGCGTCCCAAATGGTACCCTATTCCGTATGTAGTGCACTGCTTTTGACTAGAGTCAATAGGGCTTTGGTCAAAAGTAACACGCTATTTAGGGAAAAGGGTGCCATTTGGGACGAAACCTTGGTGCTTTGTTTTTAATGAGTATGTTTACATTACACTAATAATTAGATATTAAACTAATTACGGCAGTAGGCTGAGTATGGAGATAGTAAGGTCATAATCTAAGTAACGCTGATTAAAGCACCTGGTTTTCTGAGCAATGTTTCAAATCATTAGGACATGTGAACAAACATCTTAATCGGTGTTCCAGCGGTGTATTTGATCTCTGCATGAGCTAGCATCAGCCGAGCGGGCATCCCTCTATTACGAGTGAAGTGAGTTCGTAAATGAATGAATCAAACCCAATGTCCACCTGGTACGCTGACAGGGTCTGAATCAACCCAATATCCACCTGGTTCACTGACAGGGTCTGAATCAACCCAATGTTAAGGGGAGGGAAGATTGGTCAAGAGGGTGATGATTATTGTTGTTCTACTGCCTGATTGTTATGCAACAACACTGTTTACAAAAGCTTTGTTAAATCAGCACAACAGTTTTCAGCTGTGCTAATGGTTTTCTAATGATCAATTAGCCTTTTAAAATGATAAACTTGGATTAGCTAACACAACGTGCCATTGGAACACAGGAGTGATGGTTGCTGATAATGGGCCTCTGTACACCTATGTAGATATTCCATAAAAAATCAGCCGTTTCCAGCTACAATAGTCATTTACAACATTAACAATGTCTACACTGTATTTCTGATCAATTTGATGTTATTTTAATGGACAAAAAACATGATTTTCTTTCAAAAACAAGGACATTTCTAAGTCACCCCAAACTTTTGTTACACCATGTAGGAGCAGTATAGAACCTAGTCTGTTCATTATATACATCTACATGATGTATTGTTACACCATGTAGGAGCAGTATAGACCTAGTCTGTTCATTATATACATCTACATGATGTATTGTTACACCATGTAGGAGCAGTATAGACCTAGTCTGTTCATTATATACATCTACATGATGTATTGTTACACCATGTAGGAGCAGTATAGACCTAGTCTGTTCATTATATACATATACATGATGTATTGTTACACCATGTAGGAGCAGTATAGACCTGGTCTGTTCATTATATACATCTACATGATGTATTGTTACACCATGTAGGAGCAGTATAGACCTACAGTAGCTGGCTACTTATTTAGATTTGGTTTGACTTAATGAAACTGCCTTAAATGTTCTGTAGTAAAAAAAAAAAAAATATTCGCACTAATCAATCACCACATTCAGGTCTTTGTATGTCTCAATATAATGGTATTATTTAATTAAATCCATGTAAAATAATCTTAGTCTGAAAATAAAATGTGATCCTCAACTGCGTTTCCCTCCAGTCAGCAGACGGTGATGTGCGTCTTTCAGGCGATGCTGCAGCGTGACGTATAATCTAGTGGACGGTTCTTCATAAACAGCTCGTCAACCACCTCGGTAGCTTGCTAGCCAACATAGCCGAAAGATTCAAGCTATTTAGACGCTTTCGGTCTATATTAGCTACTGTGTTTTAGACACACTTCTGTCGTATCTACTTGTTAACCTATTTAATTTAATATTACGTTATTGTTTATTAGTCAGCTATAGTAGCTGGCTGGTTAAGTTAGCATTAGCCTAGTCGCTAATGATAGCTAGCTAGCTAACATCCCCGAACATGAGCTCCCTAAACTACTCCCCTCCTGTTAAAGAAGAGGAGGTCTGCTGGACGGAGAAAGAAGCTCTGGGGCTGAACATTGTCGTGAAAGAGGAGAAGGAAGAGGAGGATGTTACAGTAAAACAAGAAGTAGAGGGTGAGGCTGTTACAGTGAAAGATGAAGAGAAAGACATTTCAGTTAAACAAGAGGAAGAAGAGGATGATGCTGTTTTTGGAGTGAAGAAGGAAGGAGAGATTACTGTCACATTGAAAGATGAAGAGGAGGAGACAGGAGATCTGAGTAACACCATTAAGTACCGCCTTCAATTAGTTTTTAACTTTGGATATTCGGAGTTGGCTCGTCAATACCTCTTCAACGGAGGGCCCTGGGATGATGACTGATATGTCTAGAATCAGACGGCGTAGAGAACGAGCTACCCCTTGTTTTCTCCGTTCCGTTTCCAAAAAGTGACTTAACATATATATTTGAGAAGGGTCTATCTGCTGACCGCAGACTGGGGGCCACGGCATGTAGTGATTTTAATGTAGTGATGTTTTACTACACACCGTGACCCCCAATAGAGCCATGTGAGAGTTGGGTTGGCTACACCAAAGATTATGGATATACTGACAAGATGTCTCTCTGTCCTAACAAGGGGAGTCGTTGTCCACAAAGCTGCACTGTGGGTTGTCTATCTCCCACCTATCCTGTCTTTGGATTGGTGGATACAGCTTACATTTACATTACATTTTAGTCATTTAGCAGACGCTCTTATCCAGAGCGACTTACAGTAGTGAATGCATACATTTCATTTTTTGTACTGGTCCCCTGTGGGAATCGAACCCACAACCCTGGCGTTGCAAACACCATGCTCTACCAACTGAGCCACACGGGTCCAATTATCCCAGCGGAACAGACAGACAGGTATCTTACTTCATTGAAAGGGGACTCTGGTCGGGGAAAGCAGGCCGTAGTTTGGGCATGCAGACTGTAGAGCCAGGCATGTCCCCATCCCCCTGGGGGCCAGGCCAATCCAACACCCGCTGAGGCCACAGGCAATGGGACTCCTGCAGGGCCCGTACAGACACGGGGCTCTCACGGTTACTCCCTGGGAGGGTGAACTTGGCAAACTAAATCTTCAAAACCTAAGAGAGCATTTATCTTATTATTGTAATCTATTGTTTATATTCTATGAGGGTTGTTGTCGTCAACCGCCTGTATTCAATGGAGAGAGATGCTAAGCTATACTATACTGCTATACTACAATTGTTTCCACTTGGATACAACCTACTGTACCTACTGGCATGACCTAGAGAGTTACAACCTACTGTAGCCTACTGGCATGACCTAGAGAGATACAACCTACTGTAACCTACTGGCATGACCTAGAGAGATACAACCTACTGTAACCTACTGACACGACCTAGAGAGATACAACCTACTGTAGCCTACTGGCATAACCTAGAGAGATACAACCTACTGTACCTACTGGCATGACCTAGAGAGTTACAACCTACTGTAACCTACTGGCATGACCTAGAGAGATACAACCTACTGTAACCTACTGGCATGACCTAGATAGATACAACCTACTTTAACCTACTGGCATGACCTAGAGAGATACAACCTACTGTAGCCTACTGGCATGACCTAGAGAGTTACAACCTACTGTAACCTACTGGCATGACCTAGAGAGATACAACCTACTGTAACCTACTGGCATGACCTAGAGAGTTACAACCTACTGTAACCTACTGGCATGACCTAGAGAGTTACAACCTACTGTAGTCTACTGGCATGACCTAGAGAGATACAACCTACTGTAACCTACTGGCATGACCTAGAGAGATACAACCTACTGTAACCTACTGGCATGACCTAGAGAGATAAAACCTACTGTAACCTACTGGCATGACCTAGAGAGTTACAACCTACTGTAACCTACTGGCATGACCTAGAGAGATACAACCTACTGTAACCTACTGGCATGACCTAGAGAGATACAACCTACTGTAACCTACTGGCATGACCTAGAGAGTTACAACCTACTGTAGCCTACTGGCATGACCTAGAGAGATACAACCTACTGTAACCTACTGGCATGACCTAGAGAGTTACAACCTACTGACATGACCTAGAGAGATACAACCTACTGTAACCTACTGGCATGACCTAGAGAGGTACAACCTACTGTAGCCTACTGGCATGACCTAGAGAGTTACAACCTACTGTAGCCTACTGCCATGACCTAGAGAGATACAACCTATTGTAACCTACTGGCATGACCTAGAGAGTTACAACCTACTGTAACCTACTGGCATGACCTAGAGAGTTACAACCTACTGTAGCCTACTGGCATGACCTAGAGAGCTCAAGTTTTAAAATTCCTGGATTTTAAATGAATATTTTCCAGTAATAATGATCATTTGTATCTTCCTATCCACATGTGTGATCCCTCTCCTTTGTCGTCCTCTCTACACCAATAACAGACAACTACTGTGGGACTCCCAATCATACAGCCGGATGTGATACGGCCTGGATTCGAACCAGGGAGCGTAGTGATGCCTCTTGCACTGAGATGCAGTGGCTTAGACCGCTGCGTCCGTGTGTGTGCTAACTATTTAACTGTACTAGAATGCTTAAAAGGCAGCAAAAATTTTAAATATCGGTTATCGGTATCGTTTTTTTTTTTAGCAAAGAAGATATTGATATCGGTATTGGCCAAAAATGTAATATCTGTGCATCCCATTATTCTAAAATTGTATTATATTATAAAAAATGTTCCTCATCAATCTACACACAATACCCCATAATGCCATCACAATACCCCATAATGCCATCACAATACCCCATAATGCCATCAAAATACCCCATAATGCCATCACAATACCCCATAATGCCATCACAATACCCCATAATGCCATCACAATACCCCATAATGCCTTCACAATACCCCACAATGCCATCAAAATACCCCACAATGCCATCACAATACCCCACAATGCCATCACAATACCCCATAATGCCATCACAATACCCCACAATGCCATCACAATACCCCACAATGCCATCACAATACCCCATAGTGACATCTCAATACCCCACAATGCCATCACAATACCCCATAATGCCATCACAATACCCCATAATGCCATCACAATACCCCATTGTGACATCTCAATACCCCACAATGCCATCACAATACCCCATAATGCCATCACAATACCCCACAATGCCATCACAATACCCCACAATGCCATCACAATACCCCACAATGCCATCACAATACCCCATAATGCCATCACAATACCCCATAATGCCATCACAAAGCCCCACAATGCCATCACAATACCCCACAATGCCATCACAATACCCCATAATGCCATCACAATACCCCACAATGCCATCACAATACCCCATAATGCCATCACAATACCCCATAATGCCATCACAATACCCCACAATGCCATCACAATACCCCATAGTGACATCTCAATACCCCATAATGCCAAAGCAAAAACAGGTTTAGATTTTTTGCAAATGTATTAAAACTATTCCCCAGGATAACTAGTCTGAGTAATGTAATATGTACGACCCCTGGATAACTAGTCTCAGAGTAATGTAAGATCCCAGGATAACTAGTCTCAGAGTAATGTAAGATCCCAGGATAACTAGTCTCAGAGTAATGTAAGATCCCAGGATAACTAGTCTCAGAGTAATGTAAGATCCCAGGATAACTAGTCTCAGAGTAATGTAAGATCCCAGGATAACTAGTCTCAGAGTAATGTAAGATCCCAGGATAACTAGTCTCAGAGTAATGTAAGATCCCAGGATAACTAGTCTCAGAGTAATGTAAGATCCCAGGATAACTAGTCTCAGAGTAATGTAAGATCCCAGGATAACTAGTCTCAGAGTAATGTAAGATCCCAGGATAACTAGTCTCAGAGTAATGTAAGATCCCAGGATAACTAGTCTCAGAGTAATGTAAGATCCCAGGATAACTAGTCTCAGAGTAATGTACGACCCCTGGATAACTAGTCTCAGAGTAATGTAAGATCCCAGGATAACTAGTCTCAGAGCAATGTAAGATCCCAGGATAACTAGTCTCAGAGTAATGTAAGATCCCAGGATAACTAGTCTCAGAGTAATGTAAGATCCCAAGATAACTAGTCTCAGAGTAATGTAAGATCCCAGGATAACTAGTCTCAGAGTAATGTAAGATCCCAGGATAACTAGTCTCAGAGTAATGTATGGTTCCAGGATAACTAGTCTCAGAGTAATGTAAGATCCCAGGATAACTAGTCTCAGAGTAATGTAAGATCCCAGGATAACTAGTTTCAGAGTAATGTAAGATCCCAGGATAACTAGTCTCAGAGTAATGTAAGATCCCAGGATAACTAGTCTCAGAGTAATGTAAGGTTCCAGGATAACTAGTCTGAGTAATGTAAGATCCCAGGATAACTAGTCTCAGAGTAATGTATGGTTCCAGGATAACTAGTCTCAGAGTAATGTAAGATCCCAGGATAACTAGTCTCAGAGTAATGTAAGATCCCAGGATAACTAGTCTCAGAGTAATGTAAGATCCCAGGATAACTAGTCTCAGAGTAATGTAAGATCCCAGGATAACTAGTCTCAGAGTAATGTAAGATCCCAGGATAACTAGTCTCAGAGTAATGTAAGATCCCAGGATAACTAGTCTCAGAGTAATGTAAGATCCCAGGATAACTAGTCTCAGAGTAATGTAAGATCCCAGGATAACTAGTCTCAGAGTAATGTAAGATCCCAGGATAACTAGTCTCAGAGTAATGTAAGATCCCAGGAAAACTAGTCTCAGAGTAATGTAAGATCCCAGGATAACTAGTCTCAGAGTAATGTAAGATCCCAGGATAACTAGTCTCAGAGTAATGTAAGATCCCAGGATAACTAGTCTCAGAGTAATGTAAGATCCCAGGATAACTAGTCTCAGAGTAATGTAAGATCCCAAGATAACTAGTCTCAGAGTAATGTAAGATCCCAGGATAACTAGTCTCAGAGTAATGTAAGATCCCAGGATAACTAGTCTCAGAGTAATGTAAGATCCCAGGATAACTAGTCTCAGAGTAATGTAAGATGCTTGGAAAAAGAAGCTGAATAGAATAACAGAACGGCATCATTAGAACTAAACAATTCAACCTCCTTCCTCCCCCATCCACCTCCCCCCACCCCAGACAATAACTCCCCAAACGAGGTACAATGGAACACGTTTTCTTCTCAGTCATCCTGAGTCTGGTGTTAAACCCAAACCCAGTCCTTTAAAGTAGCGTTCTGTGTTAGTGAATCAAGCACCAAAAAAAAAGAAGAGAAACAATAAAAAGTGAATCCCAAACAAAATGAGAAAAGCACCTCTTGTAGATGAAATGAAAACTCCAGTCTTATAACGGGTGTTGAGAGAGAAAATAAATACAATGTATCAAGGCTCTCAGTCCAAAACCTCTCATTTAATGTCAAAATCTAATTTTGTTGGTCACATACACATGGTTAGCAGATGTTATTGTGAGTGTAGCGAAATGCTTGTGCTTCTAGTTCCGACAGTGCAGTAATATATACTAATAATATAATATATACTAGTAGTATATATATATATATATATATAAAATGTGTAAGTAATCTAATAAATTCCACAACTACCTAATACACACATCTAAGTAAAGGGATGGAATAAGAAAATATACATATAAATAAATGAATGTCAGTAAATTGTAGTAAAACAACAAAAAATGAACATAGTTGGAAGATATGACAACGTACAGCCAAGACCGCAAAACTACGTCTGTGCAACGTTAAAAGTTTGCTGGGTATACATTACATTCAAAACGTACAACATTAAAGACCCCCAACCCGCCACACTGTAAATAAACAAATAAAATGTGTCGCCTCGGCAACATTAGAACCTCGGCACGTATTACTGTGTACTGGGTCAAGACAAAGGACTGCTGTAAACAAATAACCCAAAATATTTTTAGGTCAATGAGACAGTATATAAACAAAGGAATTACGTAACCCCCTTTGGTGACTGAATGCTTGTAAGGCAAACTAGATGATCAAAACATTAGATCACATCAAATAAGCCTGAGTGGTTTTGCCTCCTCCAAAACTATACAGGATACTACAGTTATAACTCTACATAGTTATACAGGATACTACAGTTATAACTCTACATAGTTATACAGGATACTACAGTTATAACTCTACATAGTTATACAGGATACTACAGTTATAACTCTACATAGTTATACAGGATACTACAGTTATAACTCTACATAGTTATACAGGATACTACAGTTATAACTCTACATAGTTATACAGGATACTACAGTTATAACTCTACATAGTTATACAGGATACTACAGTTATAACTCTACATAGTTATACAGGATACTACAGTTATAACTCTACATAGTTATACAGGATACTACAGTTATAACTCTACATAGTTATACAGGATACTACAGTTATAACTCTACATAGTTATACAGGATACTACAGTTATAACTCTACATAGTTATACAGGATACTACAGTTATAACTCTACATAGTTATACAGGATACTACAGTTATAACTCTACATAGTTATACAGGATACTACAGTTATAACTCTACATAGTTATACAGGATACTACAGTTATAACTCTACATAGTTATACAGGATACTACAGTTATAACTCTACATAGTTATACAGGATACTACAGTTATAACTCTACATAGTTATACAGGATACTACAGTTATAACTCTACATAGTTATACAGGATACTACAGTTATAACTCTACATAGTTATACAGGATACTACAGTTATAACTCTACATAGTTATACAGGATACTACAGTTATAACTCTACATAGTTATACAGGATACTACAGTTATAACTCTACATAGTTATACAGGATACTACAGTTATAACTCTACATAGTTAGACCAAAGGTGGGCTACTTACTATCCAGCGTTTGCAAGCCATCGTTGCTGATCTATGAGCAAGTTGAGGACTTGTTGATGTGGTGTTGATTGTGAGCCATAGCCGCTGGAGAGTCAAAGGTGTCGTTTTTACCATCATGAGAAAGCTACAGGCGGGCCGTGAAGCACAGTCCGTACTTCACACCTGGATGGTCCCGTAGCAGTCGTTTGACCTGCCTGAAAGCTGCTTGCTGCCTGGAGCCAGTGGGGGAGTAGTCCTGGTAGTTAGAGAAGCTCTGTCCCTGAAAGCTGCTTGCTGCCTGGAGACAGTGGGGGAGTAGTCCTGGTAGTTAGAGAAGCTCTGTCCCTGAAAGCTGCTTGCTGCCTGGAGACAGTGGGGGAGTAGTCCTGGTAGATATAGAAGCTCTGTCCCTGAAAGCTGCTTGCTGCCTGGAGACAGTGGGGGAGTAGTCCTGGTAGATATTGAAGCTCTGTCCCTGAAAGCTCAGAGTGGTATTGCGGGCTCAGAGAATCTCCATCTTCTCACAGGAAAATTGGACTGGAAGAATGATGTCACGGGGCCTCTCACCGTCCTGGGACCTTGGCACAGTCACTGGTGGCCATGATCAATCAGGGGCTTCTCATCCTTCAGCAGCCCGGAGACTAAATCTGTGGCTTGAGGCATTTCCTCTTGACTCTCGGTCCGATACGAGTCTCAGGATATTGCGATGAGAAAATCCCTCTAAGCTCACACAGCTCTCCTGCACCTTTATCAGATCAGCAGTGATTCACGTCAGCCTCCAGAGAGGTAGTCAGGTGTAAAGTGCTGCAATCATCATGGTGTGTAACTGTTGTTTTGAGTGAGGCCATAACAAGCACAGTCTCGTTTCACAGATTAGTTCAATCTGCTTTGAAAGTATCAGAAACCTCTAGTATTCAGGTCTGAATCGTAGCCACGACCTTAGTTAAAATGAAAACTATCTCCGAGCATAGTAGCTTGATGGCCTCGAATGTTCATTTTAGCCCCCAGACAAAACCACACACCCAGGCAAAGTGCAAGTCTCTGGGCTTTCAGTCTCAGGAGAGGGCAGTGATGAAACTGGGTGTTGTAGGCCGGTAAAATATATATTTTTACTGCTAAATTCACAACACTTTAGAATACTGCTGGAGCAAACGGGAAACACATTGGGTTTTTACAGAAATTTTTGATGATTGACTTGGAATGCCTTGGTGACCACTGTTTTTCACACTGGCTATTATTTTAATGAACTCCCCCAAACAAGACCAAATCTGAACCAATCATAGACTTATATGTTTCACCAGTTTGGCCACACAGTACAGCACAGTAGACAACTAAGTAACTAGATACTCTGTTTGTCTTTGACAGGAGAGAGACCAGATTCTCCCTCTGACAGCGGGAAGAGTCCTTCAGGGGAATCAGACCCAGGGAAGAGTCCTTCAGGGGAATCAGACCCAGGGAAGAGTCCTTCAGGGGAGTCAGACCCAGGGAAGAGTCCTTCAGGGGAATCAGACCCAGGGAAGAGTCCTTCAGGGGAATCAGAGCCAGGGAAGAGTCCTTCAGGGGAATCAGACCCAGGGAAGAGTCCTTCAGGGGAATCAGACCCAGGGAAGAGTCCTTCAGGGGAATCAGCAGAATCAGGCCCAGAGACGCCCAAAGCAACAGGAGGACATCATCACTGCTCCCACTGTGGAAAGAGTTTTACCAAGTTAGGGAACCTGAATAGGCATGAGAGGACACACACAGGAGAAAAACCTTTCCAATGCTCCCAGTGTGGAAAGAGTTTTAACGAATTAGGGTACCTATTAATACATAAGAGAATACACTCTGGAGAGAAGCCTTACCACTGCTCCAAATGCGGAATGACTTTTACCTGGTTAGGGAGCCTGAAAACACATGAGAGAATTCACACTGGAGAAAATCCTTTCCAATGTTCCCACTGTGGAAAGAATTTTACCCAGTTAGGGAACCTAAATCGGCACAAGAGGACACACACAGGAGAGAAGCCTTATCACTGTTCCCAGTGTGGAAAGGGTTTTAGGGGTTTAATGAGCCTGAAACAGCATGTGAGGACACACACAGGAGAGAAGCCTTATCACTGTTCCCAGTGTGGAAAGAGTTTTAGGGGTTTAATGAGCCTGAAACAGCATGAGAGGACACACACAGGAGAGAAGCCCTACCAATGCACCATATGTGGAAAGAGATTTACCCTGTTAAAGTCCATGAAATTACATGGAAGAATACATACGGGAGAGAAGCCTTATCAATGTTCCCAATGTGGAAAGAATTTTAGGGGTTTAGTGAACCTGAAACAGCATGAGAGGACACACCCACAAGAAAAGCCCTACCAATGCTCCCTGTGTGGAAAGAGTTTTACCAAGTTAGAGGGCCTGACTAGGCATGAGAGGACACACACAGGAGGGGATAAGACCTACCACTGCTCCCTGTGTGGAAAGAGATTTAACCGGTTGAGGCATCTGAATAAGCATGAAAGAATACATACACAGGAGGAGAAGGCATACCACTGCTCTCATTGTGGAAAGACATTTTCCCAGTCAGAGGACCTGGAATCACATGAGAGAATAGAAAGACTGTGTTCTGACTTGTTTTTGACTGAGAATGTGTGTTTTTGTTTATACCACATGAAATATTGTTTATATGAAGTCTTCAACAAAATAGGTTTACTTAAAAAAAGTATGTTTTATGTGTCTAAAATGAGATTTAAAAGTACATTGATGTATTGGATACAAGTGTAAAGCCTTAGATTTTCATTTGATGACTGGGATTTTTGAAAATGTTAATTATTATATAAATAATGTGATGGAAATTCTAACCAGAAAGGGAAAGAGAGACTGTAGATTCTTCAAATACCTTATTTTATGATAAGAATTCCAATTGTGGAGCAGTTAACAATCACACAACAGGTGCAACAGCCAAGAGCCCAACGAACAAGAGGTCTCCGCTTCTAGAACCTTTGTCTACGTGGCAGTTTAGCAGGTGTGTGACATCATGATGGGAACATAGTGTACAAACAAGTGATGACGCCAGTTTTGTTGCTCCTTTCTGCTGATAGAATTGTCGCTGCTGCTCAAACTAGTCTCTGTTCTCTTCATATCTCCACACGGCTTTGCCCTTGAAAGATACGAAAATAACAGGATGGACCAAAAACTGGTCTCTCTCTGACGGCCCTTTGTTGTTGGCCGCGTGACCAAGTTACTCAGAAACAGGAGAGGAAAAACACTGGTTTCTTCCAACATGAGAGAAACAGACAGAGGAAATGTACAGGTTTAAGGCTCATACAGTGCAGGTGCATAACAAAGTGTGTAATTTTCCACGATAGTAAGTAAGTAGCCTTGCAGGAGCCTTGGCTTGTCTGATCCAGAACTGCTCATAGTAACAGGAGCCTTGGCTTGTCTGATCCAGAACAGCTCATAGTAACAGGAACCTTGGCTTGTCTGATCCAGAACAGCTCATAGTAACAGGAGCCTTGGCTTGTCTGATCCAGAACAGCTCATAGTAACAGGAGCCTTGGCTTGTCTGATCCAGAACAGCTCATAGTAACAGGAGCCTTGGCTTGTCTGATCCAGAACAGCTCATAGTAACAGGAACCTTGGCTTGTCTGATCCAGAACAGCTCATAGTTACAGGAACCTTGGCTTGTCTGATCCAGAACAGCTCATAGTAACAGGAACCTACTTCCCCTGGACAGGACTCTAGTCTATAGATCCTCTTAATTTTTCACTGCTGCTCTTTAATTATTTTGTTATCTTTATTTCTCATTTGTATTTTTTGAAGTTATTATTATTTATTTATTTAACTGCATTGTTGGTTAGGGCTTGTAAGTATTTCACTGTAAGGTGACGGTCTACACCTGTTGTATTCAGTGCATGTGACATAAGATTTGATTTGATAGTCTATTAAGTTGTTATATAGATTAATGGAATTTTGCATTTCTTGATTCCAACCTTGAAACCTCTTGAATTGGATTTGATATATGATTTGAATATTGCTAAATTAATTTGATTGGATACATTTGCAGATAAACATATTGGCACCGTTGCACTTTTCTTAAATAATGACCCATTTATTCTAAAATAAGTTGAAACTGATGGTCTCCACATCTTATAGAATTTTCAAGATTGCAGAACCAATACATTTTTTGTTAACTTAAGTTTACATTCGGCTAATTCAGCCGCACCCATTGCTGACAGGTGTATAAAATTGAGCACACAGCCATGCAATCTCCACAGAAAAACATTGGCAGTAGAATGGCCTTACTGAAGAGCTCAGTGACTTTCAACGTGGCACAGTCATAGGATGCCACCTTTCCAACAAGTCAGTTTGTCTAGTTTCTGCCCTGCTTGAGCTGCCCCGGTCAACTGTAAGTGATGTTATTGTGAAGTGGAAACGTCTAGGAGCAACAATGGCTCAGCCGCGAAGTGGTAGGCCACACAAGCTCACAGAACGGGACCGCTGAGTGCTGAAGCGTGTAGCATGTAAAAATCGTCTGTCCTCAGTTGCAACACTCACTACCGAGTTCCAAACTGCCTCTGGAAGCAACGTCAGCACAAGAACTGTTCGTCGGGAGCTTCTTGACTATCTTCACATTACACACACACACACACACCAGCCTAGCCTGAAAATATTTTTGATATCTCGGATTGTTCTGACAAATATTTCCAGGCTCCGCTGGCATGGAATCTCCCAGGATAAACATCCATGCTCTCCTCCCGGAGGTTATGACAACACAACATCAAACACCGTAAATACACAACTTGATGCAACCACATGAAAAGGTTGGGAACATGTTTTCATTGGCCAGTGAGTGGTTAAGCCCTCGCCACAGCTACAACTTATTGATCAGAATTCCTGCTGTAAAAATAGCTACGTTATTTCTGACACCCACAACTCAACTGCACCATGCGAGTTTGATAAGATTTATGTTTGGTTTGTTAAAATATAATCTTTAGTCTTGGTTCCCTGCATTTTAAAACATTTCTTTACTTTTGATATTGAATACTGCATTGTTGTTGAGGAAGAGCTTGCAGGGGCGTTTATACTATTGGTAAAACGTGGATAACCACGCTAGCTTCGCTCTCGTGTGGTGCTAGCAAGTATAATAGGTAGTGCTAGGTATCAACAGCCTCCTGAGTGGTGCTAGAAAGTATTATAGGTAGTGCTAGGTATCAACAGCCTCCCGAGTGGTGCTAACAAGCATAATAGGTAGTGCTAGGTACCAACAGCCTCCTGAGTGGTGCTAGCAAGTATAATAGGTAGTGCTAGGTACCAACAGCCTCCTGAGTGGTGCTAGCAAGTATAATAGGTAGTGCTAGGTACCAACAGCCT
Organism: Salmo trutta; assembly: GCF_901001165.1. Classification (NCBI taxonomy): domain Eukaryota; kingdom Metazoa; phylum Chordata; class Actinopteri; order Salmoniformes; family Salmonidae; genus Salmo; species Salmo trutta. The sequence continues at coordinate 55,442,351 of NC_042973.1, read as the reverse complement.
CCTGAGTGGTGCTAACAAGTATAATAGGTAGTGCTAGGTATCAACAGCCTCCCGAGTGGTGCTAACAAATATAATAGGTAGTGCTAGGTATCAACAGCCTCTCGAGTGGTGCAGCTCTGCATCGCACTACAGATCCGGGTTCGATCCCGGACTGTGTCGCAGCCGGCCGCAACCGGGAGACCCATGAGGCGGCACACAATTTGCCCAGCGTCGTCCAGAATAGGGGAGGGTTTGGCCGGCTTGGATGTCCTTGTCCCACCGATCATAAGATCAAAATGATAGGGCTTAGACTGTAAAACTATCATTTAGATCTGATGATCGGTGGAACAAGGACATCCTCAGACAGGGCTTAGACTGTAAAACTGTCTGAGGATGTCCTTGTTCCACCGATCATCAGATCTAAATTATAGTTTTACAGTCTAAGCCCTGTCTGAGGGGGGAGGTTCCTCTAAGCTATATGGAACTGTTTTAAAACTTCTTTGGGATAGGTGGCAGTATTTTCACGGCCGGATAAAAAACGTACCCGATTTAATCTGGTTACTACTCCTGCCCAGAAACTAGAATATGCATATAATTAGTAGATTTGGATAGAAAACACTCTAAAGTTTCTAAAACTGTTTGAATGGTGTCTGTGAGTATAACAGAATTCATATGGCAGGCCAAAACCTGAGAAGATTCCATACAGGAAGTGCCCTGTCTGACAATTTGTTCTCCTTCTGTTGCATCTCTATCGAAAATACAGCATCTATGCTGTAACGTGACACTTTCTAAGGCTCCCTTTGGCTCTCTAAAGCCGCCAGAAAGTGGAATGGGGTGTCTGCTGTCTCTGGGCGAAGAACAGCAGGAGAATTTGTAAGTGGTCAGCCTGGGGACAGTGACACTGGAGATGCGCGGTCATGAGACTACTCCATTTTTTCTTTCAGCCTTTGAATGAATACAACGTTGCCCGGTTGGAATATTATTGCTATTTTACGAGAAAAATAGCATAAAAATTGATTTTAAACAGCGTTTGACATGCTTCTAAGTATGGTAATGGAATATTTGGAATTTTCTTGTCACGAAATGGAACGTCTGTCCTCAACAGGTTAACCTGTTGGGGCTAGGGGGCAGTATTGACAATTTAATAACTGTTTTAAGAAGGTTATACCAAGGATAATTTTGCTATTTGATTTTGAACTTTAAGACCCATAGAAGTATCAATAAAGAAATATTCAAAAGTTATTTTATGTAAAACAATATTTGGCCATACTGCTATAACCCATACTAACGCATTGCATAACATTCACAACATGGAACAACAGTCCCCCAAAACATCCAAAGGAAGTTTGTTCTGAAGTGTCTGTCCTATATCTGAGAGATACATGTCTTTAACCCCTTTTTTTGCCACTTAAGTCTTTCCACATTGTGTTACGTTACAGCCTTATTCTACAATGGATTAAATAAATAAGAATCCTCATCAGTCTACACACAATACCCCAAAATGACATCACAATACCCCATAATGGCATCACAATACCCCATAATGACAAAGAGAAAATAGGTTTGGAGAAAAAATGTCACATTTATTAAAAATAAGAAACATAAATACCTTATTTAAATAAGTATTCAGACCCTTTGCTATGAGACTCGAAATTGAGCTCAGGTGTGCATACTGTTTCCATTGATCATCGTTGAGATGTTTCTACAGCTTGATTGGACGTGATTTGGAAAGACACACACCTGTCTGGCTGCCACAGCATTCTGAAGCGATACGCCATCCCATCTGGTTTGCGCTTAGTGGGACGATCATTTGTTTTTCAACAGGTCAATGACCCAACACACCTCCAGGTTGTGTAAGGGCTATTTGAGCAAGAAGGAGAGTGATGGAGTGCTGCATCAGATGACCTGGCCTCCACAATCACCCGACCTCAACCCAATTGAGATGGTTTGGGATGAGTTGGACCGCAGCGTGAAGGAAAAGCAGCCATCAAGTGCTCAGCATATGTGGGAACTCCTTCAAGACTATTGAAGAAGCATTCCAGGTGAAGCTGGTTGAGAGAATGCCAAGAGTGTGCAAAGCTGTCATCAAGGCAAAGGGTGGCTACTTTGAAAAATCAAATATATATTTTGAACTGTTTATCACTTTTTTGGTTACTACATGATTCCATATGTGTTATTTCATAGTTTGATGTCTTCACTATTATTCTACAATGTAGAAAATGGTAAAACAAATAATTATAACCCTTGAATGAGTAGGTGTGTCCAAACTTTTGACTGGTACTGTATATACACTTACAACTGTATATCTCATGAATGTTTTTACATTCAGTTACATGAAGTCACTTTCTTACCACTTCTTCCATAGACAAACATGTAAGGAAAGCTTTTTTTAACTCAAAAGGGATGCTGCCAAAAATGTATTGAATTCAAATGGATTTACCCACCCTACAAAGCATTACAGCCACTCTGTGATGACCAGTTCTGCTCTTTTATTGAGGGATCTAGTCTAGATTAAACCTCATAGGAAGACAGTTTTATCTTGTGGAGATTTCATTCAGGTCTCTGTTTAACGGGATTCTCTGTTTGTCTTTGGCAGGAGAGAAACCAGACTCTCACTCTGACAGCGGGAAGAGTCCTTCAGGGGAACCAGACCCAGAGACGCCCAAACCAGTGAGACAACACCACTGCTCCCACTGTGAAAAGAGTTTTTGCTGGTTAAGGAACCTAAAACTGCATGAGAAGACACACACAGGAAAAAAGCCTTTCCAATGTTCCCAGTGTGGAAAGAGTTTTACCATGTTAGCTAACCTGAAAAGGCATGAGAGAATACACACAGGAGAAAAGCCTTATCACTGTTCCCACTGTGGAATGAGTTTTTTACTCAGACAGGGCACCTGAAATCTCATGAGAGGATACACACAGGAGAAAAGCCTTTCCAATGTTCCCAGTGTGGAAAAAGTTTTACTAAGAAAGGGCAATTAAAAGAGCATGAGAGAATACACAAAGGAGAAAAGCCATTCCAATGTTCCCATTGTGGAAAGAGTTTTACCTGGTTAAGGAGCCTGAAGGAGCATAAGAAGACACACACCAAAAAAGCCCTACCACTGCTCTCTCTCTGTGTGGAAGGACATTTTCCCAGTCACAGAACCTGAAATCACATGAGAGAATAAAGGCGCTGTGTTCTGACTTATGTTTTTTGTTTTTGTTTATGCCACATGAAATCATATTATTTATGATTACACCTGTCTATATAAGGTCCCACAGTTAACAATGCACGTCAGAGCAAACACCAAGCAATGAGGTCGAAGAAATTGTCCATAGAGCTCCGAGACAGGATTGTGTCGAGGCATAGATCTGGGGAAGGGTACCAAAACATTTCTGTAGCATTGGCGGTCCCCAAGAACACAGTGGTCACCCTCATTCTTTGATGGAAGAAGTTTGGAACAACCAAGACTCTTCCCAGAGCTGGCCACCCGGCCAAACTGAGCAATTGGGGGAAATGGGCATTGGTCAGGGAGGTGACCAAGAACCCGATGGTCACTCTGACAGAGCGACAGAGTTCCTCTGTGGAGATGGGAGAACCTTCCAGAAGGACAACCATCTCTGTAGTACTCCACCAATCAGGCCTTTATGGTAGGGTGGCCAGACGGAAGCCACTCCTCAGTAAAAGGCACATGGCAGCCCACTTGGAGTTTGCCAAAAGGCACCAATAGACTCTCAGACCATGAGAAACAAGATTCCCTGGTCTGATGAAACCAAGATTGAACTCTTTGGCCTGAATGCCAAGCGTCACATCTGGCATAAACCTGGCACAGCATCAGGCTGTGAGGATGTTTTTCAGCGGCAGGAACTGGGATACTATTCAGGATCGAGGGAAAGATGGACGGAGCAAAGTACAGAGAGCTCTTTGATGAAAACCTGCTCCAGAGCACTCAGGACCTCAGACTGGGGTGAAGGTTCACCGTCCAACAGGACAACGACCCTAAGCACACATCCAAGACAGCACAGGAGTGGCTTTGGGACAAGTCTCTGAATAACCTTGAGTGGCCCAGCCAGAGCTGGAAATGAACCAAATCTAACATCTCTGGTGAGACATGAAAATAGCTGTGTAGCAAAGCTCCCCATCCAATCTGACAGAGTTTGAGAGAAGAATGGTAGAAACTCCTCAAATACAGGTGTGCCAAGTTTGTAGCGTCATACCCATGAAGACTGGAGGTTGTAATCGCTGCCAAAGGTGTTTCAACAAAGTACGTAGTAAACAGTCTGAATACTTCTGTAGATTTTTCAGTTTATTATTTTAATAAATTAGCAAAGAAATATTTATAGTGTTTTTGCTTTGTCATTATGTAGTATTGTGATGTCATTATGGGGTTTTGTGTGTCGATTGAGTATTTAATAAAATTATTTTAGAATAAGGCTGTAACGTAACAAAATGTGGAAAAAGTGAAGGGGTCTGAATACTTTCCAAATGCTCTGTGTTGTTACATCATGTAGGAGCAGTATAGACCTAGTCTGTTCATTATATACATCTACATGATGTATTGTTACACCATGTAGGAGCAGTATAGACCTAGTCTGTTCATTATATATATCTACATGATGTGTTGTTACACCATGTAGGAGCAGTATAGACCTAGTCTGTTCATTATATACATCTACATGATGTATTGTTACACCATGTAGGAGCAGTATAGACCTAGTCTGTTCATTATATACATCTACATGATGTATTGTTACACCATATAGGAGCAGTATAGACCTAGTCTGTTCATTATAGACATCTACATGATGTATTGTTACACCATGTAGGAGCAGTATAGACCTAGTCTGTTCATTATATACATCTACATGATGTATTGTTACACCATGTAGGAGCAGTATAGACCTAGTCTGTTCATACATGATGTATTGTTACACCATGTAGGAGCAGTATAGACCTAGTCTGTTCATTATATACATCTACATGATGTATTGTTACACCATGTAGGAGCAGTATAGACCTAGTCTGTTCATTATATACATCTACATGATGTATTGTTACACCATGTAGGAGCAGTATAGACCTAGTCTGTTCATTATATACATCTACATGATGTATTGTTACACCATGTAGGAGCAGTATAGACCTAGTCTGTTCATTATATACATCTACATGATGTATTGTTACACCATGTAGGAGCAGTATAGACCTAGTCTGTTCATTATATACATCTACATGATGTATTGTTACACCATGTAGGAGCAGTATAGACCTAGTCTGTTCATTATATACATCTACATGATGTATTGTTACACCATGTAGCAGCAGTATAGACCTAGTCTGTTCATTATATACATCTACATGATGTATTGTTACACCATGTAGCAGCAGTATAGACCTAGTCTGTTCATTATATACATGTACATGATGTATTGTTACACCATGTAGGAGCAGTATAGACCTAGTCTGTTCATTATATACATCTACATGATGTATTGTTACACCATGTAGGAGCAGTATAGACCTAGTCTGTTCATTATATACATCTACATGATGTATTGTTACACCATGTAGCAGCAGTATAGACCTAGTCTGTTCATTATATACATCTACATGATGTATTGTTACACCATGTAGCAGCAGTATAGACCTAGTCTGTTCATTATATACATCGACATGATGTATTGTTACACCATGTAGGAGCAGTATAGACCTAGTCTGTTCATTATATACATCTACATGATGTATTGTTACACCATGTAGGAGCAGTATAGACCTACAGTAGCTGGCTACTTATTTAGATGTTTGACTGAATGAAACTGCCTTAAATGTGCTGTAGTAAACATGTTTTATTCTCACTAATAAATCACCACATTCCTGTCTTTGTATGTCTCAATATAATAGTATTATTTAATTAAAACCATGTAAAATAATCTTTGTCTGAAAATAAAATGTGATCCTCAACTGCGTTTCCCTCCAGTCAGCAGACGGCGATGTGCGTCTTTCAGGCGATGCTGCAGCGTGACGTATAATCTAGTGGACGGTTCTTCATAAACAGCTCGTCAACCACCTCGGTAGCTTGCTAGCCAACATAGCCGAAAGATTCAACCTATTTATACGCTTTCGGTCTATATTACCTACTGTGTTTTAGACACACTTCTGTCGTATCTACTTGTTAACCTATTTAATTTAATATTACGTTATTTTGTATTAGTCAGCTATAGTAGCTGGCTGGTTAAGTTAGCATTAGCCTAGTCGCTAATTATAGCTAGCTAGCTAACATCCCCGAACATGAGCTCCCTAAACTACTCCCCTCCTGTTAAAGAAGAGGAGGTCTGCTGGACGGAGAAAGAAGCTCTGGGGCTGAACATTGTCGTGAAAGAAGAAGATGCGTTCAGAGTGAAAGAGGAGGATGATGTTACATTAAAAGAGGAGGAGGAAGAGGAAGAGGAGGATGTTACAGTAAACGAAGAGGAGGAAGAAGAGGATGTTACAGTAAAACAAGAAGTAGAGGGTGAGGCTGTTACAGTGAAAGATGAAGAGAAAGACGTTTCAGTGAAAGAAGAGGAAGAAGAGGATGATGCTGTTTTTGGAGTGAAAGAGCAGGAGGAGACAGAAGGTCAGATTAACACCAGTAAATACTATTATTTAATAACGGGGCACAATTCCTGCAGTTGTTGAACTGATGTACACAAACGTGGTTTTAAAGCAGCAATGGTTTTTGTTTTGCATACATTTTAAAATGAAAAATCAGAGTCTGGTGTAATTCCGTTACTCTGGAATTGTCCAGCTCCTAACTATACTCAACAAAAAATATAAACGCAACATGCGACAACTTCAAAGATTTTACTGAGTTACAGTTCATAGAAGTCAATTGAAATATATTCATTAGGCCCTAATCTATGGGTTTCACGACTGGGCAGGTGCGCTGCCATATGCCCACCCACTGGGGCACAAGACCCAGCCAATCAGAATTAGGTTTTCCACACCAAAGGGCTTCATTACAGACAGAAATACTCCTCAGCCCCTCCCCTCCTCAGACGATCCCTCATGAAACATGGGACCAACACTTTCCATGTTGCGTTTATATTTTTGTTCAGTATATAAACTTAGAAACACATGTCAGCGTAGAGCCCTGAACTATAATAATAAGGCAGCAGTTTATCTGTCAGGACAGTGTGGTGTGTAGTGATCAGTTTATCTGGCAGGACAGTGTGGTGTGTAGTGATCAGTTTATCTGGCAGGACAGTGTGGTGTGTGGTGATCAGTTTATCTGTCAGGACAGTGTGGTGTGTAGTGATCAGCAGTTTATCTGGCAGGACAGTGTGGTGTGTAGTGATGTGTTATGGAGGCACTTTGGTGATTCTTCATGTTCATCATTACTATTGTATCTAAATGAATTATTTTAACACATTGGTTAAAAGTCTCTTGTCACAAAAATGTAATTACATTGAGCAATATACCACATTACTTCATAATTACATTTCTTGTTTTACAAACATTGCCAAGCTGCTCATTAGTTTCTTGTTGTTGTGATTTTTGGTGTAAGCAGTCATGGCAAAAAAATATTTGGGCTGGTAAAAAATCAGTGGCTGGTATATTCTATCATCTGCCTGATACAGTGGCTGGTGGACCAAAATCAAAGTAAAACAAGACTTAGACGACATTTGTCAATGTCAAAAAACATTTAAACATTCACTATATTGACTGTCTGACTTTGACGTTCATACAGGAGAGAGACGTGACTATCATGGATCCTCTGGGGAGCCTCAACAACATCGTGAAGCTGACAAGGCAGAGAAGAGTCTCTCCACATCAGGACACCTCAAGAAACACCATCAGAGACCCACAGGAAAGAAACCTCACTGCTGCTCTGACTGTGGGAAACGTTTCAAGTCTTCATCAGAATTGAAAAAACACCAGCGAGTACACACAGGAGAGAAACCTTATAGCTGTAATCAATGTGGGAAGAGTTTTACTCAGTCAAGCCACCTGGTATCACACCAGAGAACACACACAGGAGAGAAGCCTTATAGCTGTGATCAGTGTGGCAAGAGTTTTACTCAGTCAAGTAGCCTGGTATCACACCAGAGAACACACACAGGAGATAAATCTTTTAGCTGTAATCAATGTGGAAAAAGTTTTACGCAGTCAAGAAGCCTGATATCACATCAGAGAACACACACAGGAGAGAAACGAGAGAAACCATATAGCTGTACTCAATGTGGGAAGAGTTTTTTTCGTTCTAGCTGTCTGAAGAGACACCAGAAAAAACACACAGGAGAAAAACCTTTTAGCTGTACTCAATGTGGAAAGAGTTTTACCCAGTCAAGAAGCCTGATATCACATCAGAGAACACACAGGAGAGAAACAAGAGAAACCATATAGCTGTACTCAATGTGGGAAGAGTTTTTTTCGTTCTAGTCATCTGAAGGTACACCATAGAACACACACAGGAGATAAATCATATAGCTGTACTCAATGTGGGAAGAGTTTTTTTCATTCTAGCAGTCTGAAGGTACACCATAGAACACACACAGGAGAGATACGAGAGAAATCATATAGCTGTACTCAATGTGGGAAGAGTTTTTTTTGTTCTAGCCATCTGAAGATACACCATAGAACACACACAGGAGAGATACGAGAGAAATCATATAGCTGTACTCAATGTGGGAAGAGTTTTTTTGTTCTAGCCATCTGAAGATACACCATAGAACACACACAGGAGAGAAACCTTTTAGCTGTGATCAATGTGGGAAGAGTTTTACTACATCTGGCCAGCTGACTATACACCAGAGAACACACACAGGAGAGAAACCTTATAGCTGTGATCAATGTGGGAAGAGATACTCTAGTAAAAGACCTCTGATTAAACATCAGAAAATACATGAAGGAGTTGTTTCATGATATCAATGAAATAATGTCACAATGTAGAATGTTTTAACATTGTAGTAGGAGTATTTTAATGATGTCACAATGTAGAATGTTTTACCATTGTAGTAGGAGTATTTTAATGATGTCACAATGTAGAATGTTTAAACATTGTAGAAGGAGTATTTTAATGATGTCACAATGTAGAACCCTAAACATTTGCCCCCTGTTCTATTGATTTCAACATGAAATGGATATTAGCCTCGGGGGGGGAAAATCCAGGCTCTGAAATGGAAGAGTTACTATTTATGAGATTTAATAAAAAGTGAAAAAAAAAAATGTGTTACACTTACCACGTTGGTTACCCACTTGAATCAAAATGCAACACTTCAAAATGTTTAGGTTTTCAATTTATCACAAACTGTTTCTACATATTGGTTATTGATTTGGACACGTTAAAACTGTGTTTTGACATTGCACTATTCTCATTTAGCAAAATGTCATTGAAAAGACGTTGAAAATAAGACTATGCCCGAAGTCCAATATATGTTCGGTTGTAGTTGAAAGTGAAAGTTGAAAAGAGATCTTTTCTGGTCGTTTTTTCAATGACTTGAAAACAGCTTCATTTCAACGTACTTGCAGCCTATACACATGGACGCAGTATAATAAATTGGTCTATAATCAATTTTATTAACAATCCTACATCACTCCAGTATTTATTTACAACATTCAAGTGCTAATTGTCTTTATTCCACTACTGAAGAAGCATGACTCAAATCACCTCATATTTATAAAAAATAAAATAAAAAAGTACAATTTTTTTTTTAAATGAAATATATGTATTCACTACTGTAAGTCGCTCTGGATAAGAGCGTCTGCTAAATGACTAAAATGTAAAATGTAAAAAATTTCAAACATTCAGCCTGACAAAATCAGATTTTTTTAATTATTTCATGCCTCACCATTAGGTTCATTATTGTCAATATGTATTAACAAAGGGGTGTACATTTGGTTTGATATTTCATATTTACAATTCATGTAATACTTATTCATGCAACCAACTGACCATTTTTGGGTACAACTATATTGACATTGTTATCCTGCTTTTAGAATATCAGGGTTCATTCTCAGATGTGCCAACCCAAATGTACTAGAGCATGACATTGGGGACTGGGCCCCGATCCAACAACATGCCTATCTAGTGAACCCTGAAAAGAGAGAGAAGCTCTGACATGTTCTTCTTGGTTTGTCTCAAGGGTGGGCAGTCAAAAAGATTTGTGTTTTGCGTTTAGCCAGTGCGTTGCCATGGATCACAATTTATTTTGACACGTTTTTCCGTGTTGGAGATGAGTTTTATCTCTTATTCTTTTCTGTATGTTTTTGAAACTGCACTGTTGGTTAGGGGCTCGTAAGTCAGCATTTCACTGTTAGGTCTACAGGTCTACACCTGTTGTATTCGGCACACGTGACTAATACAATTTGATTTGAGTTTATTGTGGGGTTCCAAGGGGACGAGAGTTCTAGAAGCTTGTGAGTTTTAGGAAGATGAGAGTTCTAGAAGCTAGTGGGAGAAAATATTTTTTTCTTGATGACAGCCAGTAGACACCATGTTTATATTGGTGAAGGTGAAGCATTGTAGTTGATTATAATGAGAAATGGAATTTGTTTTCTGTTGATGGTGAGCAAACTTGTCCATCAAAAATATAGGATATATTTGTTGTCTTAAGGGGGAAGGTGTTACAGGCTTTGGTTTTTCCATTTATGGTTTGCGGTTTGGATTTTAGCACGTCTAGCTCGTTAGCACGTCTAGCTCGTTAGCACGTAGGACGCACTGATTGGTGTCACCTCGTTAGTCAGTATGTGTTACACCTGTGCTGGCTTGTCCATCTCGTTAGTGGGAAGGTGTTTCACCTGAGCTGGTCCAGGTTCTATTTAAGAGTGTCTGGCCCAGTGCTCCAGTTGTCTTGATACATGTGGAGAGTCAACACCTTTAGTTGCTCCACCTTTTTGGTTTGCTTCCTGTCTTTAAGTTTGGTGTGGGATTTTCTTTTGTTTTCCTCTTCTTGGGCAGATTTAGTGGGTCTCATGGTGGGTGTCTTTTAGGTCCCAGTTGTTGTTACTAGTCAACTTTCAGTGGACACCCCCATAGTGTCTTTCAGAGCCCCTCCTAAAAAACAAGTTATATTTTGGGTTGAATATAGCATCATATTGTTGATATTTTAATCAAAGGCATTTCCTTAGAATGCTCATTAGTTGTCATTCTTCTGTTTTTTATCCTTGTATTTGTGTACTAAATATTTGTTTATTTTCATAGTTTTTTCCTGTGAAGCCATTGTGTTGCATCCATGTCTGACAAGTCTGTATAAATAAAGCTTGATTTTATATAAACACATTGTAAAACAAATTTACCCAATGACTGACCAATCAACAAACTCTTGGTCCATCTTAGTATGAAAAACAGATCAATCCCACTTTTCCAGCCTGCTGAAGGTGTGGTGGAGTGGTAAACACCACCCCCGGCTCTACCAGGGGCTTGAGGTGGTCTCCCACAGCTCTGCTTATGTCATGTTCTGTGGCCTTGCTGTTCCATTTATTGACTGCCCCTGCAACACAGAAAGAAAGAAATACATTTAGTCATATTAAATAAAACACTCAATGTAATAGATATGTAGCATCTATGGCCTCAAATACACTTGGCATCTAAATGTGACTTCTGTCATCTGATCACTCCAAGCTGCATTAGGTTCAGATCTACCAGGATGGGCCTTTGACATAGTCTGGACACAGTCAGGCCACTGATTATGCATAAGCAATGTAAAGAGATGGGGTGAATGAGTGGGGAAAAGTACATTTTACACAAATTACCTTCATAACAAATCAAATGTTGTTGGTCACATACAGGTGTTCAGATGTTATTGCAGGTGTAGCGAAATGCTTGTCCTTCTAGTTCCCACAGTGCAGCAATATCTAACAATTAATATCTAACAATTTCACAACAAATACCTAATACACACAAATCTAAGTAAAGGAATGGAATTAGGAATATATAAATATATGGATAAACAATGTCAGAGCAGCATAGACTGAGATACAGTTTATACATATGAGATGAGAAATGATATGTAAACATTATTAAAGTGACTAGTGTTCCATTTATTAAAGTGGCCAATGATGTCAAGTCTATATGTAGGCTGCAGTCTCTCTGTGCTGTTTAACAGTCTGATGGCCTTGAGATAGAAGCTGTTTTTCAGTCTTTCGGTCCCAGCTTTGATGCACCTGTACTGATCTCGCCTTCTGAATGATAGCGGGTGAACAGGCAGTGGCTCGGGTAATAACAAAGAACATGTATGTATGCCTGGGGGGAAATTCACTTTCATACAGCCAAAAGTGATGAGAAATTACAGCAATACCAGTGGACAATTTGCACTAAATAAACATAAATGGAACATGTTCCCTTTTGCTGACGTGATGAACCACTAAGGGGACATAAATATTTACCATCTAAACCATGTGTGACCTCTCACCTCTCTGGCTGTAGAAGTGTTCTTCCTAACCAGTCCCTCAACAACTTTCTGACTGAGCTCCACCCTCACTGGGTTTTCAGAGGAGAGGAAGGCTGAGGAGGGATGGAAGGATGAATGGATCAGTCAGTCAATAAAGTGTAGAGCTGCTGTCTATGCTGTCTGACAAAATCACTATTGTAGTAGTTTATTAAAGTCAATCAGGCTTTATGACTGCTGAATACCAACTATCAATCACTTAGATGATGTATTTTCAGGTAGAGATACATCCTTGGGACGTCCCTAGCCGGTTGAAGTTGACATTTAAAATGGTTAAGGTAGGGGTTAAGGTTAGGGTTTAGGGTAGGGGTGTCCCAAGGATCCCACGTAGCATTGACAATTGTGCATTCTTCTGTCTCTTACATAGCAGGTGATGGGTTCTGACTTCTGAACTTGAAAATATTAAATATCCTTATTATGTGAAATTGAATGAAACAATAATATATGTTGATGCTAATATGATGTACAATATTCCATGATGTTTCTATATGATAACAATAGAGTAATATATTTAATATGATGTACAATATTCCATGATGTTTCTATATGATAACAATGCAGTAATATATTTAATATGATGTACAATATCCCATGATGTTTCTATATGATAACAATAGAGTAATACACTGCTCAAAAAAATAAAGGGAACACTTAAACAACACATCCTAGATGTGAATGAAAGAAATAATCTTATTAAATACTTTTTTCTTTACATAGTTGAATGTGCTGACAACAAAATCACACAAAAATAATCAATGGAAATCCAATTTATCAACCCATGGAGGTCTGGATTTGGAGTCACTGTCACGCCCTGACCGGGTGAACTCAGGTGTTTTGGGTCAGGGTGGTTTATGTTGGGTGGTTTTCCTGTGTTTGTTTTCTGTTTTGCGTTGGAGCCTTGTGTTGGCTCTATTGGGGAGTATTTCTATGTTGGTTTCTGTCTTCCCAATCAGAGACAGCTGTCGCTAGTTGTCTCTGATTGGGATCTCATTTAAGTTCATTTTCCCCCACGCTGTTCGTGGGGAATTGTATTTGCATTGCTATTCGTAGCCTGTGAAGCTGTTCGTTCGTGGTATCGTTTATTGTTTTGCTGGTTCACCGTTCTAATAAAAATGATGATGAACCAAACCTCCGCTGCGCCTTGGTCCCTCTATAACGACGAACGTTACAGAATTCCCCACCGAACCAGGACCAAGCAGCGGGAGGAAAAGGAGCGCGAGAGATGGAAAGGAGGGAAAGGAGTTCTGGACCTGGGAGGAGATCATGTCGGGGAAAGGACCCTGGCGGACGGACTCCCAGGTCGAGGAGGAAAAGCCAGCCGGTAGACGGAGTCGCAGGCGGCGGTCGAGGAGGCCCGGAAAACAGCCCCAAGAAATTTTTTTGGGGGGGCTAATGGGGTGGTCCGGTAGGGCAGAGGAAGAGCCCAGACCACTGCTATCGTGGGGGATGACGGCGGAGGAAGAGACGAGGATGAGGCAGTTGATTGAGGACCTGCAGAGGGAAGATCTGGAGGAGGAGCCCTGGTATGCGGAGTTGCGCGCTGTGTCGCCAGTGCGCCCGCACAGCCCAGTGCGTCCGGTGGACAGACCCAGCACATGCCGTGCTAAGATGGGAATCCAGCCGGGACGAGTGGCTAAACCAGCTCCACGCTACAAGTCACCTATACGTGTTCACAGTCCTGTCTGGCCCGTCCCTGCTCCCCGCACCAAGCCCACGGTGCGTGTCCACAGTCCTGTCCGGCCCGTCCCTGCTCCCCGCTCCAGGCCACGGGAAGCGGAGTTGCGCGATGTGTCGCCAGTGCGCCCGCACAGCCCGGTACGTCCGGTGGACATGCCCAGCACATGCCGTGCTAGGATGGGCATCCAGCCAGGACGAGTGGCTAAACCGGCTCCACGCTTCAGGGCACCAGTACGTGTTCACAGTCCTGTCTGGCCCGTCCCTGCTCCCCGCACCAGGTTAGTGGTGCGTGTCCCCAGTCCTGTCCGGCCCGTCCCTGCTCCCCGCACCAAGTCAGAGGTGCGTGTTCCCAGTCCTGTCCGGCCCGTTCCTGCTCCCCGCACCAGGTTAGTGGTGCGTGTCCCCAGTCCTGTCCGGCCCGTTCCTGCTCCCCGCACCAGGTTAGTGGTGCGTGTCCCCAGTCCTGTCCGGCCCGTCCCTGCTCCCCGCACCAAGTCAGTGGTGCGTGTCCCCAGTCCTGTCCGGCCTGTCCCTGCTCCCCGCACCAGGTTAGTGGTGCGTGTCCCCAGTCCTGTCCGGCCCGTCCCTGCTCCCCGCACCAGGTTAGTGGTGCGTGTCCCCAGTCCTGTCCGGCCCGTCCCTGCTCCCCGCACCAGGTTAGTGGTGCGTGTCCCCAGTCCTGTCCGGCCCGTCCCTGCTCCCCGCACCAGGTTAGTGGTGCGTGTCCCCAGTCCTGTCCGGCCCGTTCCTGCTCCCCGCACCAGGTTAGTGGTGCGTGTCCCCAGTCCTGTCCGGCCCGTCCCTGCTCCCCGCACCAAGTCAGTGGTGCGTGTCCCCAGTCCTGTCCGGCCCGTCCCTGCTGCCCGCACCAAACCAGTGGTGCGTGTTCCCAGTCCGGCACGGCCCGGGTCCGGTCCACCGGTGCCCAATCCTGTTCCGGGCGACGGCTCCGCTCCAGAGCCTGGGCATGCCGCTCCACAGTGGTCCAGTCCGGGCCAGAGGGGTAGGGCTAAGGTGGAGGCGGGGGGGAGAACACGCCCGGGGCCAGAGCCTCCACCGAGGGTGAGGCGCCCACCCGGATTCCCCCCCTTAATAGACTTAAGTTTGGTGCGCCGGGAGTACGCACCGTTGAGGGGGGGGTACTGTCACGCCCTGACCGGGTGAACTCAGGTGTTTTGGGTCAGGGTGGTTTATGTTGGGTGGTTTTCCTGTGTTTGTTTTCTGTTTTGCGTTGGAGCCTTGTGTTGGCTCTATTGGGGAGTATTTCTATGTTGGTTTCTGTCTTCCCAATCAGAGACAGCTGTCGCTAGTTGTCTCTGATTGGGATCTCATTTAAGTTCATTTTCCCCCACGCTGTTCGTGGGGAATTGTATTTGCATTGCTATTCGTAGCCTGTGAAGCTGTTCGTTCATGGTATCGTTTATTGTTTTGCTGGTTCACCGTTCTAATAAAAATGATGATGAACCAAACCTCCGCTGCGCCTTGGTCCCTCTATAACGACGAACGTTACAGAATTCCCCACCGAACCAGGACCAAGCAGCGGGAGGAAAAGGAGCGCGAGAGATGGGCTCGCGAGGGAAAGGAGTTCTGGACCTGGGAGGAGATCATGTCGGGGAAAGGACCCTGGCGGACGGACTCCCAGGTCGAGGAGGAAAAGCCAGCCGGTAGACGGAGTCGCAGGCGGCGGTCGAGGAGGCCCGGAAAACAGCCCCAAGAAAATTTTGGGGGGGGGCTAATGGGGTGGTCCGGTAGGGCAGAGGAAGAGCCCAGACCACTGCTCTCGTGGGGGATGACGGCGGAGGAAGAGACGAGGATGAGGCAGTTGATTGAGGACCTGCAGAGGGAAGATCTGGAGGAGGAGCCCTGGTATGCGGAGTTGCGCGCTGTGTCGCCAGTGCGCCCGCACAGCCCAGTGCGTCCGGTGGACAGACCCAGCACATGCCGTGCTAAGATGGGAATCCAGCCGGGACGAGTGGCTAAACCAGCTCCACGCTACAGGTCACCTATACGTGTTCACAGTCCTGTCTGGCCCGTCCCTGCTCCCCGCACCAAGCCCACGGTGCGTGTCCACAGTCCTGTCCGGCCCGTCCCTGCTCCCCGCTCCAGGCCACGGGAAGCGGAGTTGCGCGGTGTGTCGCCAGTGCGCCCGCACAGCCCGGTACGTCCGGTGGACATGCCCAGCACATGCCGTGCTAGGATGGGCATCCAGCCAGGACGAGTGGCTAAACCGGCTCCACGCTTCAGGGCACCAGTACGTGTTCACAGTCCTGTCTGGCCCGTCCCTGCTCCCCGCACCAGGTTAGTGGTGCGTGTCCCCAGTCCTGTCCGGCCCGTTCCTGCTCCCCGCACCAAGTCAGAGGTGCGTGTTCCCAGTCCTGTCCGGCCCGTTCCTGCTCCCCGCACCAAGTCAGAGGTGCGTGTTCCCAGTCCTGTCCGGCCCGTTCCTGCTCCCCGCACCAGGTTAGTGGTGCGTGTCCCCAGTCCTGTCCGGCCCGTTCCTGCTCCCCGCACCAGGTTAGTGGTGCGTGTCCCCAGTCCTGTCCGGCCCGTCCCTGCTCCCCGCACCAAGTCAGAGGTGCGTGTTCCCAGTCCTGTCCGGCCCGTTCCTGCTCCCCGCACCAGGTTAGTGGTGCGTGTCCCCAGTCCTGTCCGGCCCGTCCCTGCTCCCCGCACCAAGTCAGTGGTGCGTGTCCCCAGTCCTGTCCGGCCCGTCCCTGCTCCCCGCACCAAGTCAGTGGTGCGTGTCCCCAGTCCTGTCCGGCCCGTCCCTGCTCCCCGCACCAGGTTAGTGGTGCGTGTCCCCAGTCCTGTCCGGCCCGTTCCTGCTCCCCGCACCAGGTTAGTGGTGCGTGTCCCCAGTCCTGTCCGGCCCGTTCCTGCTCCCCGCACCAAGTCAGAGGTGCGTGTTCCCAGTCCTGTCCGGCCCGTTCCTGCTCCCCGCACCAGGTTAGTGGTGCGTGTCCCCAGTCCTGTCCGGCCCGTCCCTGCTCCCCGCACCAAGTCAGTGGTGCGTGTCCCCAGTCCTGTCCGGCCCGTCCCTGCTGCCCGCACCAAACCAGTGGTGCGTGTTCCCAGTCCGGCACGGCCCGGGTCCGGTCCACCGGTGCCCAATCCTGTTCCGGGCGACGGCTCCGCTCCAGAGCCTGGGCATGCCGCTCCACAGTGGTCCAGTCCGGGCCAGAGGGGTAGGGCTAAGGTGGAGGCGGGGGGGAGAACACGCCCGGGGCCAGAGCCTCCACCGAGGGTGAGGCGCCCACCCGAATTCCCCCCCCTAATAGACTTAAGTTTGGTGCGCCGGGAGTACGCACCGTTGAGGGGGGGGTACTGTCACGCCCTGACCGGGTGAACTCAGGTGTTTTGGGTCAGGGTGGTTTATGTTGGGTGGTTTTCCTGTGTTTGTTTTCTGTTTTGCGTTGGAGCCTTGTGTTGGCTCTATTGGGGAGTATTTCTATGTTTCTGTCTTCCCAATCAGAGACAGCTGTCGCTAGTTGTCTCTGATTGGGATCTCATTTAAGTTCATTTTCCCCCACGCTGTTCGTGGGGAATTGTATTTGCATTGCTATTCGTAGCCTGTGAAGCTGTTCGTTCATGGTATCGTTTATTGTTTTGCTGGTTCACCGTTCTAATAAAAATGATGATGAACCAAACCTCCGCTGCGCCTTGGTCCCTCTATAACGACGAACGTTACAGATGTACACATTATTCCCAGTTTCCGTGTGGTTTTTGAGCTGTTAGTTTTAACAGGACGTGCAACATCTCCTTCCTGTCACAGAAATGGTTTTAGCATTATATCGATGAGTGATGACAAATAGGTGTTGTGTTCCTTTGTTTAGTGACCCCTACATTTAAATGCATCACTCCAAAATGTAGCTGACTGTCTTCTGCAGGTTGTCCTCTAACCAGTGAGGTCAAATATATCTCCCATTTCCATGTGTTTTGTTTAGTTGTGTTAGTTTCAACAGCATGTACAACCTGATTTCCCTAATTGATATCAGTGATTTATTGCTGCTTGTGAAAACAACAGCGTTTCTGGTGCTTGTGCAGTTTATAAGCTGCTTGTTTAAAAAAAACAAGTAATATGATTATTGTGGCAGATGTTTGTGTATATAGCACATTTTATGTTTAGGTTTTCAATACACCACAAACTGTTTCTGCATATTGGTTATGGATTTGGACACCCCAAATGTAATTGAAAAGACGTTGAAAATCAAACTATGCCCGACATCCAATATACAGTTCAGTTTTAGTTGAAAGTGAAAGTTGAGAAGATGTCTTTTCGGGTTGTTTTTTCATTGACTTGAAAACAACTTAATTTCAACGTACTTGCGGCCTAAACACATGGACGTAGTATAATAGATTGGTCTATAATCAATTTTATTAACAATCTGACATCACTCCAGTATTTCTTGACAACATTCAAGTGATAATTGTCTTTATTCCACTCCTGAAGAAGCATGATTTTAAATCACCTCATATTTCAAACATTCAGCCTGACAAAATATACATGTTTTATTATTCCATGCCTCACCATTAAGTTAATTGTTGACAATACATATTAACAAAGGGGTGTACATTTGGTATTCATATTTACATTTAGTAATCCTAATTATTTATATGACCAACTGACAATTTTTGGGGACAATTATATTGACAATGTTGCCCTGCTTTTAGAATATCAGGGTTCATTCTCAGATGTGCCAACCCAAATGTACTAGAGCATGACATTGGGGACTGGGCCCCGATCCAACAACATGTCTATCTAGTGAACCCTGAAAAGAGAGAGAAGCTCTGCAATGAGGTGGAAAGTTACTACGGATATTGCAGGAGTTTCCTTTTGAAATCAGACATGTCCGTGGTAAGGACAACTTAGTTGCTGATTGCCTCAAGGGTGGGCTGTCAAAAAGATTTGTTTTGCATTTAGCCAGTGTTGCCATGGATCACAATTTATTTTGACTGCATGTTTTCCCGTATTGGAGATGAGTTTTGTTTGGGCTCGTTCCAAGGGGACAGGAGTTCTAGAACCTAGTGAGTTTTAGGAAGACGAGAGTTCTAGAAGCTAGTGAGTTTTAGGAAGACGAGAGTTCTAGAAGCTAGTGAGTTTTAGGAAGACGAGAGTTCTAGAAGCTAGTGAGTTTTAGGATTCTATAGAAAGAGAAGGTGAAAAATAATACGATTGTATATTACATTCACATCATTTAGCAGACGCTCTTATCCAGAGCGACTTACAGCAGTGAATGCATACATTTCATACATTTTTTTCTCCGTACTGATCCCCCTTGGGAATCAAACCCACAACCCTGGCATTGCAAATACCATGCTCTACCAACTGAGCTACACGAAGAAATGTTTTTAATTGTTGACAGCCAGTTGGTGAAGGTGAAGCATTGTAGTTGATTATAATGAGAAATGGAAGTTGTTTTCTGTTGGTGGTGAGCATTCTATTAAGGAAGAAGGTGTTACAGTCTTTCTTTTAAGGTGTTAGTCTTTTTGGTTTTTCCATTTTATGTTTTGAGGTTGGACGTTAGCACGTCTAGCTCGTTAGCACGTCTAGCTCGTTAGCACGTCTAGCTCGTTAGCACGTCTAGCTCGTTAGCACGTCTAGCTCGTTAGCACGTCTAGCTCGTTAGCACGTAGGACGCACTGATTGGTGTCACCTCGTTAGTCAGTATGTGTTACACCTGTGCTGGCTTGTCCATCTCGTTAGTGGGAAGGTGTTTCACCTGAGCTGGTCCAGGTTCTATTTAAGAGTGTCTGGCCCAGTGCTCCAGTTGTCTTGATAGATGTGGAGAGTCAACACCTTTAGTTGCTCCACCTTTTTGGTTTGCTTCCTGTCTTTAAGTTTGGTGTGGGATTTTCTTTTGTTTGCCTCTTCTTGGGCAGATATAGTGGGTCTCATGGTGGGTGTCTTTTATGTCCCAGTTGTTGTTACTAGTCAACTTCCAGTGGACACTGAGAGCAAAACTGCAAGATTATGTTATAATACTTTTATTGCATCAAATTGTTGTTTTATGCAACAGAATAGAGGGTTCTTAGAACTATTGTGTCTGTGTGTTCTACTGAGGATGGGCCTCTGGGAGAAAACACTGACAGGAGATTTACAATGTCTTTTGGGTGATAAAACCTAAAGAGACTGCATTCCAGAGCATGAGTTAATGTTTCTGTTCTATATGTTACCAGGGAGAGATGACCTCAGGGCCAGACCCTGGTCTCTACACAAAGAGTACTGTTTTTACAGCAGATACTGTCTGCTGAGAATTATAAGTATCTTTCATACAAATCTTAACCTTGTGACCCGTTCTATACATCTGTTGTTGGTCATGTAGGTTAAAAGGGGTGTATCTTGGCTGTAAAAGACCTTTGTACTTTTGTCTCGGGGCTCTCAACGAATCATCTGGGGTTGATTCATCTCTCAACGAATCATCTGGGGTTGATTCATCTCTCAACGAATCATCTGGGGGTGATTGTTCGACCAGCCATCATTATCATAGGGCACCCAATTGATTGACTTTATATGTGTGTTGTATTGACCTGCTCCCTTATAAGTGAATAAAGATTTAGTTTAAGAATAACTCTGACTTGTGTGATAAGTTTGTCTCATTTGATATTAACCACCACATTTGGCGATGGGGATGTGAATCTTGACTTGGTGACCGCTCCTGGTGACCTGGGTAAATGGTGCACCAGGGATCCCTCTAACTTGGGATCTCAGGGAGACCACACTGCGGGAACGGAGCAGATGGACCCACCTTTGATCTGAGAGGCAGCGAGCCGAGTGGATACCATCAGTATAGTATATATAGTGGATACCATCAGTATAGTGTATATAGTGGATACCATCAGTATAGTGTATATAGTGGATACCATCAGTATAGTGTATATAGTGGATACCATCAGTATAGTGTATATAGTGGATACCATCAGTATAGTGTATATAGTGGATACCATCAGTATAGTGTATATAGTGGATACCATCAGTATAGTGTATATAGTGGATACCATCAGTATAGTGTATATAGTGGATACCATCAGTATAGTGTATATAGTGGATACCATCAGTATAGTGTATATAGTGGATACCATCAGTATAGTATATATAGTGGATACCATCAGTATAGTATATATAGTGGATACCATCAGTATAGTATATATAGTGGATACCACATCTCGAACGTAGTTTAAAAATAAAGAATGAGGTGAGCGAAACAAGTGGAATTTTTAGAAAAGCCTCGTAGGCTCAGTGTGTTTTCCTGAGTGAGGGGGGCACCTTGGAGGTGTTAAGAGTGGCGAGCCAGCTATCTGTGTGAGCTGTATGAAACCTAGAATCTGTGTTTACTAGTTAAGACCATTTATGATATAGTATAAGATAGTAAGGTGCCCCTGTAATTGTTTTAAACATGTAATTATTTTAAACCTGTACCCCGTTTTCTGCTGTGAGTAGGTTTGGAGAGCTGCTTCGTAGCTATGGAGAGTCATTGAAAAAGCAAATGGAATGGTTGTTGTGACTACCTGAGAATTTCTTACGTTTTATATGGATTCTATGAATATATGAAAATATGATGAATTGTATGTGTGTATAATGATTACTAGAGATTTGATAAAGTAATACTGGAAATATAATTAGATACAATTTAAACAACCCATATGTAGACGAACGTAGGTTTTGAGTTGGTATCTTTAATTGATAATTTGATAAAGATGAGGTTTAAGCATTATTAAACAGTCTACAAAGTCTGGCCAGTTGTCTCAGAAACTGATGGGAGTGTGTCCACTTTAGGGTAAGTTACCCTAACGATGTAACTATAAAACGCTTTTTGGATTTTCTCCGTCCAGGTACCTTAATTGAAATAAAACTGCCCTTAAGGCCTGGGGATGTTGTTCCCAGTATGAGAGGAGTTGCTGGATTTATTGAATAAACCTTTTTCCATAAAGTTAGAGTGAACCAAGGTGTCTGACTAGCTGTTGATGTTGAAGAAGCGTCCCGTCCACTAGATTATACGTCACAGTGGCAGAATCACCTGAAAGACGCACATCGCCATCTGCTGACTGGAGTTGGTATCGCAGTTGAGAAAATACTTTCAGACAAAAAGCTAAAAAGCGACTACCCCTACAAACCAACGACTCCCTTTGAAAACGGGCGATGTGCCATCATTAACATTAATTATAGTGTAAAAATGTACTACAAAGTGTAGCTAAATAGAATAACTTTGGTCATACCCAGTCAGCACGTGACGTCCAAGGACGTCGAATTATGGTCGATATCAGGTCTGTCTGTTGTGGCCACTATTTCACCCCAAAATAGTTATCCCAAATTGGGTTGTGTATAACTATGTAAATGTCTCTCGGACAAGGTGACTTTTATCAATATACACTCTAAAAAGTAAAGGTTCCTGGAGTATCCTGTAGGGGTTCTTCAAATTGAGACTGTGGGGGAACCCCTAAAAGTTTTTTGAAGAACCTTTTTGTGGGAACTCCTATAAGTTCTTTGAAGAACCCCTTATCATGGTTCCTCAAAGAACCTTTTGGGGTTCATTTTTTTCAACATCCTCCTCTTCCTTATCCTCTTTCACGACAATGTTCAGCCCCAGAGCTTCTTTCTCCGTCCAGCAGACCTCTTCTTTAGCAGGAGGGGAGTAGCTTAGTGAGCGCATGGTCGGAGATGTTAGCTAGTATTGAAAACATGGGTGGCAATAATTCAGACCCCTACCTTTTGAGAATTACATGTTAAACTATATATTTCTCTCTGAGCAATTGTATTAGCATAAAATAATATAATTTCCCTTTATTTTTTATACAATATACTATATATATAGTATTTGAATTCTTTATTTTATAGAGTCGTTTTTGCTCATCTTTATCAAGGGTGTCAACAATTTTGTCCCCCACTTACCTCCATACTGCTGCTACATGGTGTAACAATACATCATGTAGATGTATATAATGAACAGACTAGGTCTATACTGCTCCTACATGGTGTAACAATACATCATGTAGATGTATATAATGAACAGACTAGGTCTATACTGCTCCTACATGGTGTAACAATACATCATGTAGATGTATATAATGAACAGACTAGGTCTATACTGCTCCTACATGGTGTAACAATACATCATGTAGATGTATATAATGAACAGACTAGGTCTATACTGCTGCTACATGGTGTAACAATACATCATGTAGATGTATATAATGAACAGACTAGGTCTATACTGCTCCTACATGGTGTAACAATACATCATGTAGATGTATATAATGAACAGACTAGGTCTATACTGCTCCTACATGGTGTAACAATACATCATGTAGATGTATATAATGAACAGACTAGGTCTATACTGCTCCTACATGGTGTAACAATACATCATGTAGATGTATATAATGAACATACTAGGTCTATACTGCTCCTACATGGTGTAACAATACATCATGTAGATGTATATAATGAACAGACTAGGTCTATACTGCTGCTACATGGTGTAACAATACATCATGTAGATGTATATAATGAACAGACTAGGTCTATACTGCTCCTACATGGTGTAACAATACATCATGTAGATGTATATAATGAACAGACTAGGTCTATACTGCTCCTACATGGTGTAACAATACATCATGTAGATGTATATAATGAACAGACTAGGTCTATACTGCTCCTACATGGTGTAACAATACATCATGTAGATGTATATAATGAACAGACTAGGTCTATACTGCTCCTACATGGTGTAACAATACATCATGTAGATGTATATAATGAACAGACTAGGTCTATACTGCTCCTACATGGTGTAACAATACATCATGTAGATGTATATAATGAACAGACTAGGTCTATACTGCTCCTACATGGTGTAACAATACATCATGTAGATGTATATAATGAACAGACTAGGTCTATACTGCTCCTACATGGTGTAACAATACATCATGGAGATGTATATAATGAACAGACTAGGTCTATACTGCTCCTACATGGTGTAACAATCCATAATGTGGGGCTTTAAGGTAATGCTGTTAGTGTGACGTATAATGTAGTGGACGGAACGCTTCTTTCAACAGCAGCAACAGGGAATTTGTACATCAGTCAGTCTGCAATCGCCTGTCGAACAAGCCCAATACCAAACCAATCGGGTGGTTGTTTGATGAAATGAAGCTCCTGGCCCTGCTGTTTGTTTTGATGAGTCCCAGTCTGGAGTCCATTTCCATCTGAGGCAGAGTGCTTCAAGTTGTTTCTGACAGAGGAGCTGGTGGGAAACATAGTACAGGAGACCAATCAAATCATCAAATGTATTTATAAAGCCCTTTTTACATCAGCCGATGTCACAAAGTGCTGTACAGAAACAGTCTATGTTATGGAAAGAGCAGGTGTCCTTAATGTTTTGTACACTCAGTATATGTTGTGAATACAAGCTCATTCCCACAGAAAACTACAGAGGGAAGCAGTACCACCCAGTCAACCATCAGACTCCATTGTGAGACGCCTCACAGAGGATATTCAACCATAATTGCAAATCCAAGATGTCAATATCAACAAGGTGCTGATCAGTAAAGAGAAGAGAGACTAACATTCTAGAATGCTCCCTTTTTTCTGCACGGTTCTCACAGTGAGAAACAACAGGATTACAAGAGTGTTCTACGCTTTCTTCATTTGATCCAATTCAAAGTTGCCAATTATTTTATAGGATGAGAATTAAGTGGAGTGACTAATCTTAGCTGGTCTGAGAAAACTGATGAGACTTCTCTCCTTTATGTACACATTGGCCCATTTAAAAAGACACCAATCTGTAAGGCTTCTCTCAAGTGTGTATCCGTTGGTGTGTTTTTACATTTCCCAATCGGGAGAAACTCTTGCCACATTAAGAGAAGAAGTAAGGCTTCTCTCCTCTGTGTGTTCTCTGATGACCCTTTTAGCTCAGCTGTTGATAAAAAACAAAATCTACAGTCAGATCAGTGATAATGCTTCTCTCCTTTATGATTACCTTGGTGTCTTTTTAACTGGGCCAGTCGAGAGAAACTCTTTCCACAGTCAGAGCAGGAGTAAGGCTTCTCTCCCGTGTGTGTTCTCTGGTGAACTTTTAGGTCAGTTGATGTTGTGAAGCATTTTACACAATCAGAGCAGGAGTAAGGCTTCACTCCAGTATGTATAAGTTCATGTGTTTTTAAGTCGCCCAGTCGAGAGAAACTTTTTCCACAGTCAGAGCAGGAGTAAGGTTTCACTCCTGTATGTATAAGTTCATGTGTTTTTAAGTCGCCCAGTCAAGAGAAACACTTTCCACAGTCAGAGCAGGAGTAAGGCTTCTCTCCTGTGTGTATTCTCTGATGAACTGTCAGAGACCTTGATGTTGTGAATCTCTTCCCACAGTCATTACAGGGATACAGATTCTCTCCAGTGTGTGTTTTAAGGTGTATTTTTAGCTTTGATAGAATTGGGAAAATCTCCTCACAATGTGGCAGTGGTGAGACCTCTTAGCTCTGTGATCTTCCTGCTGTTGCTCTCTGGGATGTAGAGAATGGAGACCATGTTGAGACAATCTCCTCCTCCTCTTCTTCTTCTTTAATGTTGACATTCAGCTCCAGTGTTTGACTGCAGTCTTCCAGCTTCACTGATTCCATCTCTGGATCCTGCAGTGCAAACTGGGCTCCACTGTCACAATCAGGACCCAGTGACTGTAGGTTTGGACTCAGTGTGGAAGGAGAGTGGCAGGCTGGGATTGTCCTCACTGTTGACGTTACCGACCTCAGACTGTAGTAATAAAGAGAAAAGGACAGCACAGTTCTTGCGTTTTCCTTATTCTAAAGAATGGTGTGCGCCTACAGGAACTTCCTGTTCCCCCCCACTACTACAGTGCAACAGCGACATCTATTGGACTTCATCCTGAAGTGATTTGTCTGTGTTTCTAGTCTAGAGGTTAACTGATCATTTCATGGTATGACTGTAAACACTGATAAAGTATCATATACATCATGTTGGTATGACTGTAAACACTGATAAAGTATCATATACATCATGTTGGTATGACTGTAAACACTGATAAAGTATCATATACATCATGTTGGTATGACTGTAAACACTGATAAAGTATCATATACATCATGTTGGTATGACTGTAAACACTGATAAAGTATCATATACATCATGTTGGTATGACTGTAAACACTGATAAAGTATCATATACATCATGTTGGTATGACTGTAAACACTGATAAAGTATCATATACATCATGTTGGTATGACTGTAAACACTGATAAAGTTTCATATACATCATGTTGGTATGACTGTAAACACTGATAAAGTATCATATACATCATGTTGGTATGACTGTAAACACTGATAAAGTACCATATCCAAATAATCTCAAAATTAAAATGCAAGTATTATATGGCATTTTAAAGATACTCTATTCGTTAATCCAATCACATTGTCTTATTTCAAAAAGGCTTTACGGTGAAAGAAAAACAGATTATTTTAGCATCTCAGCAACAAAAGAAATTAAAAAGCCATTTTCCAAGCACGATAGCCATCACAAAACCAGATATTCAGCTAAAATTAAGCACAAACCTTTGACAATCTGAATCAGATGACACTCCTAGGACATCATGTTAGACAATACATGCATTTTTTGTTCGATCAAGTTTATATTTACATCCAAAAAAAACAATTTCTACATTGGCGCGTGACGTTCAGAAAATGTTTTCTCCCCATAACATCCGGTGAAAAGACACATTTAATTTACGGAAGAACTCATAAAACGTTGAAAAAAATAAATACAACAATTATTTAAAGAATTAGAGATAATCTACTCCTTTATGCAACCACTTTGTCAGATTTCAAAAATAACGTTACGGAAAAAGCAACATTGTTCAATATTCTGAGTCCAGAATTTAGCCTTCAATGCTAAGCTATACAGTTAGCCTTCAACCACGGCGTCGACAAATCTCTAACAATATGTTGGAAATATTTACTTACCTTTTGCTGATCTTCTGGCGGAATGCACTCGGATGGGCTCCCACTTCCACAAGAAAAATGTTCATTTGTTCTGCAAAAGTCCATCATTTATGTCCAAAATAGGTCCGTTTTGTTGACCCGTCCAGAACTACATGTTACCATGCCAATGTGGCGTGGACGCAAATCCGTAGACGAAATGGCCAAAAAATTCCATTACCGTTTGTAGAAACACGTCAAACGATGTTTCCAATCAATCCTTTATGGTATTTTTTAACGTCAAATGGAGATAATTTAACAACGGGGCTGTAGGTATTCAGTCATATAAGAACAAATAAAAACAACAGCTAAGTCACGTGGATGCGCGTCATAAGACACCTTTTCTCTGATTGGCCAGGGATTGAACGAGACAGAATTTTCTGCCCGGTAACAGATGACGGAATGAAAGAATTCCTAAAGATTGTTGACAGCCAATGGAAGAGTCAGGATTTACGTTGCACCTACGATGTCTTTGTAGTTTTTTCAAGGTGATTCAAAAGAAAAACTACATTTCGAATTTCTCCCACTTCCTGATTCAATTTTTTCTCCGTTTTTTTGCCTGCCATATGAGTTCTGTTATACTCACAGACACCATTCAAACAGTTTTAGAAACTTCAGAGTATTTTCTATCCAAATCTACTTATAATATGCATATTCTATTTTATGGGCCAGAGTAGTAACCTGAGGAGGAGAATCACTTAGCCTTTCAACTAATTTTCAAATGATAGGATGCCTATTTAAAAACACTTTTTCAACATTTCAAGATAGCAGTTAATAAGATCAAACTGAACTAAAGACAGCTGTATCATTTTTTAATTCATTTTGACATATTGTTTGAGACCACTTTTTTTGCTCTGTTTGAAGGCTGTCAGCTTCTTCTCAGGAAGAGAATCCCTTAGCCTTTCGACTCATTTTGGGTTAGTTCTCTCAAGAAGAACTAACCCATCTCAACACGACAGAAAGTAAGACAGGGAAACCAATCTCAACATGACAGAAAGTAAGACAGGAGAACCTATTTCAACATGACGGAGAGTCAGTCAGGAGTCCCTGACCTTATCTTCTCTCAAGAAGATGTCTGGTAGGCCCATTTAAATACCTTTTTTGGACATTTCAAGATAGCAGATGTTTGAGTTGGGTCTATTAACACAGCTGTGAGTTGTTATTTTTTTCATTTTTTCATTTTTGACAAAATGAGCACTGCTGGAAGTGACAGATTTTGACTCATATTGAGTGATAAGACTGAGCTATTTAAAAACACTTTTTCAACATTTCAAGATAGCAGTTAGTTCAGTTTGATCTTATTAAAGACAGCTGTATATTATTTTTTTGGACCCCAAAATATTCTATGTTCACGCCCACTTTTTTTGCACTATGTTCTCCTCCTGAGAAGAAGTTGACAGCCTTCAAACATAGTGCAAAAAAAGTGGGCGTGAACATAGAATATTTTGGGGTCCTAAAAAATAATATACAGCTGTCTTTAATAAGATCAAACTGAACTAACTGCTATCTGGTATACTTTTATTTACAAAGCCATTTTGGGTTTACTACCTTTTTATTTGGGCATTTTTATTGTTCAGAAATGTGGTGGGTACTCTCTTCGTTCGCGGGACTTTAACCGAACTGAATTTGGTAAAAGGGCTTTCATGTACTCTGCGCCATCGTCTTGGAATGCCTTACAAAATACTTTTAAACTGGATGAACTTGTCCCGATTGGTATTTTTAAATCACGGATGAATGATCTGGAGACTGATTCCCTGACCTGTCAATGTTTTTAATTTGCTGTTTTTGATTTTGTTATATTCTTTGTTAATTCTATGGTTTTTACTAGATTACTTGTAGTTTTTCATGTTGTTTGTCTGTAATTTTTGTAATGACTTAGCGCTGCCTATCTTGGCCAGGACGCTCTTGAAAAAGAGATTTTAAATCTCAATGAGCCCTTCCTGGTTAAATAAAGGTTAAATTAAATTAAATTTAAAAAATCTTGAAATGTTGTAGGGAACACAGTCTATATATCCTGTTGTATATTTTATTATAGGGAACACAGTTTATGTATCCTGTTGTATATTTTATTATAGGGAACACAGTCTATATATCCTGTTGTATATTTTATTATAGGGAACACAGTCTATATATCCTGTGGTATATTTTATTATAGGGAACACAGTCTATATATCCTGTGGTATATTTTATTATAGGGAACACAGTTTATGTATCCTGTTGTATATTTTATTATAGGGAACACAGTCTATATATCCTGTTGTATATTTTATTATAGGGAACACAGTCTATATATCCTGTTGTATATTTTATTATAGGGAACACAGTCTATATATCCTGTGGTATATTTTATTATAGGGAACACAGTTTATGTATCCTGTTGTATATTTTATTATAGGGAACACAGTCTATATATCCAGTTGTATATTTTATTATAGGGAACACAGTCTATGTATCCTGTTGTATATTTTATTATAGGGAACACAGTCTATGTATCCTGTTGTATATTTTATTATAGGGAACACAGTCTATATATCCTGTTGTATATTTTATTATAGGGAACACAGTCTATGTATCCTGTTGTATATTTTATTATAGGGAACAGTCTATATATCCTGTTGTATATTTTATTATAGGGAACACAGTCTATATATCCTGTTGTATATTTTATTATAGGGAACACAGTCTATATATCCTGTTGTATATTTTATTATAGGGAACACAGTCTATATATCCTGTTGTATATTTTATTATAGGGAACACAGTCTATATATCCTGTTGTATATTTTATTATAGGGAACACAGTCTATATATCCTGTTGTATATTTTATTATAGGGAACACAGTCTATATATCCTGTTGTATATTTTATTATAGGGAACACAGTCTATATATCCTGTTGTATATTTTATTATAGGGAACACAGTCTATATATCCTGTTGTATATTTTATTATAGGGAACACAGTCTATGTATCCTGTTGTATATTTTATTATAGGGAACACAGTCTATGTATCCTGTTGTATATTTTATTATAGGGAACACAGTCTATGTATCCTGTTGTATATTTTATTATAGGGAACACAGTCTATGTATCCTGTTGTATATTTTATTATAGGGAACACAGTCTATATATCCTGTTGTATATTTATTATAGGGAACACAGTCTATATATCCTGTTGTATATTTTATTATAGGGAACACAGTCTATATATCCTGTTGTATATTTTATTATAGGGAACACAGTCTATATATCCTGTTGTATATTTTATTATAGGGAACACAGTCTATATATCCTGTTGTATATTTTATTATAGGGAACACAGTCTATATATCCTGTTGTATATTTTATTATAGGGAACACAGTCTATATATCCTGTTGTATATTTTATTATAGGGAACACAGTCTATATATCCTGTTGTATATTTTATAATAGGGAACACAGTCTATATATCCTGTTGTATATTTTATTATAGGGAACACAGTCTATATATCCTGTTGTATATTTTATTATAGGGAACACAGTCTATATATCCTGTTGTATATTTTATTATAGGGAACACAGTCTATATATCCTGTTGTATATTTTATTATAGGGAACACAGTCTATATATCCTGTTGTATATTTTATTATAGGGAACACAGTCTATATATCCTGTTGTATATTTTATTATAGGGAACACAGTCTATATATCCTGTTGTATATTTTATTATAGGGAACACAGTCTATATATCCTGTTGTATATTTTATTATAGGGAACACAGTCTATATATCCTGTTGTATATTTTATTATAGGGAACACAGTCTATATATCCTGTTGTATATTTTATTATAGGGAACACAGTCTATATATCCTGTTGTAAATTTTATTATAGGGAACACAGTCTATATATCCTGTTGTATATTTTATTATAGGGAACACAGTCTATATATCCTGTTGCATATTTTATTATAGGGAACACAGTCTTTATATCCTGTTGTATATTTTATTATAGGGAACACAGTCTATATATCCTGTTGTATATTTTATTATAGGGAACACAGTCTATATATCCTGTTGTATATTTTATTATAGGGAACACAGTCTATATATCCTGTTGTATATTTTATTATAGGGAACACAGTCTATATATCCTGTTGTATATTTTATTATAGGGAACACAGTCTATATATCCTGTTGTATATTTTATTATAGGGAACACAGTCTATATATCCTGTTGTATATTTTATTATAGGGAACACAGTCTATATATCCTGTTGTATATTTTATTATAGGGAACACAGTCTATATATCCTGTTGTATATTTTATTATAGGGAACACAGTCTATATATCCTGTTGCATATTTTATTATAGGGAACACAGTCTATATATCCTGTTGTATATTTTATTATAGGGAACACAGTCTATATATCCTGTTGTATATTTTATTATAGGGAACACAGTCTATATATCCTGTTGTATATTTTATTATAGGGAACACAGTCTATATATCCTGTTGTATATTTTATTATAGGGAACACAGTCTATATATCCTGTTGTATATTTTATTATAGGGAACACAGTCTATATATCCTGTTGTATATTTTATTATAGGGAACACAGTCTATATATCCTGTTGTATATTTTATTATAGGGAACACAGTCTATATATCCTGTTGTATATTTTATTGTAGGGAACACAGTCTATATATCCTGTTGTATATTTTATTATAGGGAACACAGTCTATATATCCTGTTGTATATTTTACCATGTTCCCTATAATAAACTAATGTACATGTGACCTTTCCTTTCTTCCAGTTTTAGTGACAGGCCAGTTGTAGTGACAGGCCCGTTGTAGTGACAGGCCCGTTGTAGTGACAGGCCAGTTTTAGTGACAGGCCCGTTTTAGTGACAGGCCCGTTTTAGTGACAGGCCCGTTTTAGTAACAGGCCCGTTTTAGTAACAGGCCCGTTTTAGTGACAGGACCGTTTTAGTGACAGGACCGTTTTAGTAACAGGCCCGTTTTAGTGACAGGCCCGTTTTAGTGACAGGCCCGTTGTAGTGACAGGCCCGTTTTAGTGACAGGCCCGTTTTAGTGACAGGCCAGCTTTAGTGACAGGCCAGCTTTAGTGACAGGCCAGTTTTTGTGACAGGCCAGTTTTAGTGACAGGCCAGTTTTAGGGGTGTGAATACTTTCTGAATGCACTGTATATCAGTATATTAGACTCTCTCTCGATGCAGTGATGTTGTTTTCATCACTTCTGGTTTAACACTGCCATCAAGTGGTGATTGTCCAAACTGCACCCCTGTTAAGATATAAAAAGCAAGAGAGATTGGGGGAGAGAGAGCAGAGAGAGAGAGAGAGCAGAGAGCAGAGAGAGAGAGAGAGAGAGCAGAGAGCAGAGAGCAGAGAGCAGAGGGAGAGGGAGAGAGAGAGCAGAGAGCAGAGGGAGAAAGAGAGCAGAGGGAGAAAGAGAGCAGAGAGAGGGAAGAGAGCAGAGAGAGAGCAGAGAACAGAGAGAGGGCAGAGAACAGAGAAGAGAGCAGAGAGAGCAGATGGAGAGAGAGCAGAAAGATTGCAGAGAGCGAGAGAGAGTGCAGAGAGAGAGCGCAGAGAGAGAGAGTAGAGAGGGAGAGAGAGGAGAGCAGAGCAGACAGTAGAGAGAGCAGAGGACAGAGATGGCAGAGAGAGAGCAGAAAACAGAGAGAGAGAGCTGTGAGAGAGAGAGAAGACAGAGAGAGCAGAGGGCAGAGAGAGCAGAGAGAGAGAGAGTGCAGAGAGCAGAGCAGATAGAGCAGAGAACACAGAGAGACAGCTGTGAGAGAGAGGCAGAGAGCAAAGAGAGCAGAGAGAAGAGAGAGCAGAGGGAGAGAGAGAGCAGAGGGAGATCGCAGAGAGTGAGAAGAGAGCAGAGAGAGAGAAGAGAGAGGGCAGAGAACAGAGAGCAGAGAGCAGGCTGAGAGAGCAGAGAGAGACTAGAGAGTGACAGAGGGCAGAGAGAGAAGAGAGGGCAGAGAGAGCAGAGAGCAGAGAACAGAAAGTGAGAAGAGAGCAGAAAGAGCAGAGGGAGAGAGAGCAGAGAACACAGAGAGAGCAGAGATCAGAGAGAGCAGAGAGAGAGCAGAGAGTGAGAAGAGAGCAGAGAGTGAGAAGAGAGCAGAGAGAGAGAGAGCAGAGGGAGAGAGAGCAGAGAGAGAGAACAGAGAGAGAGAGAGCAGAGGGAGAGAGAGCAGAGAGAGAGAACAGAGAGAGAAAGAGCAGAGAGAGAGCAGAGAGAGAGAGAGAGAGCAGAGAGAGAGAGAGCAGAGAGAGAGAGCAGAGAGAGAGCAGAGAGAGAGTGAGAAGAGAGCAGAGAGTGAGAAGAAAGAGGGCAGAGAGAGCAGAGAGGGCAGAGAGAGCAGAGAGAGCAGAGAGGGCAGAGAGAGAGCAGAGATAAGAGAGAGAGCAGCAGAGCAGAGAGCATTGAGAGCAGAGAGAGATAGCAGAGAGAGAGCAGAGAGCAAAGAGAGAGAGAGAGCAGAGAGTGAGAAAGAGAGAGCAGAGAGTGAGAAAGAGAGAGCAGCAAAAGCAGAGAGCAGAGCGAGAGAGCAGAGAGAGAGTACAGAGGGAGCAGAGAGATAGAGAGCAGAGAGAATAGAGAGCATAGAGCAGAGAGAGAGCAGAGAGAGAGAGCAGAGAGCAGAGAGAGAGCAGAGAGAGAGCAGAGAGAACAGAGAGCATAGAGAGCAGGAAAAGCAGAGAGCAGAGAGAGAGCAGATAGCAGGCTGAGAGAGAGAGCAGAGAGCAGGCTGAGAGAGCAGAGAGAGCAGATAGCAGGCTGAGAGAGAGAGCAGAGAGGGCAGAGAGCAGAGAGAGCAGAGAGAACAGAGAGCAGAGAGGGAGAGCAGAGAACAGAGAGAGCAGAGAGAGAGAGAGCGGAGAACAGAGAGCAGAGAGAGAGCAGAGAGAGCAGAGAACAGAGAGAGCAGAGAGAGCAGAGGGAAAGAAAAGAGAGAGAGCAGAGAGAGCGAGAAGAGAGGGCAGAGAGAGCAGAGAGAGAGAGCAGAGAGAGAGAGCACAGAGAGAGAGAGCACAGAGAGAGAGAGCACAGAGAGCAGAGAGGGCAGAGAGAGCAGAGATAAGAGAGAGCAGCAGAGCATTGAGAGCAGAGAGAGAGCCGAGCGAGAGAGCAGAGAGCGAGCAGAGCAGAGAGAGAGCAGAGAGTGAGAGAGAGAGAGCAGAGAGTGAGAAAGAGAGAGCAGAGAGAGAGAGCAGAGAGGGAGCAGAGAGGGCATAGAGAGCAGGAAAAGCAGAGAGCAGAGAGAGCAGAGAGAGAGAGTACAGAGGGAGCAGAGAGATAGAGAGCAGAGAGCAGTGAGAGAGAGATAGAAAGCAGAGAGCAGAGAGAGAGAGAGCAGAGGGAGCAGAGAGAACAGAGAGCATAGAGAGCAGGCAAAGCAGAGAGCAGAGAGAGAGAGCAGAGAGGGAGCAGAGAGAGAGCAGATAGCAGGCTGAGAGAGAGCAGAGAGAGCAGAGAGAGAGAGGGAGAGCGGAGGGCAGAGAGGGCAGAGAGAACAGAGAGTGAGAAGAGTGACCTTGCATCACAACACTCTGTTGCTATGGTGACCCTACATCACAACACTGTTGCTATAGTGACCCTACATCACAACACTGTTGCTATAGTGACCCTGCATCACAACATTATGTTACTATAGTGATCCTGCATCACAACATTATGTTGCTATAGTGACCCTGCATCACAACACTCTGTTGCTATAGTGACCCTGCATCACAACACTCTGTTGCTATAGTGACCCTGCATCACAACACTCTGTTGCTATAGTGACCCTGCATCACAACACTCTGTTGCTATAGTGACCCTGCATCACAACACTGTGTTGCTATAGTGACCCTTCATCACAACACTCGGTTGCTATAGTGACCCTGCATCACAACACTCTGTTGCTATAGTGACCCTGCATCACAACACTCTGTTGCTATAGTGACCCTGCATCACAACACTCTGTTGCTATAGTGACCCTGCATCACAACACTCTGTTGCTATAGTGACCCTGCATCACAACACTCTGTTGCTATAGTAACCCTGCATCACAACACTCTGTTGCTATAGTAACCCTGCATCACAACACTCTGTTGTACATATTTAATTGTTTTGTATTTCATTTCATATTTGACAGAGACATGATGTAAAATCAATAACTAAACTGTTTTCACAATTAACACGTCTTTTCTTGTTTCAAGTATGTTTTATTATGAAAAGTACAATATAACCATGTATACTTGTACAACTATGGAGCGTATGTCCACATATAATTGTACAATTTGTTATTCAACATAAAAGACAACAAATGATCACATTGGTATTTTAACGGTGTTATTGTAAGAGGTCCTGGGTCAAGGTCCACAATTATAGGAAGACGCGCGTGTGTGTGTGTGTTTGTCCAGTGTGTGTGTGTGTGTGTTTGTCCAGTGTGTGTGTGTGTGTGTGTTTGTCCAGTGTGTGTGTGTGTGTGTGTCCAGTGTGTGTGTGTGTGTGTGTGTCCTGTTTGTCCAGTGTGTGTGTGTGTTTGTCCAGTGAGTGTGTGTGTGTGTGTGTGTGTCCAGTGTGTGTGTGTCCAGTGTGTGTGTGTCCAGTGTGTGTTTGTCCAGTGTGTGTTTGTCCAGTGTGTGTTTGTCCAGTGTGTGTGTGTGTGTTTGTGTAGTGTGTGTGTGTGTGTTTGTTTGTCCAGTGTGTGTGTGTTTGTCCAGTGTGTGTGTGTGTGTTTGTGTGTGTGTGTGTGTGTGAGTCCAGTGTGTGTGTGTCCAGTGTGTGTGTGTGTGTGTGTGTGTGTGTGTTTGTCCAGTGTGTGTGTGTGTGTGTGTGTCTTTGTCCAGTGTGTGTGTGTGTGTGTTTGTCCAGTGTGTGTGTGTGTGTGTCCAGTGTGTGTGTGTGTGTGTTTGTCCAGTGTGTGTGTGTGTGTGTGTGTTTGTCCAGTGTGTGTGTGTGTGTGTGTTTGTCCAGTGTGTGTGTGTGTGTGTGTGTTTGTCCAGTGTGTGTGTGTGTGTGTGTGTGTGTTTGTCCAGTGTGTGTGTGTGTGTGTGTGTTTGTCCAGTGTGTGTGTGTGTGTGTTTGTCCAGTGTGTGTGTGTTTGTCCAGTGTGTGTGTGTGTGTGTGTTTGTCCAGTGTGTGTGTGTGTGTGTGTGTGTGTTTGTCCTGTGTGTGTGTGTCCTGTGTGTGTGTGTGTGTGTCCTGTGTGTGTGTTTGTCCAGTGTGTGTGTGTGTGTGTGTGTGTGTGTGTGTGTTTGTCCAGTGAGTGTGTGTGTGTCCAGTGTGTGTGTGTCCAGTGTGTGTGTGTCCAGTGTGTGTTTGTCCAGTGTGTGTGTGTGTGTGTGTGTTTGTGTAGTGTGTGTGTGTGTGTGTGTGTGTGTGTGTGTGTTTGTCCAGTGTGTTTGTTTGTCCAGTGTGTGTGTGTGTTTGTCCAGTGTGTGTGTGTGTGTGTGTGTGTGTCCTGTGTGTGTGTGTGTGTGTGTCCAGTTATTATTTCAGGGACACTGAAGAGCCAACATACTGAACCCTAAACCCTGGGTAGAGGGGCTCAGTGAATGTGGAGGTGAATGTGATCAGGTGGGTCAGTGTGTCAGAGGAGGCTCTATAGAAGGACAGAGTGCCGGCTGACCAGTCCAGATACACTCCTATTCTGTGGGAGCTGGAGGAGGGGACGTCTATGGTAGTGGGATTATTATTATGACAGGCAGAGTATCTGTTGTCAGAGCAGAACAGACACCAGGACTTGTCATTGTATCCAAGCCAACAGTCGATACCCACTCCTCTCCTGTTGATTCCTTTATATGTCATTCCTATAACAGCTCTTCTCCCACTCCACTCTACCTCCCAGTAACAGCGCCCAGTCAGACCCTCTCTACACAGCACCTGTCTCCAGTAGTCAAATCTCTCTGGGTGATCAGGATACGGCTGCTCCTCTCTCCTCCATGTCACCTTTCTGTTCTCCTCAGACAGAGAGAGGTGTCTGTTTACTGTGTTTAGGTCTAGTGTGAGATCACAGACATCTGATGGATGAAACCAGACACAATATTAGAAATCATCATCATTCACATTAGAATGTTAACTCACTTTTCACTAATTCATTTAATGTAGATGTTTCTAGGTATCAAAAGGAGAAGTTAAGGTAACTTGAGACTTGTTGAATGATCATATGTTATACTGTATGGTAATATAAAACACACTTATTCACATTAATTACACACACACACACACACACACACACACACACACACACTGTCAAAGCAACTCTTTGTAAACGTTGGTGTCCCTGATTTCTGCTTCTGTAGAAATACAGCTTATATTTAATATGACCAAGTCAGTAATGATGGGGGTCATTGACTTAACTTGAATTAAGACTTATTCTTAGTCATATTCTTCACAGCAGTCAACACTCACATTTTCTAAGTCCAGGTTTCATTCTGTTCTCTCCACCATGTTTCACACTGTAGCGGTAAGCAGAAAAACAGACAGTCATTGAGGGATACACCTGAACTCACACACACACACACACACACACACACACTGGACACAAACACGCACTGGACACAAACACGCACTGGACACAAACACGCACTGGACACAAACACGCACTGGACACAAACACGCACTGGTCAAGCGTTGGTAAGAACGTTTTCAGTGTTTGTGTCCAGTGCGTGTGTGAGTCCAGTGTTTGTGTGAGTCCAGTGTGTGTGTATCGTGTGTGTCGTGTGTGTTTGTATGTGTCCAGTGTGTGTGCGAGTCCAGTGTGTGCGTCAAGTTTGTGTGTCCAGTGTATGTAAGTCCAGTGTGTGTGCGTGTCCTGTGTGTGTGTGTGTGTGTCCTGTGTATTTTTCCTGTGTGTGTGTGTGTGCGCCCAGTGTGTGTGTGAGTGGGTGTGTGTGGTCAGTGTGTGTGCATGTCCAGTGTGTGTGTGTATGTATGTCCTGTGTGTGTGTGTGTATGTCCTGTGTGTGTGTGTGTGTGTGTCCTGTGTGTGTGTGTCCTGTGTGTGTGTGTGTATGTCCTGTGTGTGTGTGTGTGTGTGTATGTCCTGTGTGTGTGTGTATGTATGTCCTGTGTGTGTGTGTGTGTGTGTGTGTATGTCCTGTGTGTGTGTATGTCCTGTGTGTGTGTGTGTGTGTGTGTATGTCCTGTGTGTGTGTGTGTATGTCCTGTGTGTGTGTGTGTGTGTATGTCCTGTGTGTGTCCTGTGTGTGTGTGTGTGTATGTCCTGTGTGTGTGTGTGTCGTGTGTGTGTGTCCTGTGTGTGTGTGTGTGTGTGTCCTGTGTGTGTGTGTGTCCTGTGTGTATGTCCTGTGTGTGTGTGTGTGTGTATATGTCCTGTGTGTGTGTCCTGTGTGTGTGTCCTGTGTGTGTGTGTGTCCTGTGTGTGTGTGTGTTTGTCGTGTGTGTGTGTGTTTGTCGTGTGTGTGTGTGTGTCCTGTGTGTGTCCTGTGTGTGTGTCCTGTGTGTGTGTATGTCCTGTGTGTGTATGTCCTGTGTGTGTGTGTGTGTGTGTGTATGTCCTGTGTGTGTGTGTCCTGTGTGTGTGTGTGTGTGTATGTCCTGTGTGTGTGTGTATGTCCTGTGTGTGTGTGTGTGTATGTCCTGTGTGTGTGTGTGTGTGTCCTGTGTGTGTGTGTGTGTGTATGTCCTGTGTGTGTGTGTATGTCCTGTGTGTGTGTGTGTGTGTGTGTGTGTATGTCCTGTGTGTGTATGTCCTGTGTGTGTGTGTATGTCCTGTGTGTGTGTGTGTGTGTGTCCTGTGTGTGTGTGTGTATGTCCTGTGTGTGTGTGTCCTGTGTGTGTGTGTGTCCTGTGTGTGTGTGTCCTGTGTGTGTGTGTGTATGTCCTGTGTGTGTGTGTGTGTGTATGTCCTGTGTGTGTGTGTGTGTGTGTGTGTATGTCGTGTGTGTGTGTGTGTGTGTGTATGTCCTGTGTGTGTGTGTGTGTGTGTATGTCCTGTGTGTGTGTGTGTGTGTATGTCCTGTGTGTGTGTGTGTGTATGTCCTGTGTGTGTGTGTGTGTATGTCCTGTGTGTGTGTATGTCCTGTGTGTGTGTGTGTATGTCCTGTGTGTGTGTGTGTATGTCCTGTGTGTGTGTGTGTATGTACTGTGTGTGTGTGTGTATGTCGTGTGTGTGTGTGTATGTCCTGTGTGTGTATGTCCTGTGTGTGTGTGTATGTGTGTTTCACACTTGGACACACACATACACACACAAGACAATCACACACACACACACACACAGGACACACACAGGACACACACAGGACACACACAACTTTGTCCAAGTGGTGGTCAGAATGTTTGTATTAACTAGCCTGATAAGTCAAACATGTCTGATATGAACATTGACA
This sequence comes from Salmo trutta, assembly GCF_901001165.1. Classification (NCBI taxonomy): domain Eukaryota; kingdom Metazoa; phylum Chordata; class Actinopteri; order Salmoniformes; family Salmonidae; genus Salmo; species Salmo trutta. Next base: position 55,402,940 of record NC_042973.1, on the reverse strand, counting down.
TAAACCCTCTACATACTTGAGTTTCACCAGTCTGCAGTGTGGATCCTCCAGTCCAGCAGAGAGCAGTCTGACTCCTGAGTCTCCTGGGTGATTGTAGCTCAGGTCCAGCTCTCTCAGGTGTGAGGGGTTTGACCTCAGAGCTGAGGCCAGAGAAGCACAGCCTTTCTCTGTGACTAGACAGCCTGACAGCCTGCAAAGAGTCAAATCATATTAAAATCACACTGCTATTCTTTGGTGGTGAAAATAGTGGCAGTATATTTGTTTCTACATTTTCAGAAATCAGTGTCCTGAAACCTGCCAAATCTATTCATCAATTAATGAATCTTTATTTTAAATGATCATATTACTTGTAGAGAAATATGTACAGTACAAATATTTGAGTAGACTGACCAGACCAGTTTAAAAGCAGTATCAGTCAAAAGACAGACAGTGAGGTATCAGATTTAGATTGTATTGAGTATACAGTCCACACCATATCTATTTTGACAGTGAAGATAACATTTTAAATGTGGCTCTAAACTCCAACATTTTGGATTTCAGATCAAATGTTTCATATGAGGTGACAGTATATAATGTCACCTTTTATTTGAGGATATTTTCATACATTTCTGTTTCACCATTTAGAAAAATAAAAGCACTTTATGTATCTAGTCCCCCTATTTGAAGAAGTCATATGTTTTCTGACCAATTCACTCATAGTGTATTAAATTAGTCAAAAGTTTAGTATTTGGTCCCCTATTCTTTGACTGCAATGACTACATCAAGCCTGTGACTGCCATGATTGAGAAAGATCATGAATAATAATGAGTGAGAGAGTTACAGAGGCTACAACAAAACATGCTAACCTCTCACCATTACCAATAACAGAGGCTACAACAAAACATGCTAACCTCTCACCATTACCAATAACAGAGACTACAACAAAACATGCTGACCTCACCATTACCAATAACAGAGACTACAACAAAACATGCTAACCTCTCACCATTACCAATAACAGAGGCCACAACAAAACATGCTAACCTCTCACCATTACCAATAACAGAGGCTACAACAAAACATGCTAACCTCTCACCATTACCAATAACAGAGGCTATAACAAAACATGCTAACCTCACACCATTACCAATAACAGAGACTACAACAAAACATGCTAACCTCTCACCATTACCAATAACAGAGGCTACAACAAAACATGCTAACCTCTCACCATTACCAATAACAGAGACTACAACAAAACATGCTAACCTCTCACCATTACCAATAACAGAGGCTACAACAAAACATGCTAACCTCTCACCATTACGAATAACAGAGGCTACAACAAAACATGCTAACCTCTCACCATTACCAATAACAGAGGATACAACAAAACATGCTAACCTCTCACCATTACCAATAACAGAGGCTACAACATAACATGCTAACCTCTCACCATTACCAATAACAGAGGCTACAACAAAACATGCTAACCTCTCACCATTACCAATAACAGAGGCTACAACAAAACATGCTAACCTCTCACCATTACCAATAACAGAGGCTACAACAAAACATGCTAACCTCTCACCATTACCAATAACAGAGGATACAACAAAACATGCTAACCTCTCACCATTACCAATAACAGAGGATACAACAAAACATGCTAACCTATCACCATTACCAATAACAGAGGCTACAACAAAACATGCTAACCTCTCACCATTACCAATGACAGAGGCTACAACAAAACATGCTAACCTCTCACCATTACCAATAACAGAGGCTACAACAAAACAAGCTAACCTCTCACCATTACCAATAACAGAGGCTACAACAAAACATGCTAACCTCTCACCATTACCAATAACAGAGACTACAACAAAACATGCTAACCTCTCACCATTACCAATAACAGAGGTGACAACAAAACATGCTAACCTCTCACCATTACCAATAACAGAGGCTACAACAAAACATGCTAACCTCTCACCATTACCAATAACAGAGGCTACAACAAAACATGCTAAACTCTCACCATTACCAATAACAGAGGCTACAACAAAACATGCTAACCTCTCACCATTACCAATAACAGAGACTACAACGGAACACGCTAAAATGTGCTTTCACCGAAAAGCTATTTTAAAATCGGATTTCGTCCCACCTAGCCCAAAGAGGTTAAACTGACGATTTATGTATGAAAATACCCTCAAATAAAAGGTGACGTTCTGTACTGTGACCTAATATGAAACATCTCAAATCCAAAATGCTGGAGCATAGCACCACATTTAAAACTGTAAGCTTCACTGTCCAAACACATATGGTTTGGATTATGTTTGTCTGGTAAACACATGTGGATCTGGTGAACAGTTATCACTTGTTGACCAACTACAGGAATACTGACCTCAGAGTCTCCAGTCTGCAGTGTGGATCCTCCAGTCCAGCAGAGAGCAGCTTCACTCCTGAATCCTTCAGGTCATTGTTACTCAGGTCCAGCTCTCTCAGGTGTGAGGGGTTTGACCTCAGAGCTGAGACCAGAGAAGCACAGCCTTCCTCTGTGACTCCACAGCCTGACAGCCTGCAAAGAGATCATCATGACTTCACAAACACACTGTTTATTTAACACCAGTAGTGTAGAAGGACAATGGAAGATGCATTTGGTTTATTCTCTCAAACAGCATATAGATTCATCTTCTGTCTCCTAGAATTGTATGGTCAAATTGTAATACTAGATTGAATATCTGATTCAATATGTTTTTCAATATAATATTATATACATATTATTATACATATTTTTCTCTAAACTGAATATTTCTTCCAGATGATTCTTCCAGATGATGTCATTTTATTTACTCACAGAGCAGCTCTGGAGGCTTTGACCACTGGCAGCAGCCTCAGAAGACTTTCCTCTGATCTGGAGTATTTCTTCAGGTCAAACACATCCAGCTCCTTTTCTGAAGTCAGCAACACAAAGACCAGAGCTGACCATTGTGCAGGTGACAGGTTGGGTTTTGAGAGACTTCCTGATCTCAGGTAGAATTGGATCTCATTCACTAGAGAATGGTCATTCAGTTCATTCAGACAGTGGAACAGATTGATGCTCCTCTCTGGAGAGGGATTCTCCCTGATCTTCTCCTTGATGTACTTGACTGTCTCTTCATGGCTCTGTGAGCTGCTTCTTGTCTCTGTCAGTAGACCCTGTAAGTGCTTCTGATTGGACTCCAGTGAGAGGCCCAGAATGAAGCGGAGGAAAAGGTCCAAGTTTCCTGTCTCACTTTGTAAGGCTTTATCCACAGCACTCTTGTAGACAGTAACTTCAGGATTGTCTTTTGTTTGCAGTTTGTCCATTAGATTCTCATTGTTGTTGATGAATGAGAGGAACACATATACAGCAGCCAGAAACTCCTGAATGCTCAGATGAACGAAGCAGTACACCTTGTCCTGGTACAGCCCACATTCCTCTTTAAAGATCTGTGTGCACAATCCTGAGTACACAGAGGCTTCATTGACGTCAATACCAGCACCTGTCAGGTCTTCTTCATAGAAAATCAGATTGCCATTCACAAGCTGTTGAAAAGCCAGTTTTCCCAGTGACAGAATGCTCTTTTTATTCCAGTGTGGACCTGTCTCTTCTTTCCCAAGATACTTTTCATTCTTCTGTTTGGTATGAAACACCACAAGGTGTGTGTACATCTCAGTCAGAGTCTTGGGCATCTCTTCTCTCTTATGTTTCATTATGTGTTCAAGGACTATTGCAGAAATCCAACAGAAGACTGGAATGTGGCACATGATGTGGAGGCTCCTTGATGTCTTTATGTGTGAGATGATTCTGCTGGCCAGGTCCTCATCACTGAATCTCTTCCTGAAGTACTCCTCCTTCTGTGGGTCATTGAACCCTCGTACCTCTGTCACCTGGTCAACACACTCTGAAGGGATCCTATTGGCTGCTGCAGGTCGGGTAGTTATCCAGAGGAGAGCAGAGGGAAGCAGATTTCCTTGATGAGATTTGTCAGCAGAACATCCAGTGAGGTTGACTCTGTGACGCCACAACAGATCTTGTTCTTCTGGAAGTCTAGGGGCAGTCGGCACTCATCCAGACCATCAAAGATGAACAGAACTTTGTACTTGTCGTAGTTGGAGATTCTTGATTGTTTTGTTTCCATTGAGAAGTGATAGAGAAGTTCAATAAAAGTGTTTTTGTCCCTTTTCATCAAATTCAGCTCCCGAAAAGGGAATGAAAACACAAATTGAACATCCTGATTTGCTTTTCCTTCAGCCCAGTCCAGAATGAACTTCTGCACAGAGACTGTTTTTCCAATGCCAGCGACTCCCTTTGTCAGCACAGTTCTGATACGTTTGTCTTGTCCAGTTAAGAGTTTGAAGATGTCGTTACATTTGATTGCAGTCTCTGGTCTTGCTTGTTTCCTGGTTGTTGTCTCAATCTGTCTCAGCTCATGTTCATTATTGACCTCTCCTGTTCCACCCTCTGTGATGTAGAGCTCTGTGTAGATCTTATTGAGAAGTGTTGGGTTTCCTTGTTTAGCGATCCCCTCAAATACACATTGAAACTTCTTCTTTAGATTAGATTTGAGTTCACGTTGGCAAATCACAGCAAGCTCATCTGAATGAAGAAATAACACAGAGGATATTAATATTACGTCTGTTTTAATGCCTACAGTATTGTAGGACTGTTATAAAGTTTTAAATTATCATTTATTCTCTTAACTGACAGTATAAATGTGTAAATATTTTCATAATGCATTACAGACTGGTGTGACTGATTATAATATTATTGGTGTTATTGATGTTATTATTAATGTTGTCTCTCTCTCTCTGTCTCTCTCTCTAAATTAATCAACACAACACATCCCTTCTGCTACTTGATGAGGCCACTAGGTATGTGTTAAGGCTGCTACAATACCATTGAGTTACACAGCTACTTTAGCTGTACTTTAGCTACAGCTTTTAAATGTTATAAAACAACATTCAACATGAGGCAGACAGATCTTACTTTTCTCCAGTGTGTCAGCAAGCTCCTTCTGGTTCATTTTCCTACGGACGTGCAGTGTGATCTTCAGAGCCCCCTCTCTGGCACTGCTCTCCTGCTTCTCATCTTCAGCATCCACCACTTCCTCATCCTGCTTCTGACTCTCAAAGCCTTCTGGGAGTTCAGGACTAAGAATCCTCTTAGAATCCTCAATGTTCATAACAGGATCACATACACTGAATATAGAGTCCAGGTCTGTTTGATGACTCTGGGAAGACTGACCACTGAGAATCTCTGACTCTGATCTCTCCTGTTGGTTTCTGTGGACAAAACATGAGATTACAGTACACACACACACACACACACACACACACACACACACACACACACACACACACACACACACACACACACACACACACACACACACACACACACACACACACACACACACACACACACACACACACACACACACACACACACACACACTGTTTTAGGACTATGAAAATGGACTAAAGGGTTAGTCTATGGATTATGAAAACAACCAAAAGAAATGTGAAAATGGGAGAGGAGAAATGACTAGAGACAGTGTTGTTTAACCTGTTATGGATAGGGGGCAGTATTTTCACGGCCGGATAAAAAATGTACCCGATTTAATCTGATTATTACTCCTGCCCAGAAACTAGAATATGCATGTAATTATTAGCTTTGGATAGAAAACACTCCAAAGTTTCTAAAACCGTTTGAATGGTGTCTGTGAGTATAACAGAACGTATTTAGCAGGCCAAAACCTGAGAAGATTCTGTACAGGAAGTACCCTGTCTGACCATTTCTTGGCCTTCTTGATTATCTCTATCCAAAACAGGGGATCTCTGCTGTTACGTGACACTTCCTACGGCTCCCATGGGCTCTCAGAAGGCGGCAAAAAGCTGAATCGTGGCTTTGCAGGCGCTGGCTGTCCTTCTATAGGTTAAGACCTCTGGGACTAAACATACTATAGTCCTTCTATAGGTTAAGACCTCTGGGACTAAACATACTACAGTCCTTCTATAGGTTAAGACCTCTGGACACACACACACACACACACACACACACACACACACGCACACACACACACACACACACACACACACACACACACACACACACACACACACAGGGAGGGAACGTTGTGTTTGTTTAATATTGTTTTAGGACTATATAAATGGATAAAAGGATTAGCCTGTGGATTATGAAAACAACAAAAGAAATGTGAAAATGGGAGAGGAGAAATGACTAGAGACAGTGTTGTTTAACTCACTGACCATGAGTTCTTCTTACCTTTGTTCAGTAGAAAAGTCTCCCTCTCTAAAGTTTCTAGGAGGATCCATAGACTGGTCACTCTTCATGGACACACAGCTGGGTACAGGGGAGGCTGGTCTCTTCCGCTTGATTGGCCTTCAACACAACAGAGACAAACATTACATCTCTCACAGACAGGGATTTGTTTAAAATATATCACTTGATGGTTTCATTTCAGAGAGACAAAAATCATGTTTTTTTATGTAAAATGCTATATATCTGCCTCACTCTCAAATGTGACCGACCGGCTCAATTTGGTAATTAACTAAATGAACTAAATGTATAGTGTTTTTGGTTTATGTCAGTTTAATTGTTTGTTATGCTTTAAATGGTTATGCTTGTAAGTGATAGAATTAACTAGAAGATTGTATATTTTGCAATTCTGAGTAATTACTTCTTTAGTAAGGAATTACACATTATTCAGGACAAATGCAGTTGCTACATAATTCCAATAGATGGGAGCATAAGACCACAAATTAAATTTCAGAAGATTAGATTAGTTTTCTCCCTGGATACACCACCACTCCCCACGCTTCTTTCTGTCCCTTTCCACACTGCTACCGCAAGAGGAAGGACTGAAAAAGCATTTAACAGATTACTGTGAAGTAATATTATGATGATTCATGTTTATTATTACCTGTTTTTATGCTCATGTTTTACACTTCATTAATATAACGATAATCATTAAGCCTGAACATTAATTCAGTCACCTCTGGTCGAGAAAAACGTATTTTCCCAGTACATTCATTCTCTAATTCATCAACCAGCATCGACCTGCTCTGCCTTCTCGAGCAAGCCAGGGGCATGTTGAGGTAAATTTAATTTAAAGGTAAAATGTTGAGGTCAATTTACTAACTGGGAGGGTTGAATGATGTAATTTATTGGCGGGCTGGAAGACATGCTCGTCTTTTCAGTTCCGAGGTTGTTTACTCACAATATCAGATATTAAGCTGATTTTTATAATGCATGTATACTATTGTTGAGGTTCTGAGTAGTGATCATTTACCCAGAGTTCAATACCTGCTATAGTCACTATTATTTTTCTCTCCCTAAAGCAACACAGCCCTAATACGAGATAAATAGTTAACTAAAGTAATGAGTGACCATTTTAGAAAATCATGGGACATATAGTCTGTGGTTGCATGCTATTTTATGGGAATCATATTGCTGCTTGTAACGTTAGCAAATAACTGATGTTTCGTGGTCTTATGCTGCCATCTATTGAAAATATTTAGCAATTAAAAGTTATTCATTTACTTACAGACATTGGTGAGGCAGCTGAGAATTAAAAAAAATGTCATGTGTCCAGCCTACTGAGGCGCCCCGAAAATAATATTCAAAAGATTGGTCCTTGGACACAGAGGGGTTAAACATTAAAGTTACCGTCCATCTAGTGAAGAGAGGAGAACCGGACAAAGGTAGCCAGCATCCGTCAACGAGAGAGGGAGGATAGGATAACTAGGATGCTGCTGGTAGAGTAGCTAGCTAGCTTACCTAGCTGTACCGACTAGCTAGGATAACTAGGATGCTGCCGGATATAGTAGCTAGCTAGCTTACCTAGCTGTACCGACTTGCTAGGATAACTAGGATTTTGCTGGCAGAGTAGCTAGCTAGCTTACCTAGCTGTACCGACTAGCTAGGATAACTAGGATGCTGCTGGTAGAGTAGCTAGCTAGCTTACCGAGCTGTACCGACTAGCTAGGTTAACTAGGATGCTGCTGGTAGAGTAGCTAGCTAGCTTACCTAGCTGTACCGACTAGCTAGGATAACTAGGATGCTGCTGGTAGAGTAGCTAGCTAGCTTACCTAGCTGTACCGACTAGCTAGGATAACTAGGATGCTGCTGGTAGAGTAGCTAGCTAGCTTTCTTAGCTGTACCGACTAGCTAGGATAACTAGGATGCTGCTGGTAGAGTAGCTAGCTAGCTAGCTTTCCTAGCTGTACCGACTAGCTTGGATAGGTAGCAGGTTGTTCTGTACCTCGTCTCGAGGATGATGACGAATCCGATGAACCACAAAATGAAACAAGGATAGAGAGTGAAAAGGATCTGGCTACAGTCATACTGTCCCTGACCATTAAGCAAAAAGCAAATTGAATAATAAACTTCGGCATCTCAACACTGTAGTGAACTCTGTAGTTATTCCCCAAGATCACGTCCACCGTACGTGGACACGAACAGTTCTGTACGGGAAGTTCCAGAACAGTGGCACAAAACAACTAAACCCAGTCTTTATGGTGGGTTACATTAGTAATATTCATAATATTCATTTATTATTATGTTAAACAAACATTCAAAATTTTTTTATAACTATATTTTGAGATCTGGGCCCATATCCACAAAGCGTCTCAGAGAAGAAAATTGGTTGTAGAAGTGCTGAGAATAAAGACAATTTACTCTTATGGTTATATGGGGGGGGGGGGGGGGGTTAAGAGCGAAGCAGAAGAGACATGTTTGTTGTTTGCTGTAACTAATGGACAAAGTTGTATTGCAATGTATTGTATTGTATTGTAATGTATTGTATTGTATTGTAATTCATTGTATTGTAAAAAAGTCAGCCAGAGTTGACGTGGGCCATCGTTCAGACAAAGAGATGCCTCCCTGACCACCAGTGTGTTTGGATATAATGAAGATCAATTCAGCGAAGAAGAACCTCTAGAGTTCTGATCAAAGAGCCTTATAAAGGATTCTATATATATATTATATATAATGTATACTCAGACACTTCCTAACCTCCTATAAAGGGTTCTATATATATTCTATATATACTGTATACTCAGACAGGCTAACCCCCTATAAAGGGTTCTATATATATTCTATATATACTGTATACTCAGACAGGCTAACCTCCTATAAAGGATTCTATATATATTCTATATATACTGTATACTCAGACAGGCTAACATCCTATAAAGGGTTCTATATATATATTATATATACTGTATACTCAGACACTTCCTAACCTCCTATAAAGGGTTCTATATATATTATATATACTGTATACTCAGACACTTCCTAACCTCCTATAAAGGGTTCTATATATATATTATATATACTGTATACCCAGACACTTCCTAACCTCCTATAAAGGGTTCTATATATATTCTATATATACTGTATACTCAGACACTTCCTAACCTCCTATAAAGGGTTCTATATATATATTATATATACTGTATACTCAGACACTTCCTAACCTCCTATAAAGGGTTCTATATATATTCTATATATACTGTATACTCAGACAGGCTAACCTCCTATAAAGGATTCTATATATATTCTATATATACTGTATACTCAGACACTTCCTAACCTCCTATAAAGGGTTATATATATATTATATATACTGTATACTCAGACACTTCCTAACCTCCTATAAAAGGTTCTATATATATATTATATATACTGTATACTCAGACACTTCCTAACCTCCTATAAAGGGTTCTATATATATTATATATACTGTATACCCAGACACTTCCTAACCTCCTATAAAGGGTTCTATATATATTCTATATATACTGTATACTCAGACACTTCCTAACCTCCTATAAAGGGTTCTATATATATTCTATATATACTGTATACTCAGACAGGCTAACCTCCTATAAAGGATTCTATATATATTCTATATATACTGTATACTCAGACACTTCCTAACCTCCTATAAAGGGTTCTATATATATTCTATATATACTGTATACTCAGACACTTCCTAACCTCCTATAAAAGGTTCTATATATATTATATATACTGTATACTCAGACAGGCTAACCTCCTATAAAGGGTTCTATATATATTCTATATATACTGTATACTCAGACACTTCCTAACCTCCTATAAAAGGTTCTATATATATATTATATACACTGTATACTCAGACAGGCTAACCTATATATATATATTATATATACTGTATACCCAGACACTTCCTAACCTCCTATAAAGGGTTCTATATATATTATATATACTGTATACTCAGACACTTCCTAACCTCCTATAAAGGATTCTATATATATTCTATATATACTGTATACTCAGACACTTCCTAACCTCCTATGAAGGGTTCTATATATATTCTATATATACTGTATACTCAGACACTTCCTAACCTCCTATAAAGGGTTCTATATATATTCTATATATACTGTATACTCAGACAGGCTAACCTCCTATAAAAGGTTCTATATATATATTATATACACTGTATACTCAGACAGGCTAACCTATATATATATATTATATATACTGTATACCCAGACACTTCCTAACCTCCTATAAAGGGTTCTATATATATTATATGTACTGTATACTCAGACACTTCCTAACCTCCTATGAAGGATTCTATATATATTCTATATATACTGTATACTCAGACAGGCTAACCTCCTATAAAGGGTTCAATATATATTCTATATATACTGTATACTCAGACAGGCTAACCTCCTATAAAGGGTTCTATATATATTCTATATATACTGTATACTCAGACACTTCCTAACCTCCTATAAAGGGTTCTATATATATTCTATATATACTGTATACTCAGACACTTCCTAACCTCCTATGAAGGGTTCTATATATATTCTATATATACTGTATACTCAGACAGGCTAACCTCCTATAAAGGGTTCTATATATATTCTATATATACTGTATACTCAGACACTTCCTAACCTCCTATAAAGGGTTCTATATATATATTATATATACTGTATACTCAGACACTTCCTAACCTCCTATGAAGGGTTCTATATATATTATATATACTGTATACTCAGACAGGCTAACCTCCTATAAAGGGTTCTATATATATTCTATATATACTGTATACTCAGACACTTCCTAACCTCCTATAAAGGGTTCTATATATATTCTATATATACTGTATACTCAGACAGGCTAACCTCCTATAAAGGGTTCTATATATATTCTATATATACTGTATACTCAGACACTTCCTAACCTCCTATAAAGGGTTCTATATATATATTATATATACTGTATACTCAGACACTTCCTAACCTCCTATAAAGGATTCTATATATATTCTATATATACTGTATACTCAGACAGGCTAACCTCCTATAAAGGGTTCTATGTAGAACTTTAGTGGTTCCGTATATTAAGAAAGATAGAACCCTTTTTGGTTTAAACAGGAGTGAAGAGTGGTTTGATATAACGGATATATTGTCCAAATTCAGCTTGTAACAACAATCAGAATTAGTAAGAACAATAAAATTATTCCTGCCAACATATTAGGCAATAATTAAGAGTAGGCTAAATGATTGTGTCATGCTAAAATTCTATAGATATGTGTGTGTATACTGGTAAAGATGTGTGTGTGTTTGTTTGTTTGTTTGTTTGTTTGTTTGTGTGTGTGTGTGTGTGCTGGTGAGACAACCACATATCACAGTCAAATATACAGGATACAAACATTTCATTCCAGCTATATAGCGTTTTGCAAAACAAAAATTAATACACAAAAATCTATGAATTAAAATCTTACAACAATATTTTACAGACACATGAAGGTACCCGTAAGCAATCATTTCCGATAAAAATAACAAATGTGAAAAAATGGTGGAAATAATGTTTTAGAAACAAAGTCCTTAAACAACATTGTCATCTCACCTCTTAGCTTTATTGTCATGTTCCCCAGAGAGATGCATTTTAGAGGCAGGGCCCCCCTCCTCTCTCTCCCCAGAGAGATGCATTTTAGAGGCAGGGCCCCCCTCCTCTCTCTCCCCAGAGAGATGCATTTTAGAGGCAGGGCCCCCCTCCTCTCTCTCCCCAGAGAGACTCATTTTAGAGCACTGACCCCTGTAAACAGAGATCCAGCATGTTGGTTGTGGTTAACACAGTGACAACTAAACAGAGATCCAACATGTTGGTTGTGGTTAACACAGTGACAACTAAACAGAGATCCAGCATGTTGGTTGTAGTTAACACAGTGACAACTAATCAGAGATCCAGCATGTTGGTTGTGGTCAACACAGTGGCAACTAAACAGAGATCCAGCATGTTGGTTGTGGTTAACACAGAGACAACTAAACAGAGATCCAGCATGTTGGTTGTGGTTAACACAGTGACAACTAAACAGAGATCCAGCATGTTGGTTGTGGTTAACACAGTGACAACTAAACAGAGATCCAGCATGTTGGTTGTGGTTAACACAGTGACAACTAAACAGAGATCCAGCATGTTGGTTGTGGTTAACACAGTGACAACTAAACAGAGATCCAGCATGTTGGTTGTGGTTAACACAGTGACAACTAAACAGAGATCCAGCATGTTGGTTGTGGTTAACACAGTGACAACTAAACAGAGATCCAGCATGTTGGTTGTGGTTAACACAGTGACAACTGTGTTAACCACAGTCAAGAACTGACTGTCAATTGTTCTATTTTATTCATTATCTCTTTGAGAAATAAAACATTTACTAACAGATACATATCCAAATGTAACAGTGTAGGTTCCGTCCCTCTCTTTGCCCCAACCTGGGCTCGAACCAGGGACCCTCTGCACACATCAACAACTGACACCCACGAAGCATCATTACCCATCGCGCCACAAAAGCCACGGCACTTGCAACACAAGGGGAACAACTACTTCAGGTCTCAGAGCGAGTGACATCACCCGATTGAATCGCTATTAGCGCGCACCACCGCTAACTAACTAGCCATTTCACATCGGTTAAACCACCGCTAACTAGCTAGCCATTTCACATCGGTTACACCACCGCTAACTAACTAGCCATTTCACATCGGTTACACCACCGCTAACTAGCTAGCCATTTCACATCGGTTACACCACCGCTAACTAGCTAGCCATTTCACACCGGTTACACCACCGCTAACTAGCTAGCCATTTCACATCGGTTACACCACCGCTAACTAGCTAGCCATTTCAATCGGTTACACCACCGCTAACTAGCTAGCCATTTCACATCGGTTACACCACCGCTAACTAGCTAGCCATTTCACATCGGTTACACCACCGCTAACTAGCTAGCCATTTCACATCGGTTACACCACCGCTAACTAGCTAGCCATTTCACATCGGTTACACCACCGCTAACTAGCTAGCCATTTCACATCGGTTACACCACCGCTAACTAGCTAGCCATTTCACATCGGTTACACCACCGCTAACTAGCTAGCCATTTCACATCGGTTACACCACCGCTAACTAGCTAGCCATTTCACATCGGTTACACCACCGCTAACTAGCTAGCCATTTCACATCGGTTACACCACCGCTAACTAGCTAGCCATTTCACATCGGCTACACCACCGCTAACTAACTAGCCATTTCACATCGGTTACACCACCGCTAACTAGCTAGCCATTTCACATCGGTTACACCACCGCTAACTAGCTAGCCATTTCACACCGGTTACACCACCGCTAACTAGCTAGCCATTTCACATCGGTTACACCACCGCTAACTAGCTAGCCATTTCACATCGGTTACACCACCGCTAACTAGCTAGCCATTTCACATCGGTTACACCACCGCTAACTAGCTAGCCATTTCACATCGGTTACACCACCGCTAACTAGCTAGCCATTTCACATCGGTTACACCACCGCTAACTAGCTAGCCATTTCACATCGGTTACACCACCGCTAACTAGCTAGCCATTTCACATCGGTTACACCACCGCTAACTAGCTAGCCATTTCACATCGGTTACACCACCGCTAACTAGCTAGCCATTTCACATCGGCTACACCACCGCTAACTAACTAGCCATTTCACATCGGTTACACCACCGCTAACTAGCTAGCCATTTCACATCGGTTACACCACCGCTAACTAGCTAGCCATTTCACATCGGTTACACCACCGCTAACTAGCCATTTCACATCGGTTACACCACCGCTAACTAGCTAGCCATTTCACATCGGTTACACCACCGCTAACTAACTAGCCATTTCACATCGGTTACACAAACAGTCAGGTGATTTAATGCATGACATGAACATGTAGTCGTGACTGATATTTTTCACCTTTTCTCCATGTAGTGGAACTAATAATAATAATAATGATAATGTCTAACTTTCTCTTTTAATAAGTTCTCTCATTCTAGTGTGTTGCTTTGTTCAGCAGGTATGATATTATTATGCTGTTACTGAATTCAGTTCATAATAACAATGTTAGGAAAAGTATGTTCAGTGGTTTCAAACCAAATTACACAGGAAGCAGGAGATCATTGTAGTTTAGAAAACAACAAATGTTCTGATATTCTGAAAGATGATTTAGAACTATGATACATTAACATTTTTACAAATGGTAAAATAATCACGATATATGAATCGTATAATACGATATATGAACAATATGTTGTTGAATTTGACTTGCCTACGCCCAGTTAGCACCATTTTGTATGTCTGAACTGTCACATAACTGTCCCAGGTGAAATTGACTGTTAGATCTGAGTGTTTTACTGTCAGTCACTATACTAAAATAACACCATACATTTAATTTCTCTACACACTTTACAATAATCACTGGGAAGATTCTTACCTTGTAGCCTGAATTCACAACCAGAACATGTCAAGTCATTGAGATATTTTCCGTTGTTCTGAGAGAGCACCTTCCTGATAACAAGTGGCTCTGTATCTATGTTCTAGGTACAGTTGATCTTTGGATGCAATAATATCTGGTCAAAGTCTAGTGACACAACACCATAGTATATCATAAACATAACAGCAGTTGGCCAGAAAAGGCCATGGCATACTATAAAACAGGGTTGGTCAACTAGATTTGGCTTCGGGTGTCACGGTTGTCATAGAGAGGAGCGGACCAAAGTGCAGCGTGATTATCGTTCCACATATTTTATTGAACTGTGAAACTATGCAATACAGACACATAAACTAAAGAACAAAAAAACAACAAACCGTGATGCAGAGGTGAAACATACACTACTCAAAAACAATCTCCCACAAACCCAGGTGGGAAAAACACCTATTTAAGTATGATCTCCAATTAAGGAGACAACGATGACCAGCTGCCTCTAATTGGAGATCATCCCAAACAAAACCCAACATAGAAATACAAAACTAGAAAACAACATAGAAAAACTAAACTAGAAAACCCCCCTGTCACGCCCTGACCTACTCTACCATAGAAAAGAACAGCTTTCTATGGTCAGGACGTGACAGTACCCCCCCCCCAAAGGTGCGGACTCCGGATGCACCTAAACAAAAAAAACAACAAAAAAGGGAGAGTTAAGGAGGGTGACTAATGTCTATGGCGGCTCTGATGCAGTACGCAGAACCTTCTCATCCCGCGGATCCTCCAGCAGAGGCGGCGGCTCCGGTTCGGGGCGTAACCCCCTCTCCGCCCGCTGATCCCTCTGCTTTTGTGTCACCGGACCTTGGATCATCACCGGAGGTTCTGGACTGCGGACCGTCGCTGAAGACTCTGGACAGCGGGCCGTCTCAGGAGGTTCCGGACTGCGGGCCATCGCTGCAGGCTCCGCGCCGTGGATCATCATTGCAGGCTCCGCGCCGTGGATCACCACTGGTGGCTCCGTGCCATGGATCATCACTGGAGTCTTCGTGCCATGGATCATCACTGGAGGCTCCGGGCCATGGATCATCCCTACAGGCTTCTTGCCATGGATTATCACTGGAGACTCCGGGCCATGGATCATCACTGGAGGCTTCATGTCATGGATCATCACTGGAGGCTCCGGACTGGGGGATGTTGCCGGAAGCTCTGGACTGGGAAGGCGTACTGGAGGCCTGATGCGTGGGGCTGGCACAGGTGGCGCCAGACTGGTAACACACACCTCAGGGCGAGGAGCAGGAACAAGACACACCGGACTGGGCAGGCGCACTAGAGACCTGATGCGTGGGGCTGGAACAGGTGGCGCCTGACTGGTGACACGCACCTCAGGGCAAGTGCGAGGAGCAGGAACAGGGCGTACCAGGCTGGATAGACTCACTGGAGGCCTGGTACGTGGGGCAGGCACAGAGCTCACCGGGCTGTGAATGCGCACTGGCGACACAGTGCGCATCACCGCATAACAATGAGTGACAATAAAATAATTTAGATCTGATTAAGTTCATAAAATCACCAATATCTCTATTCAATTATAACTTGTTGTTTATTTCTCTGTGCGTTGATTGGTGGGGAAAAACAGGTCTACGTAGCCTACTGTAGTCTACACTACTTTATTAATATCAACATTCATTCAGAACAATGAGCTTGATAGCAAGAGAACATGTCGCTCTCAAAAAGTAGCAAAAGAAAGATGGATAATGAAAATCAAAGTTTCAGGGAAGAACAGACAGAGAGATATCCATTCATCTGACCATCTTTCTCCAATGCCAAGCCAGAGTGTCTTGTTTACAATGAAAATGTCATTGTTTGCAAAGAATTCAATCTCAGACGGCATTATGAATCTAAACATGATACTTTCAAAGTGGCCTTCCCGCCCCAGACAGAGGCCTGAAGCAGAAACACTGAAGCATTAACCTGTTTGGTATAGGGGGCAGTATTGAGAATTTTGGAAAAAATATGTTCCCATTTTTAACGGCCTCCTACACCAACTCAGAAGCTAGAATATGCATATTATTGTTCAGGTTTGGATAGAAAACACTCTGAATTTTCTAAAACTGTTTGAATGGTGTCTGTGAGTATAACAGAACTCCTATGGCAGGCAAAAACCTGACAAGGTTTCAAGCAGGAAGTACCCTGTCTGACAAGGAGTCGTGCGTCTTACCTCTTTTTATTGAAAAGTAAGGATCTTAGCTGTAACGTGACAATTCCCAGGGCTCCAATAGGCTCTCAGAGCCCGCGAAATAACTGAAGGTTTACGAGGGAACCTCAGGTTGAAATATATTATCGCCTTTTGTAAGTGGATGCTCGGAGGACCTTTCAATGATGCGCGTGCATGAGTCGCTTCTGAGGAGAAATTTTATTCGGCTGTTTAGGCTCAATGCATACTCCCGGTCGGAATATTAACACTTCTCTATGACATAAATGGCATAAAAATTGGTTTTAAACAGCGGTTGACATGCTTCGAAGTACGGTAATGGAATATTTAGACATTTTTGACACGCCAATGCGCCATGCGCGACACCGCGAAAAAGCATTCTAGAACTCACGAACAAAACGTCGCTGTTGGAACATAACGATGGATTATTTGGGACCAAACCAACATTTGTTATTGAAGTAGAAGTCCTGGCAGTGTATTCTGATGAAGAACAAGCAAGGTAAGAACATCTTTCTTATAGGAAATGTGATTTTGGTGGAGGCTGACCTGGGTGGGTGTCTAAATAGCTAGCCCTGTAATGCCGGGCTATGTACTTAGATTATTGCAAAATGTGCTTCATCCGAAAAGCTATTTTAAAATCGGACATATCGAGTGCATAGAGGGGTAATGTATCTATAATTCTTAAAATAATTGTTATGCTTTTTGTGAACGTTTATCGTGAGTAATTTAGCAAACTGTTAGTAAATTCACCGGAAGTTTGCGGTGGTTATGCTTTTTCTGAACGTCACATGCTAATGTAAAAAGCTGGTTTTTGATATAAATATGAACTTGATTGAACAGACATGCATGTATTGTATAACACAATGTCCTAGGTGTGTCATCTGATGAAGATTATAAAAGGTTAGTGCTGCATTTAGCTGTGGTTTGGGTTTATGTGACATGATATGCTAGCTTGAAAAATGGCTGTGTGATTATTTCTGGCTGGGTACTCTGCTGACATAATCTAATGTTTTGCTTTTGTTGTAAAGCCTTTTTGAAATCGGACAGTGGGGTTAGATTAACGAGATTCTTGTCTTTAAATAGCTGTGAAATAGTCATATGTTTGAGAAATTGAAGTTATAGCATTTCTAACGATTCAAAAATCGCGCCACTGGATTTCAGTGGCTGTTACGTAGGTGGGACGAGTTCGTCCCACATGTACTAGAGAGGTTAACTACAACCTACAAACACAGCAGTAGAATCCTCCTTCATGGCCTGACCCAACAACAGAAGGTCACAAGTGCTTCCTAAAAGCATCCTGGGTTCTAACCAAACACAACATGCCCTTCACAGACGCAGAGCTGTTTAAAAACCGCATGGTGACAGTTTTGGAGGAATTGGAGGAATTGGCTACAGGCAAGTCTATGGATAACATAATTGCGTCTGTCAAACAGGTGCCCCTGTCTGTGACATCAGCCGGATGCCGCGTCTGTGCTCTGGCGGATGATGTGCATAGGATTGTGCTGGAGGGGCTCAGTCAGGCTGAGCATTTTCCCCTGGCTATTGATGAGAGTACTGACAACACTGATGTAGCACAGTTGTGTGTTTATGTCTGTTATTTTAATGGACATGACTTTAAAGAAGAGCTACTGGCACTGATTCCCCTGGAAGGACACACCACCGGGGACGTTCCCCTGGAAGGACACACCACCGGGGACGTTCCCCTGGAAGGACACACCACCGGGGACGTTCCCCTGGAAGGACACACCGCCGGGGACGTTCCCCTGGAAGGACACACCACCGGGGACATCCTATTCACAAAGCTGGAACAATTGTTTACGCAGCATGGCCTGTCATTCGAAAAAGTCAACTTTGTGGTCACCGTCAGGGCTCCTGCTATGGTGGACAGACACAGGGGCCTGGTCAGCAGGTTGAAGGAAATCGCCCCACAAATGAATGGCTTGCATTGTCTCATCCATCAGAGTGTGAAACCCTCTCTCTATACTGCACGAGGGAGAGAGTCTCCTCCAGGAATTTATGACCTGAGATAACAGAACCTGGGTGTAAGAGAGGGGGATGGAGGGAGAGAGAGGGGGATGGAGGGAGAGAGAGGGGGATGGTGCTTGCTATACCCAATGAGGGCAGCAGCTGACCACCTTTGTATTTTGGAAATGGAGGAATTCCTTTTATGTGCTAACAATGTTTGGATCAACTTACACCTGTGAGTCCTCCTTTTCCTCTATGAATGCAATCGACTCACGACAGGAACCGGCTTTCACATAAGGCAATAAGGCCTGCGCATCAATATCACATCCCTCTCACCTGACATCCACAAGATCGTGTCCGAGGGGAAATGCAACTTTTCCCATTAAGTAAATCACTTAGTATTTAATAAATAGTCATATAGGCTACTAACATTATTGTAATTATTATTATTATTATTATAATTGTTATTATTGTTATTATTATTATTGTGATTATTAGTGCTTATCAATGGCTATTTTAGGTCTCATGCTGACAGTATTTTCTGTTTGTTTTGTCGTTATAGGAGCAGGTTATCCCAGACTCCTGATACAGGGCTACAGACACTCAGACACAGACATCACCTTTTTTTCTTAAATTATTGTTTTATGTAGGATGCTGCCTTTTTGGCGATGTTGCAGTTGTAAGTCGGCCTAATAAATAAATACAAATCCCTCTTCTATTAGGCCATGTTGTTGTCTTGTGAAAGATGCTGTTTAGCCACATAGCCTAGCTCAGACAGTTAAGTTATTTATATGGGCCTTCGCCCCCACATAGCCTAGCACAGCCAGTTAAGTTATGTATATGGGCCTTCGCCCCCACATAGCCTAGCACAGCCAGTTAAGTTATTTATATGGGCCTTCGCCCCCACATAGCCTAGCTCAGCCAGTTAAGTTATTTATATGGGCCTTCACCCCCACATAGCCTAGCACAGCCAGTTAAGTTATTTATATGGACCTTCGCCCACACATAGCCTAGCTCAGCCAGTTAAGTTATTTATATGGGCCTTCGCCCCCACATAGCCTAGCACAGCCAGTTAAGTTATTTATATGGACCTTTGCCCCCACATAGCCTAGCTCAGCCAGTTAAGTTATTTATATGGACCTTCGCCCCCACATAGCTTAGCTCAGCCAGTTAAGTTATTTATATGGACCTTTGCCCCCACATAGCCTAGCTCAGCCAGTTAAGTTATTTATATGGACCTTTGCCCCCACATAGCCTAGCTCAGCCAGTTAAGTTATTTATATGGACCTTTGCCCCAACATAGCCTAGCACAGCCAGTTAAGTTATTTATATGGACCTTTGCCCCAACATAGCCTAGCACAGCCAGTTAAGTTATTTATATGGGCCTTCGCCCCCACATAGCCTAGCTCAGCCAGTTAAGTTATTTATATGGACCTTCGCCCCCACATAGCCTAGCTCAGCCAGTTAAGTTATTTTATATGGGCCTTTGCCCCCACACAGCCTAGCTCAGACAGTTAAGTTATTTATATGGGCCTTCGCCCCCACACAGCCTTGTTCAGACAGTTAAGTTAATTTATATGGACCTTCACTCTGAAAAAATAGACTCCAATTAAGCCCTCTTGTTGTTTTTAAAGTCAAATTAAAAGAAAGATTATTGTTGAAATGAATTACTCGACTGGTGTAGTTTTCTCCACCTGTTGATTGGCGCCACTTGCATAACAAGTTAACTATATTATCAGCACCAGGTGCTGTTCACCTCCTATTGATTGTGCTGCTATATTTTCAGCACCAGGTGCTGTTCATCTCCTATTGATTGTGCTGCTATATTTTCAGCACCAGGTGCTGTTCACCTCCTATTGATTGCGCTGCAGTTGCCGCTTTAGGTTTCAGCACCATAAAATGGTCCTCTACCTGCTTTATTAGTCTCCTACATTCTCTCCTCTTGAATTAAGTTAAAATGTAACTTGTGCATTATTTAGGGAGGTCACATTGTAGATACTCTACACCACCATTATTTAGGGGGGTCACATTGTAGATACACTACACCATCATTATTTAGGGAGGTCACATTGTAGATACACTACACCACCATTATTTAGGGAGGACACATTGTAGATACACTACACGACCATTATTTAGGGAGGTCACATTGTAGATACACTACACCACCATTATTTAGGGAGGTCACATTGTAGATAATCTACACCACCATTATTTAGGGAGGTCACATTGTAGATACACTACACCACCATTATGTAGGGAGAACACATTGTAGATACACTACACCACCATTATTTAGGGAGGGTAACATTGTAGATTCACTACACCACCATTATTTAGGGGGGTCACATTGTAGATACACTACACCACCATTATTTAGGGAGGACACATTGTAGATACTCTACACCACCATTATTTAGGGAGGTCACATTGTAGATACACTACACCACCATTATTTAGGGAGGTCACATTGTAGATACTCTACACCACCATTATTTAGGGAGGTCACATTGTAGATTCACTACACCACCATTATTTAGGGAGGTCACATTGTAGATTCACTACACCACCATTATTTAGGGAGGTCACATTGTAGATACTCAACACCACCATTATTTAGGGAGGTCACATTGTAGATACTCTACACCACCATTATTTAGGGAGGTCACATTGTAGATACTCTACACCACCATTATTTAGGGAGGACACATTGTAGATACACTATACCACCATTATTTAGGGAGGTCACATTGTAGATACACTACACCACCATTATTTAGGGAGGTCACATTGTAGATACACTACACCACCATTATTTAGGGAGGTCACATTGTAGATACACTACACCACCATTATTTAGGGAGGTCACATTGTAGATTCACTACACCACCATTATTTAGGGAGGTCACATTGTAGATACACTACACCACCATTATTTAGGGAGGTCACATTGTAGATACACTACACCACCATTATTTAGGGAGGTCACATTGTAGATATTCTACACCACCATTATTTAGGGAGGTCACATTGTAGATTCACTACACCACCATTATTTAGGTAGGTCACATTGTAGATTCACTACACCACCATTATTTAGGGAGGTCACATTGTAGATTCACTACACCACCATTATTTAGGGAGGTCACATTGTAGATACTCTACACCACCATTATTTAGGGAGGTCACATTGTAGATACTCTACACCACCATTATTTAGGGAGGTCACATTGTAGATACACTACACCACCATTATTTAGGGAGGTCACATTGTAGATAATCTACACCACCATTATTTAGGGAGGTCACATTGTAGATACTCTACACCACCATTATTTAGGGAGGTCACATTGTAGATACACTACACCACCATTATTTAGGGAGGTCACATTGTAGATACACTACACCACCATTATTTAGGGAGGTCACATTGTAGATACACTACACCACCATTATTTAGGGAGGTCACATTGTAGATACACTACACCACCATTATTTAGGGAGGTCACATTGTAGATATTCTACACCACCATTATTTAGGGAGGTCACATTGTAGATTCACTACACCACCATTATTTAGGTAGGTCACATTGTAGATTCACTACACCACCATTATTTAGGGAGGTCACATTGTAGATACACTACACCACCATTATTTAGGGAGGTCACATTGTAGATTCACTACACCACCATTATTTAGGGAGGTCACATTGTAGATTCACTACACCACCATTATTTAGGTAGGTCACATTGTAGATTCACTACACCACCATTATTTAGGTAGGTCATATTGTAGATACTCTACACCACCATCTAGAATACAGTAGGACCTCTTTCCATTTGTCCTTTTGAAACACACAGAAAACTATAGTATTTAGCCTAAAGCAGCATATGATTTTACAGTAGACTATAGATGTAGGCTACTGTATAGTCACATGGCTCAGTGTTAAAATGTTAGAGCAGCACATTGATCTGAACAAATCCTCTTAGTGAATGTCCCTTAATGAGAAAGAATCATCAAAATGAATGAGAATATTGCATTTTGAAATGCAAATACTATTGAGTCTGTAGACAAATTGAAATAGTGATTCGGACGTCAGTGGATCTGCGTAAGGGATGCATCAGATGAATTAAGGCATTTAGGAGGGGCTGAATGTTGCAGCATTGATAAAGCAGATCAACTGAGCTAGGGTTAGAGTTAGGGAGAAAACTACAAAAAGACGCCATATTTGTAGTTCACAACTCTTAAGCCTGACTAACCGATGTCTTTATATAGTCTTGCTACTCTTATTTTCAAATGTATTTTTACTGTTGTTTTATTTCTTTACTTACACACACACACACACACACACACACACACACACACACACACACACGCACACACACACACACACACACATACCTTTTTTTTCGCACTATTGGTTAGAGCCTGTAAGTAAGCATTTCACTCTAAGGTCTGTTGCATTCGGCGCACGTGACAAATAAACTTTGATTTGATTTGAGACCTATTTATTAACATAAAGTCCACCACTGTAAGAGTCCTCAGTTGTAGTGAGAACATTGTGTCATATGTTTAAGGGGGATTTCATGACTGTGATTCCAAAATGTTCCAATGCTGAGGAACTGTGTGTCATTTTTTTCCCAGTACGGGAAAATAAAAATGTATGAAATGTATGCATTCACTACTATAAGTCGCTCTGGAGAAGAGCGTCTGCTAAATGACTAAAATGTAAATGTAAAACTGTAATGGTTTGAATACACCTGGGCTTTCTGTGAAGAACTACAACTCCCTGTTTCACGTTGCATCGCGTCCAGCGACGGCAACCGAAAATGGCGCCGGAATTGTAGTTCTAACCCCTTTGTGGTTTAGTAGAAAGAGGAGGAAGGGAAGCGCTACTGAGGTCCACAATAGTAAATGTTGGTAGACAGAAGGTGCTCTTTGGTAAAAGGGGTGAGTAGGTCATCAAACAG
Organism: Salmo trutta; assembly: GCF_901001165.1. Taxonomy (NCBI): domain Eukaryota; kingdom Metazoa; phylum Chordata; class Actinopteri; order Salmoniformes; family Salmonidae; genus Salmo; species Salmo trutta. The sequence continues at coordinate 55,378,960 of NC_042973.1, read as the reverse complement.
AAAGGAGGACCAAGGCACTCTTCATATAATTGATTAAAATGCCTTTATTAGTATGAACATGTTCAATAGAAACAATGTTTTTGTTTAGAATAATTATTTATTAAATGTGCTACTTTGACCCCACCACGGCCTCCAGTCTCCCCTCTCCTGCAAAGTGAATTTATCTGAAATGACAAGGCTTGATCTCTTAATGTGTTTCTCTGTAGGCTACATACTGAAACCTTAAAGCTACAATCCTTAGTTACTAATTCCATTATTGGACGGTTACATTTTGCGGGTGCCAGGCAGGATCAGCTGCAGAAGTTATTCATTTATTTAAAGATGACAATGGTGATCTAGATATTCACATGACAATATTTACACAATAATCTACAATGATGATGGTGATCTAGATATTCACATGACAATATTTACACAATAATCTACATTGATGATGGTGATCTAGATATTCACATGACAATATTTACACAATAATCTACATTGATGATGGTGATCTAGATATTCACATGACAATATTTACACAATAATCTACATTGATGATGGTGATCTAGATATTCACATGACAATATTTACACAATAATCTACATTGATGATGGTGATCTAGATATTCACATGACAATATTTACACAATAATCTACATTGATGATGGTGATCTAGATATTCACATGACAATATTTGCAAAATGATCTAAATTGACTTGCCTAGTTAAATAAAGGTTAAATAAAATATATTTACAAACTCCACAACTAACAGGTCAATAAAAAGACAATACTTTAGAGGAAGCAAACCTGTCTATTCCATTAGACTCTTGGGGTATATCAGGCTCAAGTCAGGTTCTCCTCACCATGACATCAATAGTAAATGACATGCAACAATGGCCTGTATCACATCTAACAATTAAACAGAAATGTGCTTCTTTCAACCCCAAAAGAGCAATAAAACATACCATTATAAACAAAGTGCAGGAATACAATGACATAAATTAAAAAGCAATGGACATGTTAAAAACAACACACCATCAGCCTCATTCATCTGTTCCTCCATCAATATCACCATCGTTGTTGTAGACAGGAGAACCTATTTCAACATGACAGAAAGTAAGACAGGAGAACCTATTTCAACATGACAGAGAGTCAGTCATGAGTCCCTGACCTTATCTTCTCTCCAGAAGATGTCTGGTAGGCCCATTTAAATACCTTTTTTGGACATTTCAAGATAGCAGATGTTTGAGTTGGGTTATTTTTTTCATTTTTTCATTTTTGACAAAATGAGCACTCCTGGAAGTGACAGATTTTGACTTATATTGAGTGATAAGACTGAGCTATTTAAAAACACTTTTTCAACATTTCAAGATAGCAGTTAGTTCAGTTTGATCTTATTAAAGACAGCTGTATCATTTTTTTAATTCATTTTGACATATTTTTTGGGACCACTTTTTTTTGCTCTGTTTGAAGGCTGTCAGCTTCTTCTCAGGAAGAGAATCACTTAGCCTTTCAACTAATTTTCAAATGATAGGATGCCTATTTAAAAACACTTTTTCAACATTTCAAGATAGCAGTTAGTTAATTTTGAGCATATCAAAGACAGCTGCAACTTTATTTTATTAATTTTCACAATGTTTTTTTTTTTACCCAAAATTATTCTAAGTCCACAGTCTCTGTCATCGAACTATGTTGAGCCGTGTGCCTGGTGATTGAACAGGTTACCAGGTGTGTTTTTGAATATAGTTCTTAATGGCTTCAGTGGTGTGCTGGGGTCCATTGCTTGCTAAGGGGAACCTCCCGCCCGGGTTCAGCCAACAGGGGGCGCACCCAACCCCTCTAGTAAAACTGAATGTCTCTCTCTCTCTCTCAGGCTATGAAAAAAGCCCCACCTCCTCTCGCTCAGCCATTCTAACAGTGGAAGCCAGGATCTGTGAGAAACTATGATAATAAACTGTGAACAATAATGAAGCCATGTTTGTCTGTGTGAGTGAGGATTTATTATTTAATTGTGTGATAACTTTAATTCTGTGATAACTTTATGTAATACATCCTCTGTTTCCTAACTGAATAAACATTTTAAGATAGCAGTTGGTTCAGTCTGATCATCTCATGTACTGTTGGAACTTTATTTTAATCCTTTTTCACTATTTTAATTTTTTTTATGACAAATTCCAGAGCCTCTGTATACATTTGTACAATTTTTTTCCCCACTCTCTACTTTGTACGATGACAGAGAAAGTGGGACTCTGTCGTTTTTCTGACAAGTTCTCTCATTGATCTCCGGTTCAGCCACCAAGGGGGTCTCCCACCCTCCATGAAAACTTTCATAGGCTCTCTTTCACTCAGTAATCATGTAACAAGTCGACAGGCTCCCAGAGGCAGGGCAATCAAAGGCTCCCAGTCACTGAAGTGCCCATCAGCCCAGCCATTGTTATTATTCCTACCAGCCGTTCTACATGCAAACAATTTAAAACACTATAGTAAATATTATTTATATTTTCTAGTCTGAGAGGTTCTGAATAGAACCTGTTTCCAAACAGTATGAATAATAACAATGGCTGGGCTGATGGGCAGTTCAGTGAGTTGGAGCCTTTGATTGCCCTGCCTCTGTATTACTGAATGAAAGAGAGCCCAGCCCTGAAATGAATCACCCTGATGATCCTCTGACCTCAACATAACAATGACGTAGGCAACCACCTTGGATGGACAATCAATGCAAGGTGTTAATCTCATCTCCTGAATGATCAATTTAACACAACTTTAAAACCTCTTGCGCATATCATCCCGTTAGCGGGATCATTTTCCAGCGAAAACTCCTAGCGACATTAGCATAACGAAATTCAATATTTTTTTTTTTTCAAATATAGGGCTGTCTCATATCGTTTTATAGATACACCTCTCTTGAATCGACCCTCGTTGTCCGATTTCAAAAAGGTTTTACAGGAAAAGCACAATATTAGATTATGTTAGAGGAGTACATGGTAAAAGTCGCATCATATGAATTTTCCGAGCAAGCACACCCATCACATATAACCAAAAAACAGCTAAATGCAGCACTAACCTTTTACAAACTTCATCAGATGACACACCTAGGACATCATGTTACACACAGCATGCAATCTTTTGTTCAATAAAGGTCATATTTCTATATAAAAACAGCATTTTACATCGGCACCTGACGTTGACTAACTAAACAGTGCTACAATTTTATAAATTACTATTCGAAAACGTTTTTTTTTTTTTTATATTGTCAATCTAAGATTTATAGATGAATATCTCTTGAAAACACCCGTCATAACAGATTTTAAATTAACTTTACAGGGTAATCACACTTTGAGATCAAAGGGGATGCGATACCCAGAAAATGAGCTCGAAAGCCTAGCTCGGCGCCATCTTTGAACAATTGCAAATCACATCTGATATTGTATAATATCGCCAATAATCCCTCACCTTTAGTTGTCTTCATCAGAAAGCACTTCCCGATATCCCAGGTCCATGACAAATGTATTTTCGGTCGAAAAAGTCCATGCTTTATGTTCCATTAGCTTCCTGTTGTTAGCGCGTCCTAAGGCTGTAATCAAATGTTGATCCGTGCGCGGCACCTGGCTAACGCAAAATGACTGTTTGCTATTAGTTAGGTTCGTTCAAACATGTCAAACGTTGTATAAAATAATCGTCAGGGCCTGTTTCAACAAGAGAGCCAATCAGATTCGAGTGGGACGTTTTCATTGTGTTTCAAAAGGTTTCCAAAGGTGGGGGCAGACACGGCCGCCGACGTCACAATGCTGATGGCCCTACTACAGTGACCAATTGCCACATCGTCTCTTTCACTGAGTTTCTACCGCAGAACCCTCAAAACACTTTGTAAAGACTGGGGACATCTAGTGGAAGCACTGGAAAGTGCTCAATTATCATTTTTTCACGTTGTGAATTATAGGTAAGGCTGTGAAGTCGAGTCCACAATTCAGATTCCCACTTCCTGGTTCAATCGGTCTCTGGGTTTTGACTGCCATACGAGTTCTGTTATACTCACAGACACCATTCAAACAGTTTTAGAAAATTTAGGGTGTTTTCTATCCATATAAAATAAGTATATGCATGTCCTAGCTTCTGACTTTGATTAGTAGGCCGTTGAAAATGGGAACGATTTTTTTTCAAAATGCGCTGTGGCGCCCCCTATCCTAGGGTAACGTCAAGAGGTTTTAAGGACATGAACTGGCAGAACAGGTTTCAGCAAAGTATGGAGTCATTGTTTTCAGGAAGGTGTACTCATGGCCAGTGGTGTAAAGTACTTCAGTAAAAATACTATAAAGTACTACATAAGTCTTTTTTGGGGGGGTATCTGTACTTTACTTTTGAATTTATATTTTTGATCATTTTACATCACTACATTCCCAAAGAAAATAATATACTTTTTAATCTATACATTTTACCTGACACCCAAAAGTACTCGTTACATTTTGAATGCTTAGACAGGACAGGAAAATGGTCTAATTCAGTTATCAAGACAACACATGGTCATCTCTACTGCCTCTGATCTGGCGGAGTCAGGAAACACAAATGCATCTTTTGTAAATTACGTCTTCGTTTTGGTATGTGCCCCCTATCCATACATTTAAAAAAACAAGATAATGGTGACACCTGATTTTCTTAATAGAAGGAATTTGAAACCATTTATACTTTTAATTTGACTTTTCATACTTAAGTATATTTAGAACCAAATATTTTTAGACTTTTACTCAGGTATGACAATTGGGTACTTTTTCCACAACTGTCTATGATGATAGGAAAGACAGGAGGCAGACTAAGAGCAAGGGCAGCCACCTGAACTACTGCCCTGGAAAAGACAAGGAGCAGTCTACACACACAGCCACCTGAACTACTGTCCTACAAAAGACAAGGAGCAGTCTACACAAACAGCCACCTGAACTACTGTCCTACAAAGACAAGGAGCAGTCTACACAAACAGCCACCTGAACTACTGTCCTAGAAAGACAAGGGGCAGTCTACACAAACAGCCACCTGAACTACTGTCCTACAAAGACAAGGAGCAGTCTACACAAACAGCCACCTGAACTACTGCCCTAGAAAAGACAAGGAGCAGTCTACACAAACAGCCACCTGAACTACTGCCCTAGAAAAGACAAGGAGCAGTCTACACAAACAGTGAATCTGAGAAAAATGGTCTGTCTGTGTTATTTCTTAATTTATGTACCTTTATTTCACCTTTATTTAACCAGGTGGCCAGTTGAGAACAAGTTCTCATTTACAACTGTGACCTGGCCAAGATAAAGCAAAGCAGTGTGACACAAACAACACAGAGTTACACATGGAATAAATGTCACGTCCTGACCAGTAAAAGGGGTTATTTGTTATTGTAGTTTGGTCAGGGCGTGGCAGGGGGGTGTTTCGGGGTTTTGATGTATGTTCTATATTTTCTATTTCTATGTTTATTCTAGGTTTCTCTTTCTATGTTGTGTTTTTTCAATGACCTCCAATTAGAGGCAGCTGGTGGTTGTTGTCTCTAATTGGAGGCCATATTTAGTGTGTTCGTTTTCACTTGTGTTTGTGGGTGGTTGTTTCCGGTTTAGTCTGTGCACTTTATTGGGCTGTTATCGTCGTTGTTTTGTTTCAGTGTGTTTACCTTCAATAAATACGAAGATGAGCAATATACCCGCTGCATATTGGTCCGATGATTTTTCTTTTTCAGACGACGAAGTTTATGACAATAAACAAACGTACAGTCAATAACGCAATAGAAAAGTCTATATACAGTGTGTGCAAATGTAGTAAGATTAGGGAGGTAAGGCAATAAATAGGCCAGAGTGGAGAAATAATTACAATTTAGCATTTACATTTACATTTTAGTCATTTAGCAGACGCTCTTATCCAGAGCGACTTACAGTAGTGAATGCATACATTTCATTTTCATTTCATACATTTTTTGTTGTTGTACTAACACTGGAGTGATAGATGTGCAGAAGATGAATGTGCAAGTAGAGATACTGGGGTGCAAAGGATTAAAAAAAGAACAAAATGGGGATGAGGTAGTTGGTTGGGCAATTTACAGATGGGCTATGTACAGGTGCAATGATCGGTAAGCTGCTCTGACAGCTGATGCTTGAAGTTAATGAGGGAGATATAAGTCTCCAGCTTCAGTGATTTTTGCAGTTCGTTCCAGTCATTGGCAGCAGGGAACTGGAAGGAAAGGTGGCCAAATGAGGAATTGGCTTTGGGGGTGACCAGTGAAATATACCTGCTGGAGCGCGTGCTACGGGTGGGTGCTGCTATTGTGACCAGTGAGCTGAGATAAGGCATGGATTTACCTAGCAAATGCTTATAGATGACCTGGAGCCAGTGTGTTTGGCGACGAGTATGAAGCGAGGGCCAGCCAACGAGAGCATTAAGGTCGCAGTGATGGGTAGTATATCGGGCTTTGGTGACAAAACGGATGGCACTGTGATAGACTACATCCAATTTGCTGAGTAGAGTGTTGGAGTCTATTTTGTAAATGACATCGCCGAAGTCAAGGATCGGTAGGATAGTCAGTTTTATGAGGGTATGTTTGGCAGCATGAGTGAAGGATGCTTTGTTGTGAAATAGGAAGCGATTCTAGATTTAATTTTGGATTGGAGATGTTTGATGTGAGTCTGGAAGGAAAGTTTACAGTCTAACCAGACACCTAGGTATTTGTAGTTGTCCACAAATTCTAAGTCAGAACCGTCCAGAGTAGTGATGCAGGACAGGTGGGCAGGTGCGGGCAGCGATCGGTTGAAGAGCATGCATTTAGTTTTACTTGCATTTAAGAGCAGTTGGAGGCCTCAGAAGTAGAGTTGTATTGCATTGATGCTCGTCTGGAGGGTTGTTAACACAGTGTCTAAAGAAGGGCCAGAGGTATACAGAATGGGGTCGTCTGCGTAGAAGTGGATCAGAGAATCACCAGCAGCAAGAGCGACATCATTGATGTATACAGAGAAAAGGTTGGCCCGAGAATTGAACCCTGTGGCACCCCCATAGAGACCGCCAGAGGTCCGGACAACAGGCCCTCCGATTTCACACACTGAACTCTATCAGAGAAGTAGTTGATGAACCAGGCGAGGCAATCATTTGAGAAACCAAGGCTGTTGAGTCTGCTGATAAGAATGCGGTGATCGACAGAGTCGAAAGCCTTGGCCAGGTCGATGAAGACGGCTGCACAGTATTGTCTTTTATCAATGGCGGTTATGATATCGTTAAGGACCTTGAGCGTGGCTGAGGTGCACCCATGATCAGCTCTGAAACCAGATTGCATAGCGGAGAAGGTACGGTGGGATTCGAGATGGTCGGTGATCTGTTTATTAACTTGGCTTTCGAAGACTTTAGAAAGACGGTAGGATAGTTTGGGTCTAGAGTGTCACCCCCTTTGAAGAGGGGGATGACCGCGGCAGCTTTCCAGTCTTTAGCGATCTCAGACGATACGAAAGAGAGGTTGAACAGGCTAGTTATGTAGTTGTGTTTTCATGTTTTGAATGTTGTATTGTAGTAGGCCTAACCCTCACCAATTATTCTGGTGATGGAGAGAGACACCAGACAAGACACAAAGACAGCAACAGACGACACAGAGAAAGTGATGGAGAGAGGCAGAGGAGGGGAATGTACAGTAGACTGTGTTACTTATAGCTGCTATAGGGGTTCTAATTACTGCACTGTTTTTGAGTCTGTATGTGTGTGTGAGAGAGAGAGAAAGAGAGAGAGAGAGAGAGAGAGAGAGAGAGAGAGAGAGAGAGAGAGAGAGAGAGAGAGAGAGAGAGAGAGAGAGAGAGAGAGAGAGAGAGAGAGAGAGAGAGAGTTTAGGCACTGTGGGATTCTTTAATCAGTTTGGCTCATTAGACAGGTCAGAGAGGCGCTGCTACCCCTGGGGAGAGAGAAGCTGCTACCCCTGGGGAGAGAGGAGCTGCTACCCCTGGGGAGAGAGGAGCTGCTACCCCTGGGGAGAGAGGAGCTGCTACCCCTGGGGAGAGAGGAGCTGCTACCCCTGGGGAGAGAGGAGCTGCTACTCCTGGGGAGAGAGGAGCTGCTACCCCTGGGGAGAGAGGAGCTGCTACCCCTGGGGAGAGAGGAGCTGCTACCCCTGGGGGGAGAGGAGCTGCTACCCCTGGGGAGAGAGGAGCTGCTACCCCTGGGGAGAGAGGAGCTGCTACCCCTGGGGAGAGAGGAGCTGCTACCCCTGGGGAGAGAGGAGCTGCTACCCCTGGGGAGAGAGGAGCTGCTACCCCTGGGGAGAGAGAAACTGCTATCCCTGGGGAGAGAGAGGAGCTGCAACCAGCAGAGACTGCGACCCTGCTCGGAAAGAGCTTAACTATTGGTGATTGTTGGGGCACGATTGGCAGGAGCTTCAGTGATGAAGACTGCTGAACTTGCTGATGTTTCACAATATGCCACGGCCGTCTCAGTCACCAGGTCTCAACAAAATAAAACACCACCATCCCTCCAATAGACTTCCAGACAGTTGTAGAATGTTTGCCAAGGCACATTGTAAGAGCTGTAAAGAGAGAGGGACTCGGAGAGAGAACAGGTAGAACCTGATATGGAAATGAGCAGAGCAAACGAAAGTAACTTTCGACGACCGAATGATCATTCAGACTCTGTTTCTATTGAGAGATAAAAGGTAAGACGACGATTGTTATGTGTATTAATATAGTTGATGATATTGTTATGTGTATTCATATAGTTGGTGATATTGTTGTGTTTATTAATATAGTTGGTGATATTGTTGTGTGTATTAATATAGTTGATGATATTGTTATGTGTATTCATATAGTTGATGATATTGTTGTGTGTATTCATATAGTTGATGATATTGTTGTGTGTATTCATATAGTTGATGATATTGTTGTGTGTATTAATATAGTTGGTGATATTGTTGTGTGTATTAATATAGTTGGTGATATTGTTATGTGTATTCATATAGTTGATGATATTGTTGTGTGTATTCATATAGTTAATTATATTTTTGGTGGACAGTGTTATAATAGTCCTACTCTCCTTAAAATGTTTTCGATACAAATTAGATGCGTGGGGTGAATTAGTTCTGTGCCCATCTGTGTGCCCCAGGGTGATCGCTCCTACACTATCTACAATCTAAAAGGGTTCTTTGGCTGTCCCCATAGGAGAACCCTTTGTAGAACCCTTTTTTGTGGTACTAGGTAGAACACTTCTGGGTTCCGTGAAGAACCCTTTCCACCGAGGGTTCTACATGGAAGCCAGAAGGGTTCTACCTGGAACCCAAAAGCGTTCTCCTATGGGGACGGCCGGAGGACCCGTTTGGAACCCTTTATTCTAAGAGTGTACTGTATCATAGGTCTATAGACTTGTCTTCTCGAAACAGGCTTAAAACACAAGCAACAAACAAACATGTTCTCTTTATAATCTATAGTTAACTCTTTTCACTCAGGGAGGTATGTTGTGTGAAAGAGACAAATTAATATTGTGGAGAGACTAACAACAACTTACACTTCCTCAAAACAGGTAGTGTGTATTCATTAGTGCCATTTAAAACTGTTGGCTGTGGAGTAAACTAATGGACACAACCCATGTAGATACCTCCGACTCGGCATGTTGATACCTGCCTCTTGCTGAAACCTGAGCGTAGCCTGAGGGGTAAACTATGATACAGTCTTGATATACTGATTTTCTAAAAATAGCCAGCTTCAGTTAGCTTCACATTCCAGCTCAGGCCTCATCCATCAGAATACACAGAACAGAACAGAAAATATCTCAATGACTTGACATGTTCTGGTTGTGAATTCAGGCTACAAGTTGAGAATCCTGCCAGGGATTATTATAAAGTGTGTAGATAAATTAAATGTATGGTGTAATGTTAGTATAGTGAATGACAGTAAAACCCTCCTAACAGTCTACTACTACTGAGACAGGTTGGTGTAATGTTAGTATAGTGAATGACAGTAAAACCCTCCTAACAGTCTACTACTACTGAGACAGGTTGGTGTCATGTTAGTATAGTGAATGACAGTAAAACACTCCTAACAGTCTACTACTACTGAGACAGGTTGGTGTCAGTTTAATCAGACAAAATGGAGCTGACTGGACGTGGTCATGTCAAATTCAATATATCAATATTCAGATATTATAGTTCTACATTTAACATTTCATATGATAATGTAATTGTATAATAGTTCCACTATAGTGTAGTGATGCTCTACATTTCATATGATAATGTAATTGTATCATAGTTCCACTATAATGTAGTGATCCGCTACATTTCATATGATAATGTAATTGTATCATAGTTCCACTAAAGTGCAGTGATCCTCGCTATATGAGCTACTTCACAATTCCAACCAAGTGACCCAATTGGTGCCAATGGCGCGATGCGTAGGTTGTTGGCCTTTTACATGTGCGACCTGGGTTCACTTCCCTGCCCAGCTGTTTGCTACATTGGTGTCAGAAGTGGTAGGGTGTCTGTGAGGCCATCAGAAGTGGTATGGTGTCTGTGAGTCCATCATGGACCGGATGTGTGAGGGGTCTGAGTAGTCGAAGCACAGGAATTGCTTTTATAGGGGGCAGTGTGAGCAAGGTTACAATTCCCATTGCAGCTATAGGGATAACCCTATTAATACTGATACTGGGTTAACCCTCTTTATACTGATACTGGGTATTTTTAACATAAAACGTCAATAATATTCCAACCGGACAACAGCGTATTCATTCCAGGAGAAAAAGAAGGAACGGGGCACTCGCAGGCTCACGCATACCCATCCACTCATTGACTGAGCTACTATTCTATGCCCAGTAACAGGAGAATGCTGAAACAAGTTTCTAAAGGCTGTTGACAGCCAATGGAAGCCTTAGGAAGTGCAACGTAACCCCACAGATACTGTAGTTTCGATAGAGATTCAAAAGAAGAACTACAATTCTCAGATTTCCCACTTCCTGGTTGGATTTTTCTCAGGTTTTTGCCTGCCATATGAGTTCTGTTATACTCACAGACATCATTGAAACAGTTTTAGAAACTGCAGAGTGTTTTCTATCCAAATCTACTAATAATATGCAAATATTTGACGCTTTTCATCCGAAATCGAAAATACTACCCTTAAAAGATAACACTATTTACACTAATACTGGAAAAACCCTCTTTATACTGATACTGGGTTAAACCTATTTATACTGATACTGGGTTAACCCTGTTTATACTGATACTGGGTTAACACTATTGATACTGATACTGGGTTAACCCTATTAATACTGATACTGGGTTAACCCTATTTATACTGATACTGGGTTAACACTATTAATACTGATACTGGGTTAACACTATTAATACTGATACTGGGTTAACACTACTAATACTGATACTGGGTTAACACTATTGATACTGATACTGGGTTAACCCTATTGATACTGATACTGGGTTAACACTATTAATACTGATACTGGGTTAACACTATTAATACTGATACTGGGTTAACCCTATTGATACTGATACTGGGTTAACACTATTAATACTGATACTGGGTTAACCCTATTGATACTGATACTGGGTTAACACTATTGATACTGATACTGGGTTAACCCTATTGATACTGATACTGGGTTAACACTATTAATACTGATACTGGGTTAACCCTATTAATACTGACACTGGGTTAACACTATTAATACTGATACTGGGTTAACACTACTAATACTGATACTGGGTTAACCCTATTGATACTGATACTGGGTTAACCCTATTGATACTGATACTGGGTTAACACTATTAATACTGATACTGGGTTAACACTATTAATACTGATACTGGGTTAACACTATTAATACTGATACTGGGTTAACACTATTGATACTGATACTGGGTTAACCCTATTGATACTGATACTGGGTTAACACTATTGATACTGATACTGGGTTAACACTATTAACACTGATACTGGGTTAACCCTATTGATACTGATACTGGGTTAACCCTATTGATACTGATACTGGGTTAACCCTATTGATACTGATACTGGGTTAACACTATTGATACTGATACTGGGTTAACCCTATTGATACTGATACTGGGTTAACACTATTGATACTGATACTGGGTTAACCCTATTGATACTGGGTTAACACTATTGATACTGATACTGGGTTAACCCTATTGATACTGATACTGGGTTAACACTATTAATACTGATACTGGGTTAACCCTATTAATACTGATACTGGGTTAACCCTATTAATACTGATACTGGGTTAACCCTATTGATACTGATACTGGGTTAACACTATTAATACTGATACTGGGTTAACCCTAATAATACTGACACTGGGTTAACACTTTTAATACTGATACTGGGTTAACCCTATTGATACTGATACTGGGTTAACCCTATTGATACTGATACTGGGTTAACACTATTGATACTGATACTGGGTTAACACTATTGATACTGATACTGGGTTAACACTATTGATACTGATACTGGGTTAACCCTATTTATACTGATACTGGGTTAACACTATTGATACTGATACTGGGTTAACCCTATTGATACTGGGTTAACACTATTAATACTGATACTGGGTTAACACTATTGATACTGATACTGGGTTAACACTATTGATACTGATACTGGGTTAACACTATTAACACTGATACTGGGTTAACCCTGTTTATACTGATACTGGTACTGGGTTAACACTATTTATACTGATACTGGGTTAACCCTATTGATACTGATACTGGGTTAACCCTATTGATACTGATACTGGGTTAACACTATTGATACTGATACTGGGTTAACCCTATTTATACTGATACTGGGTTAACCCTATTAATACTGATACTGGGTTAACACTATTAACACTGATACTGGGTTAACCCTGTTTATACTGATACTGGTACTGGGTTAACACTATTTATACTGATACTGGGTTAACCCTATTGATACTGATACTGGGTTAACCCTATTAATACTGATACTGGGTTAACCCTATTGATACTGATACTGGGTTAACACTATTGATACTGATACTGGGTTAACACTATTGATATTGATACTGGGTTAACCCTATTGATACTGATACTGGGTTAACACTATTGATACTGATACTGGGTTAACACTATTGATATTGATACTGGGTTAACCCTATTGATACTGATACTGGGTTAACACTATTAATACTGATACTGGGTTAACCCTATTGATACTGATACTGGGTTAACCCTATTGATATTGATACTGGGTTAACCCTATTGATACTGATACTGGGTTAACCCTATTGATACTGATACTGGGTTAACCCTATTGATACTGATACTGGGTTAACCCTATTGATACTGATACTGGGTTAACCCTATTGATACTGATACTGGGTTAACCCTATTGATACTGATACTGGGTTAACCCTATTGATACTGATACTGGGTTAACACTATTAATACTGATACTGGGTTAACACTATTGATATTGATACTGGGTTAACCCTATTGATACTGATACTGGGTTAACCCTATTGATACTGATACTGGGTTAACCCTATTGATACTGATACTGGGTTAACCCTATTGATATTGATACTGGGTTAACCTTATTGATACTGATACTGGGTTAACCCTATTGATACTGATACTGGGTTAACACTATTAACACTGATACTGGGTTAACCCTATTAATACTGATACTGGGTTAACACTATTAATACTGATACTGGGTTAACACTACTAATACTGATACTGGGTTAACCCTATTGATACTGATACTGGGTTAACCCTATTGATACTGATACTGGGTTAACCCTATTGATATTGATACTGGGTTAACCCTATTGATACTGATACTGGGTTAACCCTATTGATACTGATACTGGGTTAACCCTATTGATACTGATACTGGGTTAACCCTATTGATACTGATACTGGGTTAACACTATTGATACTGATACTGGGTTAACCCTATTGATACTGATACTGGGTTAACCCTATTGATACTGATACTGGGTTAACACTATTGATACTGATACTGGGTTAACACTATTTATACTGATACTGGGTTAACACTATTGATACTGATACTGGGTTAACACTATTGATATTGATACTGGGTTAACCCTATTGATACTGATACTGGGTTAACACTATTAATACTGATACTGGGTTAACACTATTAATACTGATACTGGGTTAACACTACTGATACTGATACTGGGTTAACCCTATTGATACTGATACTGGGTTAACCCTATTGATACTGATACTGGGTTAACCCTATTGATACTGATACTGGGTTAACACTATTAATACTGATACTGGGTTAACCCTATTGATACTGATACTGGGTTAACCCTATTGATACTGATACTGGGTTAACCCTATTGATACTGATACTGGGTTAACCCTATTGATACTGATACTGGGTTAACCCTATTAATACTGATACTGGGTTAACCCTACTTGGGGCGGCAGGTAGCTGCGCTCCAACGCTCTAGTGGTTAGTTAGAGCGTTGGATTGGTAACCGAAAGGCTGCAAGATCAAATCCCTGAGCTGACAAGGTAAAAATCAGTTGTTTACCCCTGAACAAGGCAGTTAACCCACTGTTCCTAAGCCATCATTGAAAATAAGAATTTGTTCTTAACTGACTTGCCTAGTAAAATAAATAAATAAATAAATACTGGTTTAACCCTATTTGTGCGATGGATCGGGTGTTTTCCTTGTTCACCAGCGACCTGGGTTCACTGCCCTGCACCACTGTTTGCTACAATATTAATATCATAGACTATCTGTTAAACGAAGAGACACCACAATATGAGTGAAAGGATTTTAGGATAATATCAGTGAGTGTTGATTTAGAGTTGTGTTCTGGGTTCGTCCTTGTAGCTGCCTTTATCAACAGGGTGAATTGTAACAAATGACATCAGAGTTGGGAGATAACCAGGTCCCAGTTTAAATCACCATGACAACCATTTCATTATTTCTCCAGAGCAGCAAGGGAATCTAGAGACTCAACCTTTGTAGAATCACAATCACCTTTATTCACCAAGTACATTTGCACGTACATATGTAGGATCTTAATTTGAGCCAGTTTACTACAGCAGGAAAATATTCCTGCAGCAACAGAAAATGTGAATTATTATGTGAATTATAATTAATGGACATTTTTGTAGGGGTTACTACATTTTTCGTAAGGAAAACTCAAGTCTGAAATTTCTAAGTGGAAATTACAAACTTCAGAAGCTTTTTTAAACCTCAAATACACTACAAGTTTTACATTTCCTGCATTGCTGGAAAGTTATTCTGCAGTGGGGGGTGATCAAATTAAGATCCTACATCTGTACACATAATTGTACATGGGGATATGTATGGGGGTCTATAACATCCAATCACAGAGGTTTACATCAGCTGACAGTTGCAATGTTATTGCTAATAACTCAAACTGCCCTTTTCAGATAAAGACATAAACTTTGTACAGATGTAGGATCTTAATTTGATCACCCTGTTGCAGAAAAACTAAACTTGTAGTGTATTTGAGTGTAATTAAACTTTAGAAAAGGTTTCTGAAGATGATAAATTCCACTTTTCCATTTTAAAACTGTTCATTAATTACAATCCACACAATAATTCAAATGTCCTCTTTCTGCAGGATTATTTTCCTGGTGTAGCAAACTGGCTCAAATTAAGATCCAACATCTGCAGCAATACACCCCTCCTCTAATGTATATGGCTCTATTGAGATTCACTTTTGACCACTTGACATCTTGTATTTACTGTTGTTTAGGCTGGTTGAATGAGTTGCCTGTGAAAGCTGCTTCATCTGCAAGAAAACAGGCGGCTGCACCAGTGACTGTCAGAAGTTTTGTGATTTCCTCATATGAACGTGAAAGTAAGTGTGTAGTCTACGCAGTTACAAAAATGGCTCTTGAAACTGTGGCACATATTTCTCGGTAACATTGAATAAATGTGTTGGTATGTAGGAAAGACGGGCAGACTCTCGTACTGTTGGTCTAGACTACCTACAAACTATTATAAGGCTATGATCACTTATCATGCTGACAAACCTGATGGTCTCTGTGAACTGATCTGAACAGGTTTAGACTGGTCATCTATGATATGTAGGTTATATACAGTACATTCTCTGTCCTGCTACTGGTAGGACTATAACATTATGTTGATCTGAACAGGTTTAGACTGGTCATCTATGATATGTAGGTTATATACAGTACATTCTCTGTCCTGCTACTGGTAGGACTATAACATTATGTTGATCTGAACAGGTTTAGACTGGTCATCTATGATATGTAGGCTATAGCCGAGGTATAGACCTTGATCTGCATATCACTAACAAACTGCTATTATACATTATAACCTAGTCTACTTTACATAATATAACAACTCTCACTTGATGCAAAAAAAAACTTTCTGAATGGATCAACAATTTCCCCCTCAGATCAATCATGTCTGTTTTAGCCCTTCTGTCTACATTCTCAGATACTTTTAGAAAAGAACAGATTGAAAGACAATAAATAGTCTACTGTTATTGAATACAAATACGTGTGAGACATGGCCTTGTGTTGCTGTACTGTCTATAACTACCTTAACAAACAGGGACTTATTATTATTAATATTATTATTATTATTATTGTTGTTAAAATTATTATTATTATTATTGTTGTTGTTCTGTCTATAACTACCTTAACAAACAGTGACTTATTATTATTATTGACAGTTACCATGGAGATTAAATGTCACAACTACATATTAATGTGATTGCTTTAAATCACCTGACTGTTTCTATGTCTGTTAGTAAATGTTTTATTTCTCAAGGAGATAATGAATACATGAGAACAATTGGCAATCAATAATTAGTTGTCACTGTGTTGACCACAACCAACATGCTGGATCTCTGTTTAGTTGTCACTGTGTTAACCACAACCAACATGTTGGATCTCTGTTTAGTTGTCACTGTGTTGACCACAACCAACATGCTGGATCTCTGTTTAGTTGTCACTGTGTTGACCACAACCAACATGTTGGATCTCTGTTTAGTTGTCACTGTGTTAACCACAACCAACATGCTGGATCTCTGTTTAGTTGTCACTGTGTTGACCACAACCAACATGTTGGATCTCTGTTTAGTTGTTACTGTGTTAACCACAACCAACATGCTGGATCTCTGTTTAGTTGTCACTGTGTTAACCACAACCAACATGCTGGATCTCTGTTTAGTTGTCACTGTGTTAACCACAACCAACATGCTGGATCTCTGTTTAGGGGACACTGTGTTGACCACAACCAACATGCTGGATCTCTGTTTAGGGGACACTGTGTTGACCACAACCAACATGCTGGATCTCTGTTTACAGGGGTCAGTGCTCTAAAATGAGTCTCTCTGGGGAGAGAGAGGAGGGGGGACCTGCCTCTAAAATGAGTCTCTCTGGGGAGAGAGAGGAGGGGGGACCTGCCTCTAAAATGAGTCTCTCTGGGGAGAGAGAGGAGGGGGGACCTGCCTCTAAAATGAGTCTCTCTGGGGAACATGACACCAAAGCTAAGAGGTGAGATGACAATTTTGTTTAAGAATTATTAAGAGTTTATTCAAAAAATGCTATTTCCAAAAAATGTCACATTTGTTTTTTTTAATCAGAAATGGTTGCTTATGGGTACCTTCAAAATTACTGTTCTCAGATTTTTAATTAATAGATTTTAGATGGGTATATATATATTTTTTTTATTTATTGCAAAACGCTATAAATCCATTGTTTAGCTGGAATATAATGCTCCTATCCTGTATATTTTACTGTATTATTTCCAAAATAAATAGCTATGAATGCACTTACTGTAAATCTCTCTGGATAAAAGCATCTGCTAAATCAGGGGTTCTCAATCCGGGGTCTGTGGAGGTACTGCAGGGGCTCCACGGCACCCTGACTGTACTCGTTGCAATGTAACACATTTGATAGCATTTTCACGACACGACCACTTTGCCTGCTCTTAATTATTGCCTAATATAATGGGAATGCATATTTTTTAACCAATTGTGATCGTTGTTACAATCAGAATTTTGACAATATTATCGTTATATCAACACACTCTTCACACCCGTTTAACAACTCTAAATAGGTTTGGCATAGTAGGCATCAAGTCCCTTAACAATAATGTTATAAGCAGCATACTAGTTATCCTATCCTCATTCTCTCATTGACGGATGCTACCTCTGTCCGGTTCTCCTCTCTTCACTCGGTGGACGGTAACTTTAGTGTTTAAACCCTCTGTGTCCATGGACCAAACTTTTTAATATTATTTTCAGAGGGGCCTCAAGTAGGCGGGACACGTCCCATTTAAAAAAAAAAATTCTGATAAAAACTAGTTCATTGCATCTACAATAGAGCCCAGTTTCATAACATTACCTTATTCCCCTATTTAGGAAGAATCATGAAAAAACATGCCTTACTTTAGGTCATTTTTCTCCCTGCCAGCTCCTGTTAGTTCTATTGAGCACCGTTGTAAAAACTCACCTTCAGAACATTCTATTCCCAACTCATTGTTCTGCATCACAAAGGCAGCTTCTCTATGGATATCAATGAAACAGGCCTACGTTCACCTTGTAGGATTAACACAGAACTTATTACTTACAGGGTTACTGCTACTTTGTGAGCACCATCCCTATTTGCTGAAGTACATGTTGTGGTGACCCACAGTACCAAACGTTAAACATTTTCTGGTCATGGTTAACCATGCTTATTTTCAGAAAAAGGTATACAACCTAAACAAAACACATGTCCCTTTCCTCTTTTTCAAGATGTGGCCGTTTAAACAGCCAGCAGACGTTTTTTATTAAGAAATAACACTTTTTTTGACTACTTGTTGTTTCTGAATGACTGCTGGGTAATTTGATATGCATCTAAATCTTCGTTCATAGGCATTGAATTGAGTGAATGCTGCGCAGGTTTACTGAGTTACAAACCAAATGGACAGGTCTAGCTCATTGATTTGTAGATCTGATGCAATTTCTACCCCAGATTATGAGCCTAGCAGGAGTTGTGAGTGAGTTATGTAGTACCCACAGAAGGCCACAAGGAGGAGCAAGAGAGTTATAAACACATACTATTTCTTGCCTTATTTATAAAGCCCTTTTTACATCAGCAGATGTCACAAAGTGCTATACAGAAACTCTAACCCTACGTATTACCTAATTAAGCCTTAACCCCTAACCCTGTTTCTAGAACACTTTTAGAAACTATTTTAGTCATAATATTATGTTGGTAAATACAATTATAGTACTAAATAGCATTTTTATTATTTTGTTCATCAAAACCTGTCTAATCTTTTAGCTTTTATTGTTTTGTTATGTTATTATATGTATTATTTCAAGACAGAACACTTGATAAACAAGACACGTGTTTTAGTTTTCAAATGTGGTTTGAACTGGGTGACCTGGTAACCTCTATGTGAAAGTCCAACAATTGGCATCGCATAGATGGGGCAGGTTTGAGACTGATCTAAAGAATTAACAAGAAAAATACACTTTATTTCTCAGCTGCTTCACCAATGTCTGTACGTGAAATTAATACCTTTTAATTGCTAAATATTTCCAATAGATGGCAGCATAAGACCACGAAACATCAGTTATAGGCTACAAGCAGCAATATGATTGACATAAAATAGCATGCAACCACAGACTATATGTCCCATGATTTTCTAAAATGGTCACTCATTACTTTAGTTAGTTATATATCTCATATTAGGGCTGTGTTGCTTTTGGGAGAGCAAATAAACAGTGACTATAGCAGGTATTAAACCCCGGGTAAATTATCACTAGTCAGAACCTCAACCTTAGTATACATGCATTATAAAACATAATCTTAATATCTGATATTGCGAGTAAACAACCTCAGAATAGAAAAGACAAGAGTGCGTCTTCCAGCCCACCAATAAATTACATCATTCAACCCTCCCTGTTAGTCAATTTACCACAACATGCCCCTCGCTTGCGAGAGAAGGCAGAGTGACTACACAAGCTTTTTAGCGGGGCTGAGTTGACTACTTGCTCGAGAAGGCAGAGTGGCTTGATGTTGGTTGATGAATTTTACAATGAATGTACTATGAAAGTAAGTTTTTCTCAACCAGAGGTGTCTGAATTAATGTTCAGGCTTATTGGTAATCGTAATATTAATGAAGTATAATTTCAAAACATGAGCATAAAAACAGGTAATAATAAATATGAATGATCATTATATGACTGCACAGCAATCTGTTAAATGCTTTTTCAGTCCTTCCTCTTGTGTTAGCAGTGTGTAAAGGGACAGAAAGAAGCTCACACAGGAGTTTTCCTGTGAGGGTAGTGGTGGTGTATCCAGGGAGAACTAAACTAATCTTCTGAAATGTCATTTGTGGTCTTATGCTGCCATCTATTGGAATTATGTAGCAACTGCAGTAGTACTGAATAATGTTTCATTCCTTACTAAAGTAGTAATTACTCAGAATTGCAAAATATAACATTTTCTAGTTCATTTTATCACTTACAACCATAAAATAACAATTTATAGCATAACAAACAATGAATCTGACTTAAACATTATCTGCCAAAGTAACAGCGCTGTAGACAAAGAAGAGCTCTCGAGTAGGTACCAACACTTTCAATGGCCATTTTCTCAAACGTGAGGTTACAAGTTTATCAACGTTCAAAGCAGAATTACTTTCCCATTGTTCCTCAACTGTGGTGTATGATATACACCACCGTACCTTCTCCGCTGCGCAATCTGGTTTCCGAGCTGGTCACCTCAGCCACGCTCAAGGTAATAAACGATATCATAACCGCCATCGATTAAAGACAGTACTGTGCAGCCGTCTTCATCCACCTGGCCAAGGCATTCGTCTCTGTCAATCACCGTATTCTTATCGGCAGACTCAACAGCCTTGGTTTCTCAAATGACTGCCTCGCCTGGTTCCCCAATAACTTCTCAGATAGAGTACAGTGCATCAAATCGGAAGGCCTGTTGTCCGGACCTCTGGCTGTCTCAATGGGGTTACCACAGGGTTCAATTCTCGGGCCGACACTTTTCTCTGTATATATCAATGATGTCGCTCTTGCTGCTGGTGATTCCCTGATCCACCTCTACGCAGACAACACCATTCTGTATACATCTGGCCCTTCTCTGGACACTGTGTTAACAAACCTCCAAATGAGCTTCAATGCCATACAACACTCCTTCCGTGGCCACCGAATGCTCTTAAACACTAGTAAAACTAAATGCATGCTTTTCAACCGATCGCTGCCCGCACCCACCCGCCCACCTAGCATCACTACTCTGGATGGTTTTGACTTAGAATATGTGGACAACTACAAATAGGTGTCTGACTAGACTGTAAACTCTCCTTCCAGACTCATATTAAGCATCTCCAATCCAAAATTAAATTTTTAATCGGCTTCCTATTTCACAACAAAGCCTCCTTCACTCAAGCTGCCAAACATACCCTCGTAAAACTGACTATCCTACCGATCCTCGACTTCGGCCATGTCATTTACAAAATAGCCTACAACACTCTACTCAGCAAAGTGGATGCAGTCTATCACAGTGCAATCCTTTTTGTCACCACAGACCAATATACCACCCACCACTGCAACCTGTATGCACTCGTTGGCTGGCCCTCGCTACATATTCGTCGCCAGACCCACTGGCTCCAGGTCATCTATAAGTCTTTGCTAGGTAAAGCTCCGCCTTATCTCAGCTCACTGGTCACCATAACAACACCCACCTGTAGCACGCGCTCCAGCAGGTATATTTCACTGGTCATCCCAAAAGCCAACACCTCCTTTGGGCGCCTTTCCTTCCAGTTCTCTTCTTCCAATGACTGGAACGAATTGCAAAAATCACTGAAGTTGGAGTCTTATATCTCACTCACTAACTTTAAACATCAGCTATCTGAGCAGCTAACCGATCACTGCAGCTGTACATAGTCCATCTGTAAATAGCCCATCCAATCTACCTACCTCATCCCCATATTGTTTTTATTTATATTTTTGCTGTTTTGCACAACAGTATTTCTACTTGCACATCATCATCTGCTCATCTATCACTCCAGTGTTAATTTGCTAAATTGCATGGCCTATTTATTGCCTTAATTCCTCATGTCATTTCCACACACTGTATATAGACTTTTCTATTGTGTTATTGACTGTACGTCCGTTTTATCCATGTGTAACTCTGTGTTGTTGTTTGTGTTGCACTGCTTTGCTTTATCTTGGCCAGGTCGCAGTTGTAAATGAGAAGTGTTCTCAACTGGCCTACCTGGTTGAAAAAAAGGTGAAATAAAATAAAAATAAAAATAAAATACCATTTTCTAGCGCTGAGTCTCTAATTTTATCCAATGTAAAAAATCATAATTTCAATTTTTGCTACATGAGACCGAATTGAGCCGGTCGGTCACATTTGACTGTATAAAACCTAGCAGTACTACTGATTTCTCTGAGAGTGAGAGATATATATTATTATTACTGTATAAAACCTAGCAGTACTACTGATTTCTCTGAGAGGCAGATATATATTATTACTGTGTTAAACCTAGCAGTACTACTGATTTATCTGAGAGTGAGGCAGATAAATATTATTACTGTATAAAACCTAGCAGTACTACTGATTTCTCTGAGAGAGAGACAGATGTATATTATTACTGTATAAAACCTAGCAGTACTACTGATTTCTCTGAGAGTGAGGCAGATATTAATTATTACTGTATAAAACCTAGCAGTACTACTGATTTCTCTGAGAGTGAGGCAGATATATATTATTACTGTATAAAACCTAGCAGTACTACTGATTTCTCTGAGAGTGAGGCAGATATATATTATTACTGTATTAAACCTAGCAGTACTACTGATTTCTCTGAGAGTGAGGCAGATATATATTATTACTGTATAAAACCTAGCAGTACTACTGATTTCTCTGAGAGTGAGGCAGATATATATTATTACTGTATTAAACCTAGCAGTACTACTGATTTCTCTGAGAGTGAGGCAGATATATATTATTACTGTATAAAACCTAGCAGTACTACTGATTTCTCTGAGAGTGAGGCAGATATATATTATTACTGTATAAAACCTAGCAGTACTACTGATTTCTCTGAGAGTGAGGCAGATAAATATTATTACTGCATAAAACCTAGCAGTACTACTGATTTCTCTGAGAGTGAGACAGATGTATATTATTACTGTATAAAACCTAGCAGTACTACTGATTTCCCTGAGAGTGAGGCAGATATATATTATTACTGTATAAAACCTAGCAGTACTACTGATTTCTCTGAGAGTGAGGCAGATATATATTATTACTGTGTAAAACCTAGCAGTACTACTGATTTCTCTGCGAGTGAGGCAGATATATATTATTACTGTATAAAACCTAGCAGTACTACTGATTTCTCTGAGAGACAGATATATATTATTACTGTATTAAACCTAGCAGTACTACTGATTTCTCTGAGAGTGAGACAGATATATATTGTTACTGTGTAAAACCTAGCAGTACTACTGATTTCTCTGAGAGTGAGACAGATATATATTATTACTGTGTAAAACCTAGCTGTACTACTGATTTCTCTGAGAGTGAGACAGATATATATTATTACTGTGTAAAACCTAGCAGTACTACTGATTTCTCTGAGAGTGAGACATATATATATATTATTACTGTATAAAACCTAGCAGTACTACTGATTTCTCTGAGAGTGAGACAGATATATATTATTACTGTATAAAACCTTGCAGTACTACTGATTTCTCTGAGATTGAGGCAGATATATATTATTACTGTATTAAACTTAGCAGTACTACTGATTTCTCTGAGAGGCAGATATATATTATTACTGTATAAAACCTAGCAGTACTACTGATTTCTCTGAGAGTGAGACAGATATATATTATTACTGTATAAAACCTAGCAGTACTACTGATTTCTCTGAGAGTGAGACAGATGTATATTATTACTGTATAAAACCTAGCAGTACTACTGATTTCCCTGAGAGTGAGGCAGATATATATTATTACTGTATAAAACCTAGCAGTACTACTGATTTCTCTGAGAGTGAGGCAGATATATATTATTACTGTGTAAAACCTAGCAGTACTACTGATTTCTCTGCGAGTGAGGCAGATATATATTATTACTGTATAAAACCTAGCAGTACTACTGATTTCTCTGAGAGACAGATATATATTATTACTGTATTAAACCTAGCAGTACTACTGATTTCTCTGAGAGTGAGACAGATATATATTGTTACTGTGTAAAACCTAGCAGTACTACTGATTTCTCTGAGAGTGAGACAGATATATATTATTACTGTGTAAAACCTAGCTGTACTACTGATTTCTCTGAGAGTGAGACAGATATATATTATTACTGTGTAAAACCTAGCAGTACTACTGATTTCTCTGAGAGTGAGACAGATATATATTATTACTGTATAAAACCTAGCAGTACTACTGATTTCTCTGAGAGTGAGACAGATATATATTATTACTGTATAAAACCTAGCAGTACTACTGATTTCTCTGAGAGTGAGACAGATATATATTATTACTGTATAAAACCTAGCAGTACTACTGATTTCTCTGAGATTGAGGCAGATATATATTATTACTGTATTAAACCTAGCAGTACTACTGATTTCTCTGAGAGGCAGATATATATTATTACTGTATAAAACCTAGCAGTACTACTGATTTCTCTGAGAGTGAGACAGATATATATTATTACTGTATAAAACCTAGCAGTACTACTGATTTCTCTGAGATTGAGGCAGATATATATTATTACTGTATTAAACCTAGCAGTACTACTGATTTCTCTGAGAGGCAGATATATATTATTACTGTGTTAAACCTAGCAGTACTACTGATTTCTCTGAGAGGCAGATATATATTATTACTGTGTAAAACCTAGCAGTACTACTGATTTCTCTGAGAGTGAGACAGATATATATTATTACTGTGTAAAACCTAGCAGTACTACTGATTTCTCTGAGAGTGAGGCAGATATATATTATTACTGTATTAAACCTAGCAGTACTACTGATTTCTCTGAGAGTGAGACAGATATATATTATTACTGTATAAAACCTAGCAGTACTACTGATTTCTCTGAGAGTGAGGCAGATACATATTATTACTGTATAAAACCTAGCAGTACTACTGATTTCTCTGAGAGTGAGACAGATATATATTATTACTGTATAAAACCTAGCAGTACTTCTGATTTCTCTGAGAGTGAGGCAGATATATATTATTACTGTATTAAACCTAGCATTACTACTGATTTCTCTGAGAGTGAGGCAGATATATATTATTACTGACAGATGTATAGCATTTAGCAAAATAAACATGATTTTTTTTCTCTCTGAAATGAAACATCAAGTGAAAGACTTTAAACTAATACATGTCTGTCATTGATCAACCCAATGTAATGATTAGATAGTGAAAAAACACCCATCTCATTCATAATTTCTTTAAACAATAAAAGCTCTTTTACGAACATTTCTGAAAAGTGACATATAGCGTTTTGGAATCTGAGCTCAGAGTAGATGAGAGATGTAATGTTTGTCTCTGTTGTGTTGAAGCCCAATCAAGCAGGAGAGACCAGCCTCCCCAGTATCCAGCTGTGAGAGTGACAGGTCTATGAGTCCTCCTCCAAGGTTTAGAGAGGGAGAATTTTTTACTGAACAAAGGTAAGAAGCTTCCCTTGTAAGAAGTCCCTTGTTTCTATCAATTTGAATCAATTGCAAAGACATTGGCAACTTCGTATTTGTAGTCAACTTTGTTCTGAATTGATTGGCGGTCACAAAGAGACGGTTAAACCATGTGATTCTATGTTTAGCAGAGATCTTCTGTGTATAAAGTCATGCGGAAAGGCAAAAAACAATCTCACGACTCACTCAGCTGTTCTATGAGTGGTCTGAGACAGGAGGTAGATTACTCAGCTGTTCTAGTGGTCTGAGACAGGAGGTAGATTACTCAGCTGTTCTAGTGGTCTGAGACAGGAGGTAGATTACTCAGCTGTTCTAGTGGTCTGAGGCAGGAGGTAGATTACTCAGCTGTTCTAGTGGTCTGAGACAGGAGGTAGATTACTCAGCTGTTCTAGTGGTCTGAGACAGGAGGTAGATTACTCAGCTGTTCTAGTGGTCTGAGACAGGAGGTAGATTACTCAGCTGTTCTAGTGGTCTGAGACAGGAGGTAGATTACTCAGCTGTTCTAGTGGTCTGAGGCAGGAGGTAGATTACTCAGCTGTTCTAGTGGTCTGAGACAGGAGGTAGATTACTCAGCTGTTCTAGTGGTCTGAGACAGGAGGTAGATTACTCAGCTGTTCTAGTGGTCTGAGACAGGAGGTAGATTACTCAGCTGTTCTAGTGGTCTGAGGGAGGAGGTAGATTACTCAGCTGTTCTAGTGGTCTGAGACAGGAGGTAGATTACTCAGCTGTTCTAGTGGTCTGAGACAGGAGGTAGATTACTCAGCTGTTCTAGTGGTCTGAGACAGGAGGTAGATCACTCAGCTGTTCTAGTGGTCTGAGACAGGAGGTAGATTACTCAGCTGTTCTAGTGGTCTGAGACAGGAGGTAGATCACTCAGCTGTTCTAGGTCTGAGACAGGAGGTAGATACTCAGCTGTTCTAGTGGTCTGAGACAGGAGGTAGATTACTCAGCTGTTCTAGTGGTCTGAGACAGGAGGTAGATTACTCAGCTGTTCTAGTGGTCTGAGACAGGAGGTAGATCACTCAGCTGTTCTAGTGGTCTGAGACAGGAGGTAGATTACTCAGCTGTTCTAGTGGTCTGAGACAGGAGGTAGATTACTCAGCTGTTCTAGTGGTCTGAGACAGGAGGAGGTAGATTACTCAGCTGTTCTAGTGGTCTGAGACAGGAGGAGGTAGATTACTCAGCTGTTCTAGTGGTCTGAGACAGGAGGAGGTAGATTACTCAGCTGTTCTAGTGGTCTGAGACAGGAGGAGGTAGATTACTCAGCTGTTCTAGTGGTCTGAGACAGGAGGAGGTAGATTACTCAGCTGTTCTAGTGGTCTGAGACAGGGAGGTAGATTACTCAGCTGTTCTAGTGGTCTGAGACAGGAGGTAGATTACTCAGCTGTTCTAGTGGTCTGAGACAGGAGGTAGATTACTCAGCTGTTCTAGTGGTCTGAGACAGGAGGTAGATTACTCAGCTGTTCTAGTGGTCTGAGACAGGAGGAGGTAGATTACTCAGCTGTTCTAGTGGTCTGAGGGAGGAGGTAGATTACTCAGCTGTTCTAGTGGTCTGAGACAGGAGGAGGTAGATTACTCAGCTGTTCTAGTGGTCTGAGACAGGAGGAGGTAGATTACTCAGCTGTTCTAGTGGTCTGAGACAGGAGGAGGTAGATTACTCAGCTGTTCTAGTGGTCTGAGACAGGAGGTAGATTACTCAGCTGTTCTAGTGGTCTGAGACAGGAGGAGGTAGATTACTCAGCTGTTCTAGTGGTCTGAGACAGGAGGTAGATTACTCAGCTGTTCTAGTGGTCTGAGACAGGAGGTAGATTACTCAGCTGTTCTAGTGGTCTGAGACAGGAGGTAGATTAGTCAGCTGTTCTAGTGGTCTGAGACAGGAGGTAGATTACTCAGCTGTTCTAGTGGTCTGAGACAGGAGGTAGATTACTCAGCTGTTCTAGTGGTCTGAGACAGGAGGTAGATTACTCAGCTGTTCTAGTGGTCTGAGGCAGGAGGTAGACTACTCAGCTGTTCTAGTGGTCTGAGACAGGAGGTAGATTACTCAGCTGTTCTAGTGGTCTGAGACAGGAGGTAGATTACTCAGCTGTTCTAGTGGTCTGAGACAGGAGGTAGATTACTCAGCTGTTCTAGTGGTCTGAGGACAGGAGGTAGATTACTCAGCTGTTCTAGTGGTCTGAGGGAGGAGGTAGATTACTCAGCTGTTCTAGTGGTCTGAGACAGGAGGTAGATTACTCAGCTGTTCTAGTGGTCTGAGACAGGAGGTAGATTACTCAGCTGTTCTAGTGGTCTGAGACAGGAGGTAGATCACTCAGCTGTTCTAGTGGTCTGAGACAGGAGGTAGATTACTCAGCTGTTCTAGTGGTCTGAGACAGGAGGTAGATTACTCAGCTGTTCTAGTGGTCTGAGACAGGAGGTAGATTCACTCAGCTGTTCTAGTGGTCTGAGACAGGAGGTAGATTACTCAGCTGTTCTAGTGGTCTGAGACAGGAGGTAGATTACTCAGCTGTTCTAGTGGTCTGAGACAGGAGGTAGATTACTCAGCTGTTCTAGTGGTCTGAGGCAGGAGGTAGATTACTCAGCTGTTCTAGTGGTCTGAGACAGGAGGTAGATTACTCAGCTGTTCTAGTGGTCTGAGACAGGAGGTAGATTACTCAGCTGTTCTAGTGGTCTGAGGCAGGAGGTAGATTACTCAGCTGTTCTAGTGGTCTGAGACAGGAGGTAGATTACTCAGCTGTTCTAGTGGTCTGAGACAGGAGGTAGATTACTCAGCTGTTCTAGTGGTCTGAGACAGGAGGTAGATTACTCAGCTGTTCTAGTGGTCTGAGGACAGGAGGTAGATTACTCAGCTGTTCTAGTGGTCTGAGACAGGAGGTAGATTACTCAGCTGTTCTAGTGGTCTGAGACAGGAGGTAGATTACTCAGCTGTTCTAGTGGTCTGAGACAGGAGGTAGATCACTCAGCTGTTCTAGTGGTCTGAGACAGGAGGTAGATTACTCAGCTGTTCTAGTGGTCTGAGACAGGAGGTAGATTACTCAGCTGTTCTAGTGGTCTGAGACAGGAGGTAGATTACTCAGCTGTTCTAGTGGTCTGAGACAGGAGGTAGATTACTCAGCTGTTCTAGTGGTCTGAGGGAGGAGGTAGATTACTCAGCTGTTCTAGTGGTCTGAGACAGGAGGTAGATTACAAACGTTTCCAAGTGCAACGTTAATAACAATGGTTTAGTTAAACAGCTCAGAGATTTACGATGATCCTAAGAAGATTGTAATGATGAACTTGGCCTTAAGATGCTTTTGGGAAACCAGATCCTGCATAAATACATCTGCTAAATGACGAAAATGTGAAATGTAAATGTTTTACATACAGACCTCATATTATTGTATTGAATTATTATTTTTAAATATTGATGTCACAAGTGTATCATTTGTACAGTTCTTTATTAAAATGTATTTATTTGTTACATTTGACTGTGTTAAATCTAGTAGTACTACCTATGTAGCAGTTTGCAAAAAAAACCATTTGTTTCTCTGAAATGAAGTGATAGATTATAAACAAAGACATGTCTGTCATTGAACAACCCCATGCCATGATTAGTTTGTGAGAAAACAACCATTTATTTGAGAATATCTTTAAACAATAAAAGCTAATTTACAAACATTTCTGAAAATGGATATATAGCGTTTTGGAATGAAACTGTTGTTTCCCCATCTGAACTCAGGTTGGATAAGAGATGTAATGTTTGTCTCTGTTGTGTTGAAGTCCAATCAAGCAGGAGAGACCAGCCTCCCCTGTCCCCAGCTGTGTGTCCATGAAGAGTGACTGGTCTATGGGTAGGCCTATACAGTTTAGAGAGGGAGACTTTTCTACTGAACAAAGGTAAGAAGAACTCATGGGTCATGTTCAGTGAGTTAAACAACACTGTCTCTAGTCATTTCTCCTCTCCCATTTTCCCATTTCTTTTGGTTGTTTTCGTAATCCATAGGCTAATACTTTAGTCCATTTTCATAGTCCTAAAACAGTGTGTGTGTGTGTGTGTGTGTGTGTGTGTGTGTGTGTGTGTGTGTGTGTGTGTGTGTGTGTGTGTGTGTGTGTGTGTGTGTGTGTGTGTGTGTGTACTGTAATCTCATATTTTGTCCACAGAAACCAACAGGAGAGATCAGAGTCAGAGATTCTCAGTGGTCAGTCTTCCCAGAGTCATCAAATAGACCTGGCCTCCATATTCAGTGTATGTGGTCCTGTTATGTACATTTGTTTTTGTTTATCTCAAGTAAATTTGATCTGTCAATCATTCTTTAATGTGTTAATGAAAAAGCATTTATTATTTTGCTTAACTTATTTACTTGATTTATTCCAGTTGCTTGAAGCGAAAATGATGACATTTGTGAAGAACGAGTTGAAGATGTTCAAGAGGATTCTTAGTCCTGAACTCCCAGAAGGCTTTGAGAGTCAGAAGCAGGATAGGGAAGTGGTGGACACTGAAGATGAGAAGCAGGAGAGCAGTGCCAGAGAGGGGGCTCTGAAGATCACACTGCACGTCCTGAGGAAAATGAACCAGAAGGAGCTTGCTGACACACTGGAGAAATGTAAGATCTGTCTGCCTCATGTTGAATGCTGTTTTATAACATTTAAAAGCTGTAGCTAAAGTACAGCTAAAGTAGCGGTGTAACTCAATGATATTGTAGCAGCCTTAACACTGTTAGGTTCAAATTTTTTTGAGTAAATAACTCACAGACACTAGAGAAGCTTAAGCAAGTTTCTTCCCAGAGGGTCATTACAGCTGTAATTCAGACAACAACAAAAAAACATTTCACACAGCACTGATATTTAACCGTTCCTCATAGGCTGAGTCTCCTCCTACACATCTGTACAAACATTGTTCTTTACTGCTAGGCAGGACACTAGTGATACGGGCATGAACTTTAATTTCTCCCTTAAGGTGACCTGACCTGACCTCAACCCCCTCCATCACTAATCTGACCATTTCTTGCCCTTCTTTGTCATCTCTATCCATTACAAAGGATCTCTGCTGTTACGTGACACTTCCTACGGCTCCAATGGGCTCTCAGAGCCCGGGAAAAAGTTAAATGACGTAATTCAAAGCCTGGCTGAAACACACGAGCGCTTTTGCTAAGTGGTCTATCAGAGGACAAAGGGCTTAGGCTCGTGCACTGGCCGCCCCGACTTTCTGTTTTTCCCTCTATTTACCGAAACACAGATTCCCGGTTGGAATATTATCGCTTTTTTACGAGAAATATGGCATAAAAATGTATTTTAAACAGCGGTTGACATGCTTCGAAGTACGGTAATGAAATATTTAGAAATCTTTTGTCACGAAATGCGCCATGCGTGCGACCCTTATTTACCATTCGGATAGTGTCTAGAACGCACGAACAAAACGCCGCTGTTTGGATATAACGATGGATTATTTTGGACCAAACCAACATTTGTTATTGAAGTAGAAGTCCTGGGAGTGCATTCTGACGAAGAACAGGAAAGGTAATCAAACTTTTCTAATAGTAAATCTGATTTTGGTGAGTGCTAAACTTGGTGGGTGTCTAAATAGCTAGCCCTGTGATGCCGGGCTATCTACTGAGAATATTGTAAAATGTGCTTTCACCGAAAAGCTATTTTAAAATCGGACATATCGAGTGCATAGAGGAGTTCTGTATCTATAATTCTTAAAATAATTGTTATGTTTTTTGTGAACGTTTATCGTGAGTAATTTAGTAAATTCACCGGAGGTTTGCGGGGGGTATGCTAGTTCTGAATGTCACATGCTAATGTAAAAAAGCTGGTTTTTGATATAAACATGAACTTGATTGAAGAAAACATGCATGCATTGTATAACATAATGTCCTAGGGTTGTCATCTGATGAAGATCATCAAAGGTTAGTGCTGCATTTACATTTACATTTAAGTCATTTAGCAGACGCTCTTATCCAGAGCGACTTACAAATTGGTGCATTCACCTTATGATATCCATTTAGCTGTGGTTTTGTTTTTTGTGACATTATATGCTAGCTTGAAAAATGGGTAGTCTGATTATTTCTGGCTGGGTACTCTGCTGACATAATCTAATGTTTTGCTTTCGCTGTAAAGCCTTTTTGAAATCGGACAGTGTGGTTAGATTAACGAGAGTCTTGTCTTTAAAATGCTGTAACATAGTCATATATTTGAAAAATTGAAGTTTTCGGATTTTAGAGGAATTTGGATTTCGCGCCACGCCCATCATTGGATATTGGAGCAGGTGTTCCGCTAGCGGAACATCTAGATGTAAGAGGTTATTAACTTCTGATGTAGACCCTCCACTATATACCTTCCTCCTATAACCATTAACTTCTGCTGTAGACCATCCACTATATACCTTCCTCCTATAACCATTACCTTCTGGTGTAGACCCTCCACTATATACCTTCCTCCTATACCCATTAACTTCTGGTGTAGACCCTCTAAACCTCAGCACTCCCTCAGTGACATGAATAAGTATCTTTCATATTCTCAAAACCCAACAACACAACACCTTGTGACCTCATCAAGTAGCAGCAGGGATGTGTTGTGGTGATTAATTTAGAGAGTGAGAGGAAAGAGAGAGACAACATTAATAATCCATCAATAATACCAATAATAATATAATCAGTCACACCAGTCTGTAACGCATTATGAAAACATTTACACATTTATACAGTCAGCTAAGAGAATAAATGATTATACTTTAAAACTTTATAACAGTCCTACAATACTGTAGGCATTAAAACAGACGTAATATTAATATCCTCTGTGTTATTTCTAGATTCAGATGATCCTGCTGTGATTTGCCAACGTGAACTCAAATCTAATCTAAAGAAGAAGTTTCAATGTGTATTTGAGGGGATCGCTAAACAAGGAAACCCAACACTTCTCAATAAGATCTACACAGAGCTCTACATCACAGAGGGTGGAACAGGACAGGTCAATAATGAACATGAGCTGAGACAGATTGAGACAACAACCAGGAAACAAGCAAGACCAGAGACTGCAGTCAAATGTAACGACATCTTCAAACCCTTAACTGGACAAGACAAACGTATCAGAACTGTGCTGACAAAGGGAGTCGCTGGCATTGGAAAAACAGTCTCTGTGCAGAAGTTCATTCTGGATTGGGCTGATGGAATAGCAAATCAGGATGTCCAATTTGTATTTGCATTCCCTTTCCGGCAGCTGAATTTGATGAAAGAGTACAAACACACTTTCATTGAACTTCTCAATCACTTCTCAATGGAAACCAAAGAATCAAGAATCTCCAACTACGACAAGTACAAAGTTCTGTTCATCTTTGATGGTCTGGATGAGTGCCGACTGCCCCTAGACTTCCAGAAGAACAAGATCTGTTGTGACGTCACAGAGTCAACCTCAGTGGATGTTCTGCTGACAAATCTCATCAAGGGAAATCTGCTTCCCTCTGCTCTCCTCTGGATAACTACCCAACCTGCAGCAGCCAATAAGATCCCTTCAGGGTGTGTTGACCAGGTGACAGAGGTACGAGGGTTCAATGACCCACAGAAGGAGGAGTACTTCAGGAAGAGATTCAGTGATGAGGATCTGGCTAGCAGAATCATCTCACACATAAAGACATCAAGGAGCCTCCACATCATGTGCCACATTCCAGTCTTCTGTTGGATTTCTGCAACAGTCCTTGAACACATGCTGAAACATAAGAGAGAAGAGATGCCCAAGACACTGACTGAGATGTACACACACCTTGTGGTGTTTCATACCAAACAGAAGAATGAAAAGTATCTTGGGAAAGAAGAGACAGGTCTACACTGGAATAAAGAGAGCATTCTGTCACTGGGAAAACTGGCTTTTCAGCAGCTAGTGAAGGGCAATCTGATTTTCTATGAAAAAGACCTGAAAGAAGTTGGCATTAATGTCAATGAAGCCTCAGTGTACTCAGGATTATGCACACAGCTATTTAAAGAGGAATATTCGCTGTACCAGGACAAGGTGTACTGCTTCGTTCATCTGAGCATTCAGGAGTTTCTGGCTGCTGTATATGTGTTCCTCTCATTCATGAACAACAATGAGAATTTAATGGCCGAACCGCAATCAACATCCAGGAACCTTTCTGCGCTGTTCAGAGACAAGCCTGAAGTTACTGTCTACAAGAGTGCTGTGGATAAAGCCATACAAAGTGAGACGGGAAACCTGGACCTTTTCCTCCGCTTCCTTCTGGGCCTCTCACTGGAGTCCAATCAGAAGCACTTACAAGGTCTATTGACAAAGACAAGAAGCAGCTCAAAGACCCATGAAGAAACAGTCAATTACATCAAGGAGAAGATCAGGGAGAATCCCTCTCCAGAGAGGAGCATCAATCTGTTCCACTGTCTGAATGAACTGAATGACCATTCTCTAGTGGAGGAGATCCAAAGCTTCCTGAGCTCAGGAAGTCTCTCAAAATCCAACCTGTCACCTGCACAGTGGTCAGCTCTAGTCTTTGTGTTGCTGACTTCAGAAAAGGAGCTGGATGTGTTTGACCTGAAAAAATACTCCAGATCAGAGGAAGGTCTTCTGAGGCTGCTGCCAGTGGTCAAAGCCTCCAGAGCTGTTCTGTGAGTACATAAAATGACATTTAGGTACAAATCATCAGGAAGAAATATTCAGTTTTGAGTAAAATATGCATTATAATAGGTGTATAATATTATTTTGAAAAACATATTGAATAAATGCATTGATTTTCACATTAGTATAACATTATGACCATACAATTCTAGGAGACGGAAAATGAATCTATATGTTGTTTGGGAGATTAAACCAAATGCATCTGCCATTGTCCTTCTACACTACTGGTGTTAAATTAACAGTGTGTTTGTGAAGTCATGATGATCTCTTTGTCAGGCTGTCAGGCTGTGGAGTCACAGAGGAAGGCTGTGCTTCTCTGGTCTCAGCTCTGAAGTCAAACCCCTCACACCTGAGAGAGCTGGATCTGAGTAACAGTGACCTGAAGGATTCAGGAGTTAAGCTGCTCTCTGCTGGACTGGGGAATCCCCACTGTAAACTAGAGACTCTGAGGTTAGTATTATCAGATATGAAAGTACTTTATGTATGTAGTTCTCCCGTTGAAAAAGTCGTAATTATTCAGACATATTCACTAATAGTGTATTAAAGTAGTCATAACTTTAGTATTTGGCCCCATATTCTATGCCTGCAGTGATTACATCAAGCTTGTGATTCTACTAACTTGTTGACTGTATTTGCAGTTTGTCTTGGTTGTGTTTTGGATGTTTTTCATAATAGAAACTGAATGGTGAATAATGTCCTGTCATTTTGGAGTCACTTCACTTGTATTGTCAGTAAGAATAGAAGATGTTTCTGAACAGTTCTACATTCATGTGGATGCTACCATAATTATGAATAATCATAAATGAATCATGAATGATGATGAATGAGAAAGTTACAGAGGCACAAAGATCATTCCCCCTCTGTTATTGGTAATGGTGAGAGGTTAGCATGTTTTGTTGTAGCCTCTGTTATTGGTAATGGTGAGAGGTTAGCATGTTTTGTTGTAGCCTCTGTTATTGGTAATGGTGAGAGGTTAGCATGTTTTGTTGTAGCCTCTGTTATTGGTAATGGTGAGAGGTTAGCTGTTTTGTTGTAGCCTCTGTTATTGGTAATGGTGAGAGGTTAGCTGTTTTGTTGTAGTCTCTGTTATTGGTAATGGTGAGAGGTTAGCATGTTTTATTGTAGCCTCTGTTATTGGTAATGGTGAGAGGTTAGCATGTTTTGTTGTAGTCTCTGTTATTGGTAATGGTGAGAGGTTAGCATGTTTTGTTGTAGCCTCTGTTATTGGTAATGGTGAGAGGTTAGCATGTTTTGTTTTGGCCTCTGTAACTTTCTCACTCATTATTATTCATGATTCATTCATGATTTTTCTTAATCATGGCATCATCAGAATTAATTTATTATTGTTTAGAAACATGTTATCTACTCTCTTTTACAGAAAATTACTCCAGTCATTATCCACCATTTTGTTATTGGGCAAAACACAACCAAAACAAACTGCAAATGCAACCAACGAGTTTACGACCAAATAAACTTCTGACTACTTTAATACACTATGAGTGAGTTGGTCAGAGTACTTATGACTTCTTCAAATGGGGAGACTGGAAACATAAAGTGTTTTCATTTTTAATCGTGAAACAGATACAGTTGAAGTCGGAAGTGTACATACACTTAGGTTGGAGTCATCAAAACTCATTTTTGAACCTCTCCACAAACTTCTTGTTAACTTACTATAATTTTGGCAGGTCGGTAAGGACATCTACTTTGTGCATGACACATGTCATTTTTCAAACAATTGTTTACAGACAGATTATTTCACTTATAATTTACTGTATCACAATTCCAGTGGGTCAGAAGTTTACATACACTAAGTTGACTGTGCCTTTAAACAGCTTGGAAAATTCCAGAAAATGATGTCATGGCTTTAGAAGCATCTCATAGACTAATTGACATAATTTGTATGTATTTCAAGGCATACCTTCAAACTCAGTGCCTCTTTGCTTGACATCATGGGAAAATGAAAAGGAATCAGCCAAAATCTCAGAAAAAAAATTGTAGACCTCCACAAGTCTGCTTCATCCTTGGGAACAATTTCCAAACGCCTGAAGGTAACACGTTCATCTGTTCAATCAATAGTACGCAAGTATAAACACCATGGGACCACACTGCCGTCATACCATCCCAACTGTGAAGCACGGCGGTGGCAGCATCATGTTGTGCGGGTGCTTTGCTGCAGGAGGGACTGGTGCACTTCACAAAATAGATGGAATCATGAGGCAGGAAAATTGTGGATATATTGAAGCAACATCTCAAGACATCAGTCAGGAAGTTAAAGCTTGGTCACAAATGGGTCTTCCAAATGGACAATGACCCCAAGCATACTTCCAAAGTTGTGGCAAAATGGATTAAGGACAACAAAGTCAAGGTATTGGAGTGGCCATCACAAAAGCCTGACCTCAATCCTATAGAAAATTTGTGGCCAGAATTCTTCCAACAATTGTTTACGGGCAGATTATTTCACTTATAATTCACTGTATCACAATTCCACTGTGTCAGAAGTTTACATACACTAAGTTGATTGTGCCTTTAAACAGCTTGGAAAATTCCAGAAAATTATGTAATGTCTTTAGAAGCTTCTGATAGGCTAATTGACATCATTTGAGTCAATTGGAGGTGTACCTGTGGCTGTATTTCAAGGCCTACCTTCAAACTCAGTGCCTCTTTGCTTGACATCATGGGAAAATCAAAAGAAATCAGCCAAGACCTCAGAAAAAAGATTGTAGACCTCCACAAGTCTGGTTCATCCTTGGGAGCAATTTCCTAACGCCTGATTGTACCACATTAATCTGTACAAAGAATAGTACGGAAGTATAAACACCATGGGACCACGCAGCCGTCATACCGTTCAGGAGGAGACACGTTCTGTCTCCTAGAGATGAACGTACTTTGGTGCAAAAAGTGCAAATCAATCCCAGAACAACAGCAAAGGACCTTGTGAAGATGCTGGAGCAAACAGGTACAAAAGTATCTATATCCACAGTAAAACGAGTCCTATATCGACATAATCTGAAAGGTTGCTCAGCAAGGAAGAAGTCACTGCTCCAAAACCACCATAAAAAAAGCCAGACTACAGTTTGCAACTGCACATGGGGACAAAGATCGTACTTTTTGGAGAAATGTCCTCTGGTCAGATGAAACAATACAAGAACTGTTTGGCCATAAAGACCATCGTTATGTTTGGAGGAAAAAGGGGGATGCTTGCAAGCTGAAGAACACCATCCCAACCGTGAAGCCCGGGGTGGCAGCATCATGTTGTGGTGGTGCTTTGCTGCAGGAGGGACTGGTGCACTTCACAAAATAGATGGCATCATGAGGAAAGGAAAATTATGTGGATATATTGAAGCAACATCTCAAGACATCAGTCAGGAAGTTAAAGCTTGGTCACAAATGGGTCTTCCAAATGGACAATGACCCCAATCATACTTCCAAAGTTGTGGCAAAATGGCTTAAGGACAACAAAGTCAAGTTATTGGAGTGGCCATCACAAAGCCCTGACCACAATCCTATAGAAAATTTGTAAACAAAACTGAAAAAGCTTGTGCGAGCAAGGTGGCCTACAAACCTGACTAAGTTACACCAGCTCTGTCAGGAGAAATGGGACAAAATTCACCCAACTTATTGTGGGAAGCTTGTGGAAGGCTACCTGAAAAGTTTGACCCAAGTTAAACAATTTAAAGGCAATGCTACCAAATACTAATTGAGTGTATGTAATCTACTGACACTCTGGGAATGTGATGAAATAAATAAAATCTGAAATAAATAATTCTCTCTACTATTATTCTGACATTTCACATTCTTAAAATAAAGTGGTGATCCTAACTGACCTAAGACAGTGTCACAGAATATGTTGTGGTGTTGCAGGGAAGACCAAAATGCAGCGGAGTTGTGGATACTCATATTTTAATTACCAAAAAAAGAGTAAAGCATCCACTTGACAAAATAATAAATGATACCCACGAAACAGTTTTGCAGGCTCACCAACGCAGTGCAAAAACAACTACCCACACAACCAAGTGACAAACATACTCCTACATATATGACTCCCAATCAGGAACAACGATCCCCAGCTGTTCCTGATCAGGAGTCACAAGACCAACACAGAACATTCACACACACACACAAGACTGCCACGTCCTGACCCCAAAACTACTACAACAGCTCCATCTGCTGGTCAGGACGTGACAGACAGGGAATTTTAACTAGGATTAAATGTCAGGAATTGTAAAAAAGTGAGTTTAAATGTATTTGGCTAAGGTGTATGTAAACTACCAACTTCAACTGTATGTATTAAAATAACCTCAAATAAAAGGTGACATTATATACTGTCACCTCATATGAAACATTTGATCTGAAATCCGAAATGTTGGAGTATAGAGGCACATTTCAAATGTTTGCTTCACTGTAAAAATAGATATGGTGTGGACTGTATACTCAATACAATCTAAATCTGATACCTCACTGTCTGTCTTCTGACTGATACTGCTTTTTTAACGGGTCTGGTCAGTCTACTCAAATATTTGTACCATACATGTTTCTATCTGCAGGCAAAACTTTGATCATTTGTCATTTTTAATAATGATACATTAATTTACAAATAGATATGAAAGGTTTCAGGACACTGATATATCTGAATGTGTTGAAAAAATATACTGCCACTATTTTCACCACCAAAGCATAGCAGTGTGATTTTAATATGATTTGACTCTTTGCAGGCTGTCAGGCTGTGGAGTCACAGAGGAAGGCTGTGCTTCTCTGGTCTCAGCTCTGAGGTCAAACCCCTCATACCTGAGAGAGCTGGACCTGAGTAACAATGACCTGAAGGATTCAGGAGTGAAGCTGCTCTCTGCTGGACTGGGGAATCCCCACTGCAGACTGGAGACTCTGAGGTCAGTATTCCTGTAGTTGGTCAACAACTGATAACTGTTCACCAGATCCACATGTGTTTACCAGGCGCACATAGTCCACACCATATGTGTTTGGACAGTGAAGCTTACAGTTTTAAATGTGGTGCTATGCTCCATCATTTTGGATTTGAGATGTTTCATATTAGGTGACCTTACAGAATGTCACCTTTTATTTGAGGGTATTTTCATACATATCTGTTTTACCGTTTAGAAATTAAAGCACTTTCTGTACGTAGTTCTCCCATTTGAAGAAGTCTTAATTATTTGGACAAATTCACTTATATTGTATTAAAGTAGTCATAAGTTTAGTAGTTGTACCATATTCCATGCCTGCAGTGATTACATCAAGCTGTGATTCTACTAACTTGTTGAATGCATTTGCAGTTTGTCTTGGTTGTGTTTTGGATGTTTTTCCTAATTGAAAATGAATGGAGAATAATGTCCTGTCATTTTGGAGTCACTTCACTTGTATTGTCAGTAAAAATAAAAGATGTTTCTGAACACTTCTACATTCATGTGGATGCTACCAAAATGATGAGTAATCATGAATGAATCATGAATAATGACGAATAACAAAGTTATAGAGGCACAAAGATCATACCCCCTCTGTTATTGGTAATGGTGAGAGGTTAGTATGTTTTGTTGTAGCCTCTGTTACTGGTAATGGTGAGAGGTTAGCATGTTTTGTTGTAGCCTCTGTTATTGGTAATGGTGAGAGGTTAGCATGTTTTGTTGTAGCCTCTGTTATTGGTAATGGTGAGAGGTTAGCATTTTTTGTTGTAGCCTCTGTTATTGGTAGTGGTGAGAGGTTAGCATGTTTTGTTGTAGCCTCTGTTATTGGTAATGGTGAGAGGTTAGCATGTTTTGTTGTAGCCTCTGTTATTGGTAATGGTGAGAGGTTAGCATGTTTTGTTGTAGCCTCTGTTATTGGTAATGGTGAGAGGTTAGCATGTTTTGTTGTAGCCTCTGTTATTGGTAATGGTGAGAGGTTAGCATTTTTTGTTGTGGCCTCCGTAACTTTCTCACTCATTATTATTCATGATTCATTCATGATTTTTCTTAAACAAGGCATCATCAGGATTAATTTAGTAATGTTTAGAAACATGTTATCTACTCACTTAGACAGAATATTACTCCAGTCATTATCCACCATTTTATTATGGGGCAAAACATTATCCAAAACACAACCCAAAACACAACCAAAACAAACTGCAAATGCAACCAACGAGTTTACGACCAAATACTAAACTTTTGACTACTTTAATACACTATAAGTGAATTTGTCAGAATACTTATAACTTCTTCAAATAATGGGACTAGATACATAAAGTGCTTTAATTTCAAAACGTGAAACAGATATGTATGAAAATACCCTCAAATAAAAGGTGACATTATATACTGTCTCCTCATATGAAACATTTGATCTCAAATCCAAAATGTTGGAGTATAGAGCCACATTTAAAATGTCAGCTTCACTGTCAAAATAGATATGGTGTGGACTGTATACTCAATACAATATAAATCTGATACCTCACTGTCTGTCTTCTGACTGATACTGCTTTTTAAACTGGTCTGGTCAGTCTACTCAAATATTTGTACAATACATGTTTCTATCTGCAGGCAATACTTTGATCATTTGTCATTTCTAATAATGATATATTAATTTATGAATAGATATGGACGGTTTCTGGACACTGAAATATCTGAACATGTTAACAAAAAAATCTGCCACTATTTACACCACCAAATTATAGCTGTGTGATTTTATAATGATTTGACTCTTTTCAGGCTGTCAGGATGTTTAGTCATAGAGGAAGGCTGTGATTCTCTGGCCTCAGCTCTGTGGTCAAACCCCTCACACCTGAGAGAGTTGGATCTGAGTAACAATGACCTGAAGGTTTCAGGAGTGAAGCTGCTCTCTGCTGGACTGGGGAATCCCCACTGTAAACTGGAGACTCTGAGGTCAGTATTCCTGTAGTTGGTCAACAAGTGATAACTGTTCACCAGATCCACATGTGTTTACCAGGCACACATAGTCCACACCATATGTGTTTGGACAGTGAAGGTTACAGTTTTACATTTGGTGCAATGTTCCAGCATTTTAGATTAGAGATAGAATGTTTCATATTAGGTGACAGTACAGAATGTCACCTTTTATTTGAGGGTATTTTCATACATAGCTGTGTTACTGTCACGTCCTGACCAGCAGAGGGCGTAATTGGATTAGTTTTGGTCAGGACGTGGCAGAGTTTTTGTGTTATGTGTTAGTTAATTGGGGTTGGACTCCCAACTGAAGGCAGGTGTGTTGAGTTGCCTTTGATTGGGAGTTCTATATAGTAGTGTGTGTTTTTCTTTGGGGTTGTGGGTAATTGTTTCTTGTTTAGTGTTTTTGCACTGCGTTTTGTGTGCCTGCAAGACTGTTCCTGTCGTGTGTATTGTTTTTTGTCCGGTGGATGCTTTACTCTTTTTTTGAATTAAAATATGAGTATCCACATTCCCGCTGCATTTTGGTCCATTCCTGAAGACAGCCCTTACAGTTACTGTTAAGAATGGAAAGCACTTCATGTATCTAGTTCTCCCATTTGAAATAGTCTTAATTAGTCAGACATATTCACTTATATTGTATTAAAGTAGTCATAAGTTTAGTAGTTGTACCATATTCCATGCCTGCAGTGATTACATCAAGCTTGTGATTCTACAAACTTGTTGAATTCATTTTTCAGTTTGTTTTGGTTGTGTTATGGATGATGTTTTTCCTAATAGAAACTGAT
The DNA here is from genome assembly GCF_901001165.1 of Salmo trutta. Taxonomy (NCBI): domain Eukaryota; kingdom Metazoa; phylum Chordata; class Actinopteri; order Salmoniformes; family Salmonidae; genus Salmo; species Salmo trutta. The sequence goes on along the minus strand of NC_042973.1, from coordinate 55,336,982 downwards.
TGGTGAATAATGTCCTGTCATTTTGGAGTCACTTCACTTGTATTGTCAGTAAGAATAGAAGATGTTTCTGAACACTTCTACATTCATGTGGATGCTACCATGATTATGAATAATCATGAATGAATCATGAATAATGACGAATAACAAAGTTATAGAGGCACAAAGATCATACCCCCTCTGTTATTGGTAATGGTGAGAGGATAGCATGTTCTGTTGTAGCCTCTGTTATTGGTAATGGTGAGAGGTTAGCATGTTTTGTTGTATCCTCTGTTATTGGTAATGGTGAGAGGTTAGCATGTTTTGTTGTAGACTGTTATTGGTAATGGTGAGAGGTTAGCATGTTTTGTTGTAGTCTCTGTTATTGGTAATGGTGAGAGGTTAGCATGTTTTGTTGTATCCTCTGTTATTGGTAATGGTGACAGGTTTGCATGTTTTGTTGTAGTCTCTGTTATTGGTAATGGTGAGAGGTTAACATGTTTTGTTGTAGCCTCTGTTATTGGTAATGGTGATAGGTTAGCGTGTTTTGTTGTAGCCTCTGTTATTGGTAATGGTGAGAGGTTAGCATGTTTTGTTGTAGTCTCTGTTATTGGTAATGCTGAGAGGATAGCATGTTTTGTTGTATCCTCTGTTATTGGTAATGGTGAGAGGTTAGCATGTTTTGTTGTAGCCTCTGTTATTGGTAATGGTGAGAGGTTAGCATGTTTTGTTGTATCCTCTGTTATTGGTAATGGTGAGAGGTTAGCATGTTTTGTTGTATCCTCTGTTATTGGTAATGGTGAGAGGTTAGCATGTTTTGTTGTAGCCTCTGTTATTGGTAATGGTGAGAGGTTAGCATGTTTTGTTGTATCCTCTGTTATTGGTAATGGTGAGAGGTTAGCATGTTTTGTTGTAGCCTCTGTTATTGGTAATGGTGTGAGGTTAGCATGCTTTGTTGTAGCCTCTAACTTTTTCACTCATTACTATTCATGATTCGTTCATGATTTGTATTTATTCTGGCATCATCAGGATTCATTTAGTAGTGTTTAGAAACATGTTATCATAATCACTTAGACAGAATATTAATCCAGTCATCATCCACCATTCAGTTACTATTGGACAAAACACAACCCAAAACACAACCAAAACAAACTGCAAATGCAACCGAGTTTACAACCAAATACTAAACTTTTGACTACTTTAATACACTATTAGTAAATTGGTCAGAATACTTATAACTTCTTCAAATAGGGGGACTAGATACATAAAGTGCTTTAATTTCAAAACGGTAAAACAGATATGTATTAAAATACGCTCAAATAAAAGGTGACATTATATACTGTCTCCTCATATGAAACATTTGATCTCAAATCCAAAATGTTGGAGTATAGAGCCACATTTAAAATGTTATCTTCACAGTCAAAATAGATATGGTGTGTACTGTATACTCAATACAATCCAAATCTGATATCTGACTGTCTGTCTTCTGACTGATACTGCTTTTTAAACTAATCTGGTCAGTATTTGTACTATACACGTTTCTATCTGCAGGCAAAACTTTGATCATTTGTCATTTCTAATAATGATACATTAATTTATGAATAGACATGGCAGGTTTCAGGACACTGATATATCTGAACATGTTAAAAATAAATTCTGCCACTATTTTCACCACCAAAGAATAGCTGTGTGATTTTTTTAATGATTTGACTCTTTGCAGGCTGTCAGGCTGTCTAGTCACAGAGGAAGGCTGTGCTTCTCTGGTCTCAGCTCTGAGGTCAAACCCCTCACACCTGAGAGAGCTGGACCTGAGTAACAATGACCTGAAGGATTCAGGAGTGAAGCTGCTCTCTGCTGGACTGGGGAATCCCCACTGTAAACTGGAGACTCTGAGGTCAGTATTCCTGTAGTTGGTCAACAAATGATAACTGTTCACCAGATTCACATGTGTTTACCAGGCACACATAGTCCACACCATATGGCCTTGTAACATGAAGCTTACAGGTTTACATTTGGTGCTATGCTCCAGCATTTTGGATTAGAGATAGAATGTTTCATATTAGGCGACAGTACAGAATGCCACCTTTTATTTGAGGGTATTTTCATACATAGCTGTGTTACTGTTAAGAATGGAAAGCACTTTATGTATCTAGTACTCCCATTTGTAAAAGTCGTAATTAATCGGACATATTCATTTATAGTGTATTAAAGTAGTCATAAGTTTAGTATTTGGTCCCATATTCTATGCCTGCAGGGATTACGTCAAGCTTGTGATTCTACTAACTTGTTGAATGCATTTGCAGTTTGTCTTGATTGTGTTTTGGATGTTTTTCCTAATAGGAACTGAATGGTGAATAATGTCCTGTCATTTTGGAGTCACTTCACTTGTATTGTCAGTAAGAATAGAAGATGTTTCTGAACAGTTCTACATTCATGTGGATGCTACCATGATTATGAATAATCATGAATGAATCATGAATAATGACTAATAACAAAGTTATAGAGGCACAAAGATCATACCCCCTCTGTTATTGGTAATGGTGAGAGGTTAGCATGTTTTGTTGTAGCCTCTGTTAATGGTAATGGTGAGAGGTTAGCATGTTTTGTTGTAGCCTCTGTTATTGGTAATGGTGAGAGGTTAGCATGTTTTGTTGTAGCCTCTGTTATTGGTAATGGTGAGAGGTTAGCATGTTTTGCTGTAACCTCTGTTATTGGTAATGGTGAGAGGTTAGCATGTTTTGTTGTAGACTCTGTTATTGGTAATGGTGAGAGGTTAGCATGTTTTGTTGTAGCCTCTGTTATTGGTAATGGTGAGAGGTTAGCATGTTTTGTTGTAGCCTCTGTTATTAGTAATGGTGAGAGGTTAGCATGTTTTGTTGTAGCCTCTGTTATTGGTAATGGTGTGAGGTTAGCATGTTTTGTTGTAGCCTCTGTTATTGGTAATGGTGAGAGGTTAGCATGTTTTGTTGTAGCCTCTGTTATTGGTAATGGTGTGAGGTTAGCATGTTTTGTTGTAGCCTCTGTTATTGGTAATGGTGAGAGGTTAGCATGTTTTGTTGTATCCTCTGTTATTGGTAATGGTGAGAGGTTAGCATGTTTTGTTGTGGCCTCCGTAACTTTCTCACTCATTATTATTCATGATTCATTCATGATTTTTCTTAATCATGGCATCATCAGGATTAATTTAGTAGTGTTTAGAAACATGTTATCTACTCACTTAGACAGAATATTACTCCAGTCATTATCCACCATTTTATTATGGGGCAAAACATTATCCAAAACACAACCCAAAACACAACCAAAACAAACTGCAAATGCAACCAACGAGTTTATGACCAAATACTAAACTTTTGACTACTTTAATACACTATAAGTGAATTTGTCAGAATACATATAACTTCTTCAAATAATGGGACTAGATACACAAAGTGCTTTCATTTCAAAACGTGAAACAGATATGTATGAAAATACTCTCAAATAAAAGGTGACATTATATACTGTCTCCTCATATGAAACATTTGATCTCAAATCCAAAATGTTGGAGTACAGAGCCACATTTAAAATGTTATCTTCACTGTCAAAATAGATATGGTGTGGACTGTATACTCAATACAATCTAAATCTGATACCTCACAGTCTGTCTTTTCACTGATACTGATTTTAAACTGGTCTGGTCAGTCTACTCAAATATTTGTACAATACATGTTTCTATCTACAGGCAATAGTTTGATAATTTGTCATTTATAATAATGATACATTAATTTATGAATAGATATGGACGGTTTCAGGACACTGAAATATCTGAACATGTTAACAAAAAAATCTGCCACTATTTTCACCACCAAAGCATAGCAGTGTGATTTTAATGTGATTTGACTCTTTGCAGGCTGTCAGGCTGTGGAGTCACAGAGGAAGGCTGTGCTTCTCTGGTCTCAGCTCTGAGGTCAAACCCCTCACACCTGAGAGAGCTGGACCTGAGTAACAATGACCTGAAGGATTCAGGAGTGGAGCTGCTCTCTGCAGGACTGGGGAATCCCCACTGTAAACTGGAGACTCTGAGGTCAGTATTCCTGTAGTTGGTTAACAAGTGATAACTGTTCACCAGATCCACATGTGTTTACCAGACACACATAGTCCACACCATATGTGTTTGGACAGTGAAGCTTACAGTTTTAAATGTGGTGCTATGCTCCAGCATTTTAGATTAGAGATAGAATGTTTCATGTTAGGTGACAGTACAGAATGTCACCTTTTATTTGAGGGTATTTTCATACATAGCTGTGTTACTGTTAAGAAAGGAAAGCACTTTATGTATCTAGTTCTCCCATTTGTAAAAGTCGTAATTAATCTGACATATTCACTTATAGTGTATTAAAGTAGTCATAAGTTTACTATTTGGTCCCATATTCTATGCCTGCAGGGATTACGTCAAGCTTGTGATTCTACTAACTTGTTGAATTCATTTGCAGTTTGTCTTGGTTGTGTTTTGGATGTTTTTCATAATAGAAACTGAATGGTGAATAATGTCCAGTCATTTTGGAGTCACTTCACTTGTATTGTCAGTAAGAATAGAAGATGTTTCTGAACACTTCTACATTCATGTGGATGCTACCATGATTATGAAAAATCATGAATTAATTGTGAATGATGATGAATGAGAAAGTTACAGAGGCACAAAGATCAGAATAAATGCTAACCTCCCCTGTTATTGGTAATGGTGAGAGGTTAGCATGTTTTGTTGTAGCCTCTGTTATTGGTAATGGTGAGAGGTTAGCATGTTTTGTTGTAGCCTCTGTTATTGGTAATGGTGAGAGGTTAGCATGTTTTGTTGTAGCCTCTGTTATTGGTAATGGTGAGAGGTTAGCATGTTTTGTTGTAGCCTCTGTTATTGGTAATGGTGAGAGCTTAGCATGTTTTGTTGTATCCTCTGTTATTGGTAATGGTGAGAGGTTAGCATGTTTTGTTGTATCCTCTGTTATTGGTAATGGTGAGAGGTTAGCATGTTTTGTTGTAGCCTCTGTTATTGGTAATGGTGAATGGTTAGCATGTTTTGTTGTAGCCTCTGTCATTGGTAATGGTGAGAGGTTAGCATGTTTTGTTGTAGCCTCTGTTATTGGTAATGGTGAGAGGTTAGCATGTTTTGTTGTATCCTCTGTTATTGGTAATGGTGAGAGGTTAGCATGTTTTGTTGTAGCCTCTGTTATTGGTAATGGTGAGAGGTTAGCATGTTTTGTTGTATCCTCTGTTATTGGTAATGGTGTGAGGTTAGCATGTTTTGTTGTAGCCTCTGTTATTGGTAATGGTGAGAGGTTAGCATGTTTTGTTGTAGCCTCTGTTATTGGTAATGGTGAGAGGTTAGCATGTTTTATTGTGGCCTCCATAACTTTCTCACTCATTATTATTCATGATTTCTATTAATCATGGCATCATCAGGATTAATGTAATGGTGTTTAGAGACATGTTATCTACCCACTTAGACAGAAAATTACTCCAGTCATCATCCACCATTTTATTATTGGGCAAAACACAACCCAAAACACAACCAAAATAAACTGCAAATGCAACCAACGAGTTTACTACCAAATACTAAACTTTTGATTGCTTTAATACACTATAAGTGAATTGGTCAGAATACTTATAACTTCTTCAAATAGGGGAACTAGATACATAAAGTGCTTTCATTTTGTTCTGCCCCTGAACAAGGCAGTTAACCCACTGTTCCTAGGCCGTCATTGACAGTAAGAATTTGTTCTTAACTGACTAGCCTAGTTAAATAAAGTTAAAATATATATTTTTTTATAAATGTCAAAACGTGAAACAGATATGTATGAAAATACCCTTAAATAAAAGGTGACATTATATACTGTCACCTCATATGAAACATTTGATAGCAAATCCAAAATGTTGGAGTATAGAACCTCATTTAAAATGTTAGCTTCACTGTCAAAATAGATATGGTGTGGACTGTATACTCAATACAATCTAAATCTGATACCTCACTGTCTGTCTTCTGACTGATATTGCTTTTTACACTGCTCTGGTCAGTCTACTCAAATATTTGTACAATACATGTTTCTATCTGCAGGCAAAACTTTGATCATTTGTCATTTTTAATGATTATACATTATTTTACGAATAGATATGGAAGGTTTCAGGACACTGATATCTGAATATGTTGAAAAAATATACTGCCACTTTTTTCACCACCAAATAATAGCAGTGTGTTTTTATAATGATTTGACTCTTTGCAGGCTGTCACGCTGTCTAGTCACAGAGGAAGGCTGTGCTTCTCTGGTCTCAGCTCTGAAGTCAAACCCCTCACACCTGAGAGAGCTGGACCTGAGTAACAATGACCTGAAGGATTCAGGAGTGAAGCTGCTCTCTGCTGGACTGGAGGATCCACACTGTAAACTGGAGACTCTGAGGTCAGTGTTCCTGTAGTTGGTCAACAAGTGATAACTGTTCACCAGATCCACATGTGTTTACCAGACACACATAGTCCACACCATATGTGTTTGGACAGTGAAGCTTACAGTTTTACATGTGGTGCTATGCTCCAGAATTTTGGATATGAGATAGAATGTTTCATATTAGGCGACAGTACAGAAAGTCACGTTTTATTTAAAGGTATTTATACATATATATTTTACCATTTAGAATCGAAAGCACTTTATGAATGTAGTTCTCCCATTTGAAGAAGTCTTAATTATTTGGAACAATTAATTTAGTCAAAAGTTTAGTGTTGGGTCCCATATTCCACGCTTCTACATTCATTTGGATGCTACCTTGATTATGAATAATAATGAATGAATCGTGAATAATGACAAATAACAAAGTTATAGAGGCACAAAGATCAGAAATAATGCAAACCTCCCCTGTTATTGGTAATGGTGAGAGGTTAGCATGTTTTGTTGTAGGCTCTGTTACTTGTACTGGTGAGAGGTTAGCATGTTTTGTTGTAGCCTCTGTTATTGGTAATGGTGAGAGGTTAGCATGTTTTGTTGTAGCCTCTGTTACTTGTACTGGTGAGAGGTTAGCATGTTTTGTTGTAGCCTCTGTTATTGGTAATGGTGAGATTAGCATGTTTTGTTGTAGCCTCTGTTATTGGTAATGGTGAGATTAGCATGTTTTGTTGTAGCCTCTGTAACTTTATCACTCTTTATTATTCATAATTCATTCATGATTTTTCTTAATCATGGCATCATCAGGATGAATTTATTAGTGTTAAGAAACATGTTATCTACTCACTTAGACAGAACATTTCTCCAGTCATGATCCACCATTCAGTTACTATTGGACAAAACATAACCCAAAACACAAACAAAACACAACCCAAAACAAACTGCAAATGCAACCAACAAGTTTACAACCAAATACTAAACTTTTGACTACTTTAATACACTTTAAGTTAATTGGTCAGAATACTTATGACTTCTTCAAATAGGGGGCCTAGATACATAAAGTGTTTTCATTTCAATTCGTGAAACATATATATTAAGATTTCCTCAAATAAAAGGTGACATTATATACTGTCACCTCATATGAAACATTTAATCTGAAATCTGAATCTGGAGTTTAGAGCCACATTTAAAATGTTATCTTCACTGTCAAAATAGATATGGTGTGGACTGTATACTCAATACAATCTAAATCTGATACCTCACTGTCTGTCTTTTGACTGATACTGCTTTTAAACTGGTCTGGTCAGTCTACTCAAATATTTGTATTATACATGTTTCTATCTGCAGGCAAAACTTTTATCATTTGTCATTTTGAATAATGATACATTAATTTATGAATAGATATGGCAGGTTTCAGGACACTGATATATCTGAACATTTAGAAAAATATACTGCCACTATTTTCACCACCAAAGAATAGCAGTGTGGTTTTAATATGATTTGACTCTTTGCAGGCTGTCAGGCTGTCTAGTCACAGAGGAAGGCTGTGCTTCTCTGGTCTCAGCTCTGAGGTCAAACCCCTCACACCTGAGAGAGCTGGACCTGAGCTACAATCACCCAGGAGACTCAGGAGTCAGACTGCTCTCTGCTGGACTGGAGGATCCACACAGCAGACTGGAGAAACTCAAGTATGTAGAGGGTTTATGTCAATGTTCATATCAGACATGTTTGACTTATCAGGCTAGTTAAGACAAACATTCTGACCACCACTTGGACAAAGTTATATGCTGACTGTGTGTGTGTGTTTGTGTGTGTGTGTGTGTCTCCAGTGTGTGTGTGTGTGTGTGTGTGTGTGTGTGTGTGTGTGTGTGTGTGTGTGTCTGTGTCCAGTGTCTGTGTGTCTGCAGTGTCTGTGTGTCTCAGACTCAGTGAGACACTGGACACACACACACACTGGACACACACACACACACCGGAGACACACACAAACTGGAGACACCCACACACACACTGGACACACACACACTGGAGACACACACACACAGCGGAGACACACACACGCTGGACACACACACACACACACACACACACACACTGGAGACACACACGCTGGACACAAACACACGCTGGACACACACACACACACACACAAAAACACAGGAAACACACATACACACACTGGACATACACACACGCACTGGACACACACACACACACAGAAAACACATTTGCTTGAAGTTATTTGCTATATATCCGTGTGTGTGTGTGTGTGTGTGTGTGTTGTGTGTGTGTGTGTGTGTGTGTGTGTGTGTGTGTGTGTGTGTGTGTGTGTGTGTGTGTGTGTGTGTGTGTGTGTGTGTGTGTGTGTGTGTGTGTGTGTGAGTTCAGGTGTATCCCTCAATGACTGTCTGTTTTTCTGCTTACCGCTACAGTGTGGAACATGGTGGAGAGAACACAATGAAACCTGGACTTAGAAAATGTGAGTGTTGACTACTGTGAAGAATTTGACTAAGAATAAGTCTTAATTCAAGTTAAGTCAAAGTCAAAGACCACCATCATTACTTACTTGGTAATGTTAAATATCAGCTGTAGTTCTACAGAAGCAGAAATCAGGGACACCAACGTTTACAAAGAGTTGCTTTGACAATGTGTTTGTCTGTGTATGTGTGTGGCGCTTTCGTGTTACATTAGAAATGTGTGTTTGTGTTCTTGATACATACAGGTGTGTGTGTGTGTGTGTGTGTGTGTGTGTGTGTGTGTGTGTGTGTGTGTGTGTGTGTGTGTGTGTGTGTGTGTGTGTGTGTGTGTGTGTAATTAATGTGAATAGTGTGTTTTATATTACCATACAGTATAACATATGATCATTCAACAAGTCTCAAGTTACCTTAACTTCTCCTTTTGATACCTAGAAACATCTACAATAAATGAATTAGTGAAAAGTGAGTTAACATTCTAATGTGAATGATGATGATTTCTAATATTGTGTCTGGTTTCATCCATCAGATGTCTGTGATCTCACACTGGACCTAAACACAGTACACAGACGCCTCTCTCTGTCTGAGGAGAACAGAAAGGTGACATGTAGGAGAGAGAAGCAGCCGTATCCTGATCACCTAGAGAGATTTGAGGACTGTAAACAGGTGTTGTGTAGAGAGGGTCTGACTGGGCGCTGTTACTGGGAGGTAGAGTGGAGTGGGTACAGGGCTGATATAGGAGTGACATATAAAGGAATCAACAGGAGAGGAAGGGGTATCGACTGTTGGCTTGGATACAATGACAAGTCCTGGAGTCTGTTCTGCTCTGACAACAGTTACTCTGCCTGGCACAATAATAATCGGACTACCATAGACGTCCTCTCTTCCAGCTCCCACAGAGTAGGAGTGTATCTGGACTGGCCAGCCGGCACTCTGTCCTTCTATAGAGCCTCCTCTGACACACTGACCCACCTGATCACATTCACCTCCACATTCACTGAGCCCCTCTATCCTGGATTTGCGTTTGATTATGACTCCTCAATGTCCCTGTAAATAATAACCTGACACACACACACACACACAGACACAATGGACACACACACACACACACACACACACTAGACACACACTGGACAAACACACACACACACTGGACACACACTGGACACACACACTGGACACACACTCACTGGACACACTGGACACACACACACACACACACTGGACACACACTGGACACAAACTGGACACACACTCACACACACACACACACACACACACACACACACACACACTGGACACACTGGACACACACACACACACACACACACTGGACACACACTGGACACAAACTGGACACACACACTGGACACACACACACACACACACACACACACACTGGACACACACACACATTGGACACACACACACATTGGACACACACACAAACATTGGACACACACACAAAAATTGGACAAACACACACATTGGAAACACACACACACCCATTGGACACACACACACACACACACCCATTGGACACACACACACACATTGGACACACACACACATTGGACACACACACACATTGGACATATACACAAACAGGCTGGACACTCACACACACATAGACACACAAACACACACACATAGGACACTGGACACACACACACACACTGGACACAGACACACACACACACACACACACACACACAGGACAAACACACAGACACACATAGACACACACACATTGGACACACACACACTGGACACACACACACACAATGGACACATACATTGGACACACACACATATTGGATACACACACGCTGGACACAGACACACACACAAACACTGGACACAGACACATACACACACACTGGACACACACACACACACACACTCACATTGGACACACACACACACACACACACACTGGACACAAACACACACACACACACATTGGATACAGACACACACACAATCACTGGATACAGACACACACACACATTGGACACACACACACATTGGACACACACACACATTGGACACACACACACACATTGGACACACACACATATACACATTGGACACACACACACAGACACACAAACATACACACACACACACACACACACATACTCATTGGACACACACACAAACACGCACACATTGGACATATACACAAACACACTGGACACTCACACACACACAGACACACACATAGGACACTGGACACACACACACACACACACACACACACACTGGACACATAAACACACACACACATTGGACACACACACAGACACACACAGACATACACATTGGACACATACACACACACACACACACACACACACACATTGGACACACACACACACTGGACACACACACACACTGGACACACACACACACACACACACACTGGACACATACATTGGACACACACACATATTGGACACACACACAAACACTGGACACAGACACACACACACACACACACACACTGGACACAGACACACACAAACGCACACACTGGACACACACACACACACACACACACACTGGACACAAACACACACACACATATTGGATACAGACACACACACAATCACTGGATTAAGACACACACACATTGGACACACAAATTGGACACACACACACTGGACACACACCTTGGACACACACACACACACACACATTGGACACACACACATTGTACACACACACATACACACACATTGGACACACACACATACACACAGGCACATTGGACACACACTCACATTGGACACACACACACACACACACACACTGGACACACAAACACACTGGATACACGCACTGGACACAAACACACTGGACACACACACACACATTGGACACACACACACATATTGGATGCACACACACATGCACACACACTGGACACACACACACACACACACACACACACTGGACACACACACACACACATGCTGGACACACACACACACACACATTGGACGCACACACACAAGCACACACATTGGACACACACTCACATTGGACACACACACACACACACACACTGGACACACAAACACACTGGATACACGCACTGGACACACACACACTGGACACACACACACGCGTCATCCTATAATTGTGAGGACCTTGCCACAGGACTTTCAAATGAGGACCATCATTTCTGATTGGGAACAAACAGACACCTCATTCCAGCACTAAGTGGTCCCACAAACACAGATATCACTTCAAAACCTGAAAAAATCCAATGAAAAAATAGCCATTCAGGGCACCAGCCTAGTGAGGACCAGATAACATTTTAAATGTGGCTCTAAACTCCACATAAACACGGACTCACATAAACACTGACACACACACAATGGACAAACACACACTGGACACTCACACCTGTTAAATCAGTTTCTGGATCACAAGTTCTAGAACAGTTTCTATCTCAGTTCTATCTGCCTGTTAACCTCTATGGGCTAGGTGGGACACTTCAGTCTTCAATAAAAAGAGACCAGTGGTTGCTAGGCAGTTTCTGGACCACAGGTTCTAGAACAGCTTCTATCCCAGTTCTATCTGCCTGTTAAATCAGTTTCTGGATCACAGGTTCTAGAACAGCTTCTATCCCAGTGCTACCTGCCTGTTAAATCAGTTTCTGGACCACAGGTTCTAGAACAGCTTCTATCCCAGATCTATCTGGCTGTTAAATCCGTTTCTGGACCACAGGTTCTAGAACAGCTTATATCCCAGTTCTATCTGCCTGTTAAATCCATTTCTGGACCACAGGTTCTAGAACAGCTTCTATCCCAGTTCTATCTGCCTGTTAAATCAGTTTCTGGATCACAGGTTCTGGAACAGCTTCTATCCCAGTTCTATCTGCCTGTTAAATCAGTTTCTGGACCACAGGTTCTAGAACAGCTTCTATCCCAGTTCTATCTGCCTGTTAAATCAGTTTCTGGATCACAGGTTCTAGAACAGCTTCTATCCCAGTTCTATCTGCCTGTTAAATCAGTTTCTGGATCACAGGTTCTAGAACAGCTTCTATCCCAGTTATATCTGCCTGTTAAATCAGTTTCTGGACCACAGGTTCTAGAACAGCTTCTATCCCAGTTCTATCTGCCTGTTAAATCAGTTTCTGGATCACAGGTTCTAGAACAGCTTCTATCCCAGTTCTATCTGCCTGTTAAATCAGTTTCTGGACCACAGGTTCTAGAACAGCTTCTATCCCAGTTCTATCTGCCTGTTAAACCAGTTTCTGGACCACAGGTTCTAGAACAGCTTCTATCCCAGTTCTATCTGCCTGTTAAATCAGTTTCTGGACCACAGGTTCTAGAACAGCTTCTATCCCAGTTCTATCTGCCTGTTAAATCAGTTTCTGGACCACAGGTTCTAGAACAGCTTCTATCCCAGTTCTATCTGCCTGTTAAATCAGTTTCTGGATCACAGGTTCTAGAACAGCTTCTATCCCAGTTCTATCTGCCTGTTAAATCATAAACCTAAACTGTTGTCATCAGACTATTACAACATGACTGAACTTTTTCGTTCCTTTTCTGATCTTTTACCAATTTGCATTTTTTATGATATATTTTATTATTTGTGTTTGTACCACAGGAGGTTGGTGGGACCTTATTTAGGGAGGACAGGCTTGTAATGGCTGGAGGTGAATAAGTGGAATGGTATCAAACACGTGGTTTCCATGTGTTCCATTTCATTCACTCTGTTCCAGACATTATTATGAGCCGTCCTCCCCTCAGCAGCCTCCTCTGGTATGTACTGTCCTGTATGTGAGAGAGATCCAACAAGGAATTACAATGTATGTATTACTTTTAATACCTGCAAAGGACAAATAAACTACTGGAACTCCTTATGAATGTCTGCAGCCGACAAGAGGTGAAAATATTACAGGAATAGTCTGCAAAATGTTGATGAAGACGTCACTCAATACACCCAAAACAACATGCAGTCTTTCCACAAGACTCCCATGAAGTTATAGTGTGACGTTATGAGTCGACGTTAAAGTAACATTCTCACAACATACTGCACTTGTTTTAACCTGTTTTAGATGTATCCTCTGTTTAAACATTTAAACTCTTACAATAACACCGTTAAAATACCAATGTGATAATTAGTTGTATGTCTTTTATGTTGAATAACTAATTGTATAATTATATATGGACATACGCTCCATAGTTGTACAAGTATACAAGGATATATTGTACTTTTCATAATAAAACATACTTGAAACAAGAAAAGGCATGTTAATTGTGAAAACAATTTCGTTATTGATTTTACGTTGCCTCTCCCAGTTGCAGGTTGACGTTTGTCATGAATCTTGACCTGGAGGCAGAACTGTGCGATTTCCTCTAGATATGTCAGCTGCAAAGTCAGAATTGGCTGTGGAAAATGTTGTTTTATGGTCTTAATTTAAGGGAAGGATTAGCAGTGTGGTTGAGGTTAGGATTAAAATCTGATTGTATTACTTCGTGCCCGTGCCAGCTAGGGAATAATTTGCTGAACTGCCTCCAGGGCAAGATTCATGGCAATAAATGCCAACCTGCCTCCAGGGCAAGATTCATGACAATAAATGCCAACCTGCCTCCAGAACAAGATTCATGACAATAAATGCCAACCTGCCTCCAGAACAAGATTCATGACAATAAATGCCAACCTGCCTCCAGGGCAAGATTCATGACAATAAATGCCAACCTGCCTCCAGGGCAAGATTCATGACAATAAATGCCAACCTGCTTCCAGGGCAAGATTCATGACAATAAATGCCAACCTGCCTCCAAGCTAGTGATGTGGGGGTTCTCTCATAACCCTCGGTCCCCAGGTGGGTAGATGGCAGGTTGAATAAAGAGAAGCTAGTGATGTGGGGGTTCTCTCATAATCCTCAATCCCCAGGTGGGTAGATGGCAGGTTGAATAAAGAGAAGCTAGTGATGTGGGGGTTCTCTCATAACCCTCAGTCCCCAGGTGGGTGGATGGCAGGTTGAATAAAAAGAAAACAATAGGCAACATAAAACAATCCATAAATGTATAATTATTATGTCATTTACACAAAACATTAAGGACACCTTTCTTTCCATGACAAACTGACCAGGCGTAAATCAATATTAGGAAGGCATCCTTAATGTTTTGTCCACTCAGTGGCTCTGACCCTTTACATAACAGTCAAAGGCGGAGGTGTTGCTAACATTTACGATAGCAAATTTCAATTTACAAAAAAAAAAACAATTACGTTTTCGTCTTTTGAGCTTCTAGTCATGAAATCTATGCAGCCTACTCACTCACTTTTTATAGCTACTGTTTACAGGCCTCCTGGGCCATATGCAGTGTTCCTTACTGAGTTCCCTGAATTCCTATCGGATCTTGTAGTCATAGCAGATAATATTCTAATTTTTGGTGACTTTAACATTCACATGGAAAAGTCCACAGACCCACTCCAAAAGGCTTTTGGAGCCATCATCGACTCAGTGGGTTTTGTCCAACATGTCTCTGGACCTACTCACTGCCACAGTCATACTCTGGACCTAGTTTTGTCCCATGGAATAAATGTTGTGGATCTTAATGTTTTTCCTCATAATCCTGGATTATCGGACCACCATTTTATTGCGTTTACAATTGCAACAAATAATCTGCTCAGACCCCAACCAAGGAAGATTAAAAGTCATGCTATAAATTCTCAGACAACCCAAAGATTCCTTGATGCCCTTCCAGACTCCCTCTGCCTACCCAAGGACGTCAGAGGACAAGAATCGGTTAACCACCTAACCGAGGAACTCAATTTAACCTTGCGCAATACCCTAGATGCAGTTGCACCCCTAAAAATTAAAAACATCTGTCATAAGAAACTAGCTCCCTGGTATACAGAAAATACACGAGCTCTGAAGCAAGCTTCCAGAAAATTGGAACGGAAATGGCGCCACACCAAACTGGAAGTCTTCCGACTAGCTTGGAAAGACAGTACCATGCAGTATCGAAGAGCCCTCACTGCTGCACGATCATCCTATTTTTCCAACTTAATTGAGGAAAATAAGAACAATCCGAAATTTCTTTTTGATACTGTCGCAAAGCTAACTAAAAAGCAGCATTCGCAAATGGAGGATGGCTTTCACTTCAGCAGTAATAAATTTATGAACTTCTTTGAGGAAAAGATCATGATCATTAGAAAGCAAATTACGGACTCCTCTTTAACTTCTTTGGCCTAGGTGGCAGTATTGAGAATTTTGGAAAAAATATGTGCCCATTTTTAACTGCCTCCTACACCAACTCAGAAGCTAGAATATGCGTATTGTTGTTCAGGTTTGGATAGGCAAAAACCTGAGAGATTCCTTTACAGGAAGTGGCCTGTCTGACCATTTAGCTGTGTTCTTTGACATCTCCTTCCAATACAAAAGATCTCTGCGGTAACGTGACACTTTCCAGGGCTTCTATAGGCTGTCAGAAAGCGGGAAAACCCTGAATGTCGTCATTCTAGGCCCAGGCTGAAGCATATTATCCCGTTTGTCAAGTGGCTCATCAGGGGACCTTTAGCTTGAGGCGCGTGCACTGGCCTTTCTGTTTTTCTCTCTTTTTACCAAAACGTACATTCCCGGTTGGAATATTATCTCTTTTCTACGAGCTAAATGGCATAAAAATTGATTTTAAACAGCGGTTGACATGCTTCGAAGTACGGTAATGGAATATTTCAAAAAAATTTGTCACGAAACGCGCCATGCTCGTAACCCATTTCGGATAGTGTCTAGAACTCACGAACAAAACGACGCTGTTTGGATATAACGATGGATTATTTGGGACCAAACCAACATTTGTTATTGAAGGAGAAGTCCTGGGAGTGAATTCTGACGAAGACAACAAAGGTAATGAAACTTTTCTAATAGTAAATCTGATTTCTGTGAGTGCCAAACTTGGTCGGCGTGTAAATGGCTAGCCCTGTGATGCCGGGCTATGTACTGAGAATATTGTAAAATGTGCTTTCACCGAAAAGCTATTTTAAAATCGGACATATCGAGTGCATAGAGGAGTTCTGTATCTATAATTCTTAAAATAATTGTTATGTTTTTTGTGAACGTTTATCGTGAGTAATTTAGTAAATTCACCGGAGGTTTGCGGTGGGTATGCTAGTTCTGAACGTCACATGCTAATGTAAAAAGCTGGTTTTTGATATAAATATGAACTTGATTGAACAAAACATGCATGCATTGTATAACATAATGTCCTAGGGTTGTCATCTGATGAAGATCATCAAAGGTTCGTGCTGCATTTAGCTGTCTTCTGGGTTTTTGTGACATTATATGCTAGCTTGAAAAATGGGTGTCTGATTATTTCTGGCTGGGTACTCTCCTGACATAATCTAATGTTTTGCTTTCGCTGTAAAGCCTTTTTGAAATCGGACAGTGTGGTTAGATTAACGAGAGTCTTGTCTTTAAATAGCTGTAACATAGTCATATGTTTGAGAAATTGAAGTAATAGCAATTCTAAGGTTTTCGAAAATCGCGCCACTGGATTAGACTGGCTGTTACGTAGGTGGGACGATTTGGTGCCGCCTAGCCCAGAGAGGTTAAATCTGGGTATTCCTCCAGGGCTCCATTGTCCTGAGTCTGCACAACTCTGCCAGGACCTAGGATCAAGGGAGATACTAAAGTGTTTTAGTACTATATCTCTTGACACAATGATGAAAATAATCATGGCCTCCAAACCCTCAAGCTGCATACTGGACCCTATTCCAACTAAACTACTGAAAGAGCTGCTTCCTGTGCTTGGCCCTCCTATGTTGAACATAATAAACGGCTCTCTATCCACCGGATGTGTACCAAGCTCACTAAAAGTGGCAGTAATAAAGCCTCTCTTGAAAAAGCCGAATCTTGACCCAGAAATTATAAAAAACTATCGGCCTATATCGAATCTTCCATTCCTCTCAAAAATTTTAGAAAAGGTTGTTGCACAGCAACTCACTGCCTTCCTGAAGACAAACAATGTATATGAAACGCTTCAGTCTGGTTTTAGACCCCATCATAGCACTGAGACTGCACTTGTGAAGGTGGTAAATTACCTTTTAATGACGTCAGACCGAGGCTCTGCATCTGTCCTCATGCTCCAAGATCTTAGTGCCGCTTTTGATACCATCGATCACCACATTCTTTTGGAGAAATTGGAAACCCAAATTGGTCTACATGGACAAGTTCTGGCCTGGTTTAGATCTTATCTGTCGGAAAGATATCAGTTTGTCTCTGTGAATGGTTCGTCCTCTGACAAATCAATTGTAAATTTCGGTGTTCCTCAAGGTTCCGTTCTAGGACCACTATTGTTTTCACTATATATTTTACCTCTTGGGGATGTCATTCGAAAACATAATGTTAAATTTCACTGCTATGCGGACGACACACAGCTGTACATTTCAATGAAACATGGTGAAGCCCCAAAATTGCCCTCGCTAGAAGCCTGTGTTTCAGACATAAGGAAGTGGATGGCTGCAAATTTTCTACTTTTAAACTCGGACAAAACAGAGATGCTTGTTCTAGGTCCCAAGAAACAAAGAGATCTTCTGTTGAATCTGACAATTAATCTGGATGGTTGTACAGTCGTCTCAAATAAAACTGTGAAGGACCTCGGCGTTACTCTGGACCCTGATATCTCTTTTGAAGAACACATCAAGACTGTTTCAAGGACAGCTTTTTTCCATCTACGTAACATTGCAAAAATCAGAAACTTTCTGTCCAAAAATGACGCAGAAAAATGTATCCATGCTTTTGTTACTTATAGGCTCGACTACTGCAATGCTCTACTTTCCGGCTACCCGGATAAAGCACTAAGCAAACTTCAGTTAGTGTCAAATACGGCTGCTAGAATCCTGACTAGAACCAAAAAATTTGATCATATTACTCCAGTGCTAGCCTCCCTACATTGGCTTCCTGTTAAGGCAAGGGCTGATTTCAAGGTTTTACTGCTAACCTACAAAGTATTACATGGGCTTGCTCCTACCTATCTTTGCGATTTGGTCCTGCCGTACATACCTACACGTACGCTACGGTCACAAGACGCAGGCCTCCTAATTGTCCCTAGAATTTCTAAGCAAACGGCTGGAGGTAGGGCTTTCTCCTATAGAGCTCCATTTTTATGGAATGGTCTGCCTACCCGTGTGAGAGACGCAGACTCAGTCTCAACCTTTAAGTCTTTACTGAAGACTTATCTCTTCAGTAGGTCCTATGATTAAGTATAGTCTGGCCCAGGAGTGTGAGGGTGAACGGAAAGGCTGGAGCAACGAACCGCCCTTGCTGTCTCTGCCTTGCCGGTTCCCCTCTTTCCACTGGGATTCTCTGCCTCTAACCCTTTTACAGGGGCTGAGTCACTGACTTACTGGTGTTCTTCCATGCCGTCCATGGGAGGGGTGCGTCACTTGAGTAGGTTGAGCCACTGACGTGGTCTTCCTGTCTGGGTTGGCGCCCCCCCTTGGGTTGTGCCGTGGCGGAGATCTTTGTGGGCTATACTCGGCCTTGTCTTCGGACGGTAAGTTGGTGGTTGTAGACATCCCTCTAGTGGTGTGGGGGCTGTGCTTTGGCAAAGTGGGTGGGGTTATATCCTGCCTGTTTGGCCCTGTCCGGGGGTATCATCGGATGGGGCCACAGTGTCTTCTGATCCCTCCTGTTTCAGCCTCCAGTATTTATGCTGCAGTAGTTTATGTGTCGGGGGGCTAGGGTCAGTCTGTTACATCTGGAGTATTCTCTTGTCTTATCCGGTGTCCTGTGTGAATGTAAATATGCTCTCTCTAATTCTCTCTTTCTCTCTTTCTTTCTTTCTCTCGGAGGACCTGAGCCATGCATTGCTTGCTGTTTGGGGTTTTAGGCTGGGTTTCTGTACAGCACTTTGAGATTTCAGCTGATGTACGAAGTGCTATATAAATAAATTTGATTTGATTTGATTCGAATCCTAATTACCAGGAATCCTTCTTTAAATTTCCCCAAATGCTTCCACAGTGATGCTCTCTCACAGCTGCTCCAGGGGCTCTTGGGTTGAGGAGTCATTCTCTTCTAACCTGATCACAGCTGCTCCAGGGCCTCTTGGGTTGAGGAGTCATTCTCTTCTAACCTAATCACAGCTGCTCCAGGGCCTCTTGGGTTGGGGAGTCATTCTCTTCTAACCTGATCACAGCTGCTCCAGGGCCTCTTGGGTTGAGGAGTCATTCTCTTCTAACCTAATCACAGCTGCTCCAGGGCCTCTTGGGTTGAGGAGTCATTCTCTTCTAACCTGATCACAGCTGCTCCAGGGCCTCTTGGGTTGAGGAGTCATTTGCTTCTAACCTGATCACAGCTGCTCCAGGGCCTCTTGGGTTGAGGAGTCATTCTCTTCTAACCTGATCACAGCTGCTCCAGGTCCTCTTGGGTTGAGGAGTCATTCTCTTCTAACCTGATCACAAACAAAGACAAGATTCAAACAAATAAACATGATGGTCCAACATAATAAGTATAGTAATAGTAAAAGTAATTCCATAGTAATTCCAAGATGGCGTAGCAGTTCAGGCCTCCTCTTGTCGTGTCCCGTGTATATATATTTACATATTTTTCTTCACATATCTTTTTACATTTTTTCTTCTAAAAACTCAACCTCAAAGCACTCTCCTGCAACCCGCCTCACCAATTAAAAAAAATAAAGTATTATTTACCTCATCTGAAATCCACAACAGAAGCTAGCCAGAGGTTAGCCATTTTCACTGGCTAACGTTGGAGTTCAGCTAGCCACAGTTAGCTGTCCTCAGCTATCCATTAGCTCAAAAAGCTATCGCCAGTTTTTTTGTACAGAGCGACTCAGACCAGAGCATACCGGACCTATTCTCTCTTCTTTCCCCGATTTATACCGCAGGCTCTGGACATTTACACCTGGATCTTGCAGCTAACTAGCTGCTACCTGAGTGACTATTGGCAACGTCGGTCCCGGAATTAACACACATTATTCCGGAGCTAGCCAGCTGAAGAGTTCCGTCAGCCACTCGTGGGCTTTTCCTGAGCTAGCCAGCTGAAGTGTCTCCTGGGCTACAATCACCTATCCTGACCCGTTTTACTGCCGATGCGGAGCCCCATCGGGCCTTCACAACTGGACCACCGACGTTATCTGCCCGAGGGAGTTATCCAACTGGCCCCTCCGTCGCGACGTAACCTGATCGCCCATCTGCAGCCGGCTAATCGTTAGCTGTCTTATCGGCTGCGATCTGAATAGGTCTATCGGACACTTTTCTTGGGCCACTATAACTATTTTGCCAACTTGGACAGGTCCCCCCTTCCACACGGAACCCCACTAACCCACAGACGGAAACGCACGAGGTGGCTAAAAACAGCCCTCCCTCCATCTTCCACCAGCTTGCTACCTATGGCCCGGCTAGCTGTCTGAATCTCACTGGACCCTTTGATCACTCGGCTAAGCATGCCTCTCCTTAATGTCAATATGCAATGTCCATTGCTGTTCTGGTTAGCGTTTATTGGCTTATTTCACTGTAGAGCCTCTAGCCCTGCTCATTATACCTTATCCAACCTCTCAGTTCCTCCACTCACACATGCTATGACATCTTCTGGTTTCAATGATGTTTCTAGAGACAATATCTCTATCATCATCACTAAATGCCTAGGTTTACCTCCTCTGTATTCACATCCCACCATACCTTTGTCTGTACATTATACCTTGAAGCTATTTTATCGCCCCCAGAAACCTGCTCCTTTTTCTCTCTATTCTGGACGTCACAGACGATCAATTCCGTACCCTCATACTCATTCTTCTCTGCTCCTCTGGGGATGTAGAGGTGAATCCAGGCCCTGCAGTGCCTGGCTCCACTCCTACTCCCCAGGCGCTCTCTTTTGATGACTTCTGTAACCGTAATAGCCTTGGTTTCATGCATGTTAACATTAGAAGCCTCCTCCCTAAGTTTGTTTTATTCACTGCTTTAGCACACTCTGCCAACCCGGATGTCCTAGCTGTGTCTGAATCTTGGCTTAGGAAGTCCACCAAAAACTCTGAAATCTTCATCCCCAACTACAACGTTTTCAGACAAGATAGAACGACCAAAGGGGGCGGTGTTGCAATCTACTGTAGATATAGCCTGCAGAGTTCTGTCCTGCTATTCAGGTCTGTACCCAAACAATTTCAACTTCTACTTTTAAAAATCCACCTCTCCAAAAACAAGTCTCTCACCGTCGCCGCCTGCTATAGACCCCCCTCGGCCCCTAGCTGTGCTCTGGACACCATAGGTGAACTGATTGCCCCCCATCTATCTTCAGAGCTCGTGCTACTAGGTGACCTAAACTGGGACATGCTTAACACCCCAGCCATCCTACAATCCAAGCTTGATGCCCTCAATCTCACACAAATTATTAATGAACCCACCAGGTACAACCCCAAAGCCGCAAACACTGGCACCCTCATAGATATCATCCTAACCAACGTGCCCTCTAAATACACCTCTGCTGTTTTCAACCAAGATCTCAGCGATCACTGCCTCATTGCCTGCACCCGCAATGGGTCAGCGGTCAAACGACCTCCACTCATCACTGTCAAACACTCCCTGAAACATTTCAACGAGCAAGCTTTTCTAATCGACCTGGCCCTGGTATCCTGGAAGGATATTGACCTCATCCCGTCAGTAGAGGATCCTTGGTTATTTTTTTTAAATGCCTTCCTCACCATCTTAAATAAGCATGCCCCTTTCAAGAAATTTAGAACCAGGAACAGATATAGCCCTTGGTTCTCCCCAGACCCGACTGCCCTTAACCAACACAAAAATATCCTGTGGCGTTCTGCATTAGCATCGAACTGCCCCCGCGATATGCAACTTTTCAGGGAAGTTAGAAACCAATACACACAGGCAGTTAGAAACGCCAAGGTTAGCTTTTTCAAACAGAAATTTGCTTCCTGCAACTCAAACTCTAAAAAGTTCTGGGACATTGTAAAGTCCATGGAGAATAAGAACACCTCCTCCCAACTGCCCACTGCACTGAGGATAGGAAACTCTGTCTCCACTGATAAGCCCACTATAATTGAGAATTTCAATAAGCATTTTTCTACGGCTGGCCATGCTTTCCACCTAACTACCCCTACTGCATTCAACAGCACTGCACCCCCCACAGCTACTCGCCCAAGCCTCCCCCATTTCTCCTTCTCCCAAATCCATTCAGCTGATGTTCTGAAAGAGCTGCAAAATCTGGACCCCTACAAATCAGCTGGGCTTGACAATCTGGACCCTTTCTTTCTAAAATTATCTGCCAAAATTATTGCAACCCCTATTACTAGCCTGTTCAACCTCTCTTTCGTGTCGTCTGAGATTCCCATAGATTGGAAAGCAGCTGCTGTCATCCCTCTCTTCAAAGGAGGTGACACTCTTGACCCAAATTGCTACAGACCTATATCCATCCTACCCTGCCTTTCTAAGGTCTTCGAAAGCCAAGTCAACAAACAGATTACCGACCATTTCGAATCCCACCGCACCCTCTCCGCTATGCAATCTGGTTTCAGAGCTGGTCATGGGTGCACCTCAGCCCCGCTCAAGGTCCTAAACGACGTCATAACCGCCATCGATAAGAAACAATACTGTGCTGCCATATTCATTGTCCTGGCCAAGGCTTTTAATTTTGTTAATCACCACATCCTCATCGGCAGACTCAGTAGCCTTGGTTTCTCAAACGATTGCGTTGCCTGGTTCACCAACTACTTCTCTGACAGAGTTCAGTGTGTCAAATCGGAGGGCCTGCTGTCTGGACCTCTGGCAGTCTCTATGGGGGTACCACAGGGTTCAATTCTTGGGCCAACTCTTTTCTCTGTATACATCAATGGTGTCGCTCTTGCTGCTGGTGAATCTCTGATCCACCTCTACGCAGACGACACCATTCTGTATACTTCTGGCCCTTCTTTGGACATTGTGTTAACTAACCTCCAGATGAGCTTCAATGCCATTCAACTCTCCTTCCGTGGTCTCCAACTGCTCCTAAACACAAGTAAAACTAAATGCATGCTCTTCAACCGATCGCTGCCTGCACCTGCCTGCCTGTCCAGCATCACTTCTCTGGACGGTTCTGACTTAGAATTTGTGGACAACTACAAATACCTAGGTGTCTGGTTAGACTGTAAACTCTCCTTCCAGACTCACATCAATCATCTCCAATCCAAAGTTAAATCTAGAATTGGCTTCCTATTTCGCAACAAAGCATCCTTCACTCATGCTGCCAAACATACCCTCGTAAAACTGACCATCCTACCAATCCTCGACTTTGGCGATGTCATTTACAAAACAGCCTCCAATACCCTACTCAACAAGCTGGATGCAGTATATCACAGTGCCATCCGTTTTGTCACCAAAGCCCCATATACTACCCACCACTGCGACCTGTACGCTCTCGTTGGCTGGCCTTCGCTTCATAATCGTCGCCAAACACATTGGCTCCAGGTCATCTACAAGACCCTGCTAGGTAAAGTCCCCCCTTATCTCCGCTCACTGGTCACCATAGCAGCACCCACCTGTAGCACACTTTCCAGCAGGAAATCTCTCTGGTCACCCCTGAAGCCAACTCCTCCTTTGGTCGTCTCTCCTTCCAGTTCTCTGCTGCCAATGACTGGAACGAACTACAAAAATCTCTGAAACTGGAAACACTTATCTCCTTCACTAGCTTTAAGCACCAGCTATCAGAGCAGCTCCCAGATCACTGCACCTGTACATAGCCCATCTATAATTTAGCCCAAACAACTACCTCTTCCCCTACTGTATTTATTTATTTTATTTATTTTGCTCCTTTGCACCATATTATTTATATTTTAACTTTGAACTTTCTTCAAACTACAAATCTACCATTCCAGTGTTTTACTTGCTATACTTTATTTACTTTGCCACCATGGAGGCAGAACTGTGTGATTTCCCCTAGAATTGACTAATCAAATCAAATTTTATTGGTCACATACACATGGTTAGCAAATGTTAATGCGAGTGTAGCGAAATGCTTGTGCTTCCATTTTCGACAGTGCAACAATATCTAACAGGTAATATCTAACAACTCCAGAACAAAATACCTGCACACAAATCTCAGTAAAGGAATGGAATAGGACAATTTAAATATATGCCAAACTGCCTCCCAGTCATCCCCTCCTTATCTTTACAAGGCTGCAGAACATGGAAGCTAGTGATGTGGGGGTTCTCTCATAACCCTCGGTCCCCAGGTGGGTAGATGGCAGGTTGTATAAAGAGAAGCTAGTTATGTGGGGGTTCTCTCATAACCCTCAGTCCCCAGGTGGGTAGATGGCAGGTTGTATAAAGAGAAGCTAGTGATGTGGGGGTTCTCTCATAACCCTCGGTCCCCAGGTGGGTAGATGGCAGGTTGAATAAATAGAAAACAATAGGCAACATAAAACAATCCATAAATGTATAATTATTATGTAATTTACACAAAACAATAAAAAAATAAAAATAAAACATTTAAAAGCCAGTCCTAAATGTGAGATAGTCATGTGAGCAGTTCACTGTCCGGCCACTAGATGGGGTGTTACTGAACACAGCAGCACAGTGAGTATTTATAGGTCCCCAGGTGGGTAGATGGCAGGTTGAATAAATAGAAAACAATAGGCAACATAAAGCAATCCATAAATGTATAATTATTATGTAATTTACACAAAACATTAAGGACACCTTTCTTTCCATGACAAACTGACCAGGCGTAAGTCAATATTAGGAAGGTATCCTTAATGTTTTGTCCACTCAGTGGCTTTGACCCTTTACGTAACAGTCAATCCTCTTTTCCAGGAAACCTTCTTTAAATTTCCCCAAATGCTTCCACACTGATGCTCTCTCACTGCTGCTCCAGGGGCTTTTGGGTTGAGGAGTCATTCTCTTCTAACCTGATCACAGCTGCTCCAGGGCCTCTTGGGTTGAGGAGTCATTCTCTTCTAACCTAATCACAGCTGCTCCAGGGCCTCTTGGGTTGAAGAGTCATTCTCTTCTAACCTAATCACAAACAAAGAAAAGATTCAAACAAATAAACATGATGGTCACAACATGGTCCAACACAATGGGGGGGGGGGGGCATAGGGAAGGTAGGGGAGAGGAGGTGGGGGGGTATAGGGAAGGTAGGGGAGAGGAGGGGGGTATAGGGAAGGTAGGGGAGAGGAGGGGGTATAGGGAAGGTAGGGGAGAGAGGGGGCATAGGGAAGGTAGGGGAGAGGAGGGGGTATAGGGAGGGTAGGGGAGAGGAGGGGGGTATAGGGAAGGTAGGGGAGAGGAGGGGGTATAGGGATGGTAGGAGAGAGGAGGGGGTTGAGGGAAGGTAGGGGAGAGGAGGGGGTATAGGGATGGTAGGAGAGAGGAGGGGGTATAGGGATGGTAGGAGAGAGGAGGGGGTATAGGGAAGGTAGGGGAGAGGAGGGGGGTATAGGGAAGGTAGGGGAGAGGAGGGGGTATAGGGAAGGTAGGGGAGAGGAGGGGGTATAGGGAAGGTAGGGGAGAGGAGGGGGGACTTCCTTCATGTCAGGTAAGCAGCCTCCAAGTCTACCCTCACCAACTGACCAGACTGAGTGAGTTCTGAACATCCCTCTCTGTCCTCTGATGCTGCTTCCAAGTCTTCTTGGGTCTTTCTGGTGTCTCTGTCTTGACTATTTAGTGAGTTTTTTCAGTTCTTTCCCAGGCTGCCTGAAAAACACAAAAAGATGGCTCATACATAAGAGTTATAAACTATAAAAATAAAGAGAATCCCACACTTCATATATAAACTCCCAGTAATTTATTGGGTATTTACCAACGTTTCAGCATCACTGTGCCTTCTTCAGGGTGATGTCATCAATACTTGAACCAGGTTATGTGGACGAACAGTGCAATTAGTGCAACCAATGATAATAGAGAGGGGTGTGTCATAATGATTAAGTTAATTACAATGAATTAATGAAACTTAAAAAAAACAGTTTATGGCATATTAAATATTAAAAAATAGTAGGGTATATTATATATATCCGTCTCTCCATGTAATCTGATTCATTATGATCTAGGATCAGGTCCCCCCTCTCCATGTAATCTGATTCATTATGATCTAGGATCAGGTCCCCCCTCTCCATGTAATCTGATTCATTATGATCTAGGATCAGGTCCCCCCTCTCCATGTAATCTAATTCATTATGATCTAGGATCAGGTCCCCCCTCTCCATGTAATCTAATTCATTATGATATAGGATCAGGTCCCCCTCTCCATGTAATCTGATTCATTATGATCTAGGATCAGGTCCCCCCTCTCCATGTAATCTGATTCATTATGATCTAGGATCAGGTCCCCCCTCTCCATGTAATCTGATTCATTATGATCTAGGATCAGGTCCCCCCTCTCTATGTAATCTGATTCATTATGATCTAGGATCAGGTCCCCCTCTCCATGTAATCTCATTCATTATGATCTAGGATCAGGTCCCCCCTCTCCATGTAATCTGATTAATTATGATCTAGGATCAGGTCCCCCCTCTCCATGTAATCTGATTCATTATGATCTAGAATCAGGTCCCCCCTCTCCATGTAATCTAATTCATTATGATATAGGATCAGGTCTCCCCTCTCCATGTAATCTAATTCATTATGATATAGGATCAGGTCTCCCCCTCTACATGTAATCTAATTCATTATGATATAGAATCAGATCTCCCCCTCTCCATGTAATCTGATTCATTATGATATAGGATCAGGTCCCCCCTCTCCATGTAATCTGATTCATTATGATATAGGATCAGGTCTCCCCAACTCCATGTAATCTGATGAATTATGATCTAGGATCAGGTCCCCCCCTCTCCATGTAATCTGATTCATTATGATCTAGGATCAGGTCCCCCCCTCTCCATGTAATCTGATTCATTATGAATTAGGATCAGGTCCCCCCTCTCCATGTAATCTGATTCATTATGATCTAGGATCAGGTCCCCCTCTCCATGTAATCTGATTCATTATGATCTAGGATCAGGTCCCCCTCTCCATGTAATCTGATTCATTATGATCTAGGATCAGGTCCCCCCTCTCCATGTAATCTGATTCATTATGATACAGGATCAGGTCCCTCCTCTCCATGTAATCTGATTCATTATGATCTAGGATCAGGTCCCCTCCTCTCCATGTAATCTGATTCATTATGATCTAGGATCAGGACCTCCCTCTCCATGTAATCAAATTCATTATGATCTAGGATCAGGTCCCCCCCTCTCCATGTAATCTGATTCATTATGATCTAGGATCAGGTCCCTCCTCTCCATGTAATCTGATTCATGATGATCTAGGATCAGGTCCCCCTCTCCATGTAATCTGATTCATTATGATCTAGGATCAGGTCCCCCTTCTCCATGTAATCTGATTCATTATGATCTAGGATCAGGTCCCCCCTCTCCATGTAATCTCATTCATTATGATCTAGGATCAGGTCCCCCCCTCTCCATGTAATCTGAGATGGGGGGGATCTAATTCCATTATGATCTAGGATCAGGTCCCCCCTCTCCATGTAATCTGATTCATTATGATCTAGGATCTTTTATTTTTATTATTTCACCTTTATTTAACCAGGTGGCTAGTTGAGAACAGGTCCTTTATTTAACCAGGTTGGCCAGTTGAGAATAAGTTCTCATTTACAACTGCGACCTGGCCAAGATAAAGCAAAGCAGTGCGACAGAAACAACAACACAGAGTTACATGGAATAAACAAGCGTACAGTCAACACAAAATAAAAAAGAAAGTCTATATACAGTGTGTGCAAATGGCATGAGGAGGTATGGCAATAAATAGGCCGTAGTAGCAAAGTAGTCACAATTTAGCAGATTAACACTGGAGTGATAGATGAGCAGATGATGATGTGTAAGTAGTGATACTGGTGTGCAAATAAGCAGAAAGTAAATAAAATCAATATGGGGATGAGGTAGGTAGATTGGGTGGGCTATTTACAGATGGACTATGTACAGTTGCAGAGATCCGTTAGCTGCTCAGATAGCTGATGTTTAAAGTTAGTGATGGAGCAATAAGTCTCCGGCTTCAGTGATTTTTACAATTCGTTCCAGTCATTGGCAGCAGAGAACTGGAAGGAAAGGCGGCCAAAAGAGGTGTTGGCTTTGGGGATGACCAGTGAGATGTACCTGCTGGAGCGCGTGCAACGGGTGGGTGTTGTTATGGTGACCAGTGAGCTGAGATAAGGCGGAGCTTTACCTAGCATAGACTTGTAGATGACCTGGAACCAGTGGGTCTGGCGACGAATATGTAGCGAGGGCCAGCCGACTAGAATGACCTGAGTTGCAATCATGAAAAAAAACTACTCGGCCTTCATGGTTTGACATTGACAACATTGGGAGAGATGAGAGCTGACGTTTTAGTAAATGTGCAGATTACGTATCTCAGTCACAGACAAGAAGCTCAATTAAGACATTATCTTCACCACTGGGACTGGGGACAACAGGACCACAGGTCAAATAATACAGCTCAACACTTCCACACTACCACAGTGAGTAGAATCAGGCTTCTGAACACAGAAAACTTGCAGAATTATTAATGATGAATTGTATTAGACGTTATTAGACATTTCTGTTGTTGAGGAGGATGGGAGACCCACAGAGACGTCAAAATGTGTTTCAAAAATCGTCAAAGAGTAATTATTTTAACCTAAAGCATTTAATAAAGACACTTATAGTACAATATTATGGGGAATAGGAATGAGAGGGCTACTTACACCATTTTGGGAAGGGATCACAGCAGTGATTGAATGAGGGCATGAGGCACGAGTTGAGGTGTTCAGAGGCTTGACCAGTGCAGGACAGGATTTGACTGGGAAGACAATAACACAAAAACACTACACAGTGAGACAAAAGAGCTAAGAATGAGTTAGTCCAAGCAAGGAGTCAAATCATAGACGTGTAATAATGTGATTGTGATTGTGATTGACTCTACATAAAGTAATGAGAGAAAAATCGACAGGGGTTTCCTCACAGTGCTTGGAGAGGAAACATTCACTGTGCCAGTGGATGAGTGGACACATGAGACGTGGCTTCCAGTTCATGTGAGGAGGTAGTTGACAATGGTAGTGGAGTGGTCATCGCTTGTTAAATCATGGAACAGGAGGGGACTCAGCTGGAAATACAACAAAGTACCTGACAATAGCTGAGAACGGCAAGCAGACTGGTGGCAACCATAGGTCCCAGAGTGGGGGGGGGGCAATTTTTCTGCCCTGGGGCCCAGAGTTTGTCCTTATCTGTTGACCTAACCAGGAAAACTCTGGACCCTATAAGGTATGACAGTGAGGAACCAGTTTTAACTAATCAGGGCACATGGTTTTAATAACTCTTAGGGATCGTGGACCACTAGCGGAACACAAAATACAAGTGTCATACATTTAAAAGCTTAGAATCTTGGCAATCGAACTGCGTTGTCAGATTTCAAAAAGGCTTTACGGTGAAAGTATAGCATTTGATTATCTGAGGACAGCACCCCACAACAACATATTTTCCAAACAAGCAGAGGCGTCACATAATCCCAAATAGCGCTAAAATAAATCACTTACCTTTGAAGATCTTCCTCTGTTTGCAATCCCAAGGGTCCCAGCTACACAATGAATGGTCGTTTTGTTCGAAAAAGTCCTTCTTTATATCCCAAATTAGTCTGTTTAGCAGGCGCCATGACTTCAGAAATCCACTCCTTCAACATGCAGACAAAGAAGTTCTAAAAGCTACCAGTAAACTTCGTCCAAACAAGTCAAACAATGTGTCTATATCATCCTCAGGTTGTCTAAAATGTAAATAAACTATAATATTTCATACGGAAAGTACTGTGTTCAATAGGAACGCCAAATTCGCAAGTGCGCACCCTCTCCAAGAACACTGATGTGACCCAAGCAGTCAGCTCACTGAAAGTGTAAATATTTATTCATTTTTCAAAATAGAAGCCTCAAAACCTTGAATAAATACTGTTGACATTTAGTGGAAGCTATTATGAATTGCAATCTGGGTGACGGACATAGGAGATTTCAATAGCTTTACAAAATATGAGCCTGTGATTTTATTTATTTATTTTTTGGTCGGATTTTCTTTGGGTTTTGCCTGACATATCAGTTCTGTTATACTCACAGATATTATTTTAACTTTTTATGGATGGGGGCAGTATTTTCACGGCCGGATAAAAAATGTATCTGATTTCATCTAATTATTACTCCTGCCCAGAAACTAGAATATGCATATAATTATTAGCTTTGGATAGAAAACACTCCAAAGTTTCTAAAACTGTTTGAATGGTGTCTGTGAGTATAACAGAACTCATTTGGCAGGCCAAAACCTGAGAAGATTCCAAACAGGAAGCGCCCTCTCTGACCATTTCTTGGCCTTCTTGATCATCTCTATCCAAAACAGGGGATCTCTGCTGTAACGTGACATTTTCTAACGCTCCCATAGGCTCTCAGAAGGCTCCAGAACGTTGAATGATGACTTTGCAGGCCATGGCTGAAAAACAGTAGCGCATTTGGATAGTGGTCGATCTGAGAACAATGAGACTGGGGCGATGCACGAGCCGACACCATGTTTTTATTTTTTCGTCTTTGAACGAAAACAGGCTTTCCCGGTCGGAATATTATTGCTTTTTTAAGAGAAAAATCACATAAAAATTGATTTTAAACAGCGTTTGACATGCTTCGAAGTACGGTAATGGAATATTTTGAATTTTTTTGTCACGAAACGCGCCGGGCGCGTTACCCTTCTTTACCCTTCGGATAGTGTCTTGAACGCACGAACAAAACGCCGCGATTTGCATATAACTATGGATTATTTGGAACCAAACCAACATTTGTTATTGAAGTAGAAGTCCTGGGAGTGCATTCTGACGAAGAACAGCAAAGGTAATCCAATTTTTCTTATAGTAAATCTGAGTTTGGTGAGGGCCAAACTTGGTGGGTGTCAAAATAGCTAGCCTGTGATGGCGAGCTATCTACTCAGAATATTGCAAAATGTGCTTTCACCGAAAAGCTATTTTAAAATCGGAGTTCTGTATCTATAATTCTTAAAATAATTGTTATGTTTTTTGTGAACGTTTATCGTGAGTAATTTAGTAAATTCACCGGAAGTGTTCGGTGAGAATGCTAGTTCTGAACACCACATGCTAATGTAAAAAGCTGGTTTTTGATATAAATATAAACTTGATTGAACAAAACATGCATGTATTGTATAACATAATGTCCTAGGAGTGTCATCTGATGAATATCATCAAAGGTTAGTGCTGCATTTAGCTGTGGTTTTGTTTTTTGTGACATTATATGCTAGCTTGAAAAATGGGTGTCTGATTATTTCTGGCTGGGTACTCTGCTGACATAATAATTTACAAAAAAAACAACAACGACGTTTTCGTCTTTTGAGCTTCTAGTCATGAAATCTATGCAGCCTACTAAATCACTTTTTATAGCTACTGTTTACAGGCCTCCTGGGCCATATACAGCGTTCCTCACTGAGTTCCCTGAATTCCTATCGGACATTGTAGTCTTAGCAGATAATATTCTAAATTTTGGTGACTTTAATATTCACATGGAAAAGTCCACAGACCCACTCCAAAAGGCTTTCGGAGCCATCATCGACTCAGTGGGTTTTGTCCAACATGTCTCTGGACCTACTCACTGCCACAGTCATACTCTGGACCTAGTTTTGTCCCATGGAATAAATGTTGTGGATCTTAATGTTTTTCCTCATAATCCTGGACTATCGGACCACCATTTTATTACGTTTGCAATCGCAACAAATAATCTGCTCAGACCCCAACCAAGGGGCATTAAAAGTCGTGCTATAAATTCTCAGACAACCCAAAGATTCCTTGATGCCCTTCCAGACTCCCTCTGACTACCGAAGGATGTCAGAGGACAAAAATTAGTTAACGACCTAACTGAGGAACTCAATTTAACCTTGCGCAACACCCTAGATGCAGTCGCACCCCTAAAAACTAAAAACATTTGTCATAAGAAACTAGCTACCTGGTATACAGAAAATACACGAGCTCTGAAGCAAACTTCCAGAAAATTGGAACGGAAATTGCGCCACACCAAACTGGAAGTCTTCCAACTAGCTTGGAAAGACAGTACCGTGCAGTATCGGAGAGACCTGCTGCTCGATCATCCTATTTTTCCAACTTAATTGAGAACATAAGAACAATCCGAAATGTATTTTTGATACTGTCGCAAAGCTAACTAAAAAGCAGCATTCCCCAGGAGAGGAGGGCTTTTACTTCAGCAGTAATAAATTCATGAACTTCTTTGAGGAAAAGATCATGATCATTAGAAAGCAAATTACGGACTCCTCTTTAAATCTGCGTATTCCTCCAAAGCTCAGTTGTCCTGAGTCTGCACAACTCTGCCAGGACCTAGGATCAAGGGAGACACTAAAGTGTTTTAGTACTATATCTCTTGACACAATGATGAAAATAAGCATGGCCTCTAAACCTTCAAGCTGCATACTGGACCCTATTCCAACTAAACTACTGAAAGAGCTGCTTCCTGTGCTTGGCCCTCCTATGTTGAACATAATAAACGGCTCTCTATCCACCAGATGTGTACCAAACTCACTAAAAGTGGCAGTAATAAAACCTCTCTTGAAAAAGCCAAATCTTGACCCAGAAAATATAAAAAACTGTCGGCCTACATCGAATCTTCCATTCCTCTCAAAAAATTATGAAAAAGCTGTTGCGCAGCAACTCACTGCCTTCCTGAAGACAAACAATGTGTACAAAATGCTTCAGTCTGGGTTTAGACCCCATCATAGCACTGAGACTGCACTTGTGAAGGTGGTAAATGACCTTTTAATGGCGTAGGACCGAGGCTCTGCATCTGTCCTTGTGCTCCTAGATCTTAGTGCTGCTTTTGATACCATCAATCACCACATTCTTTTGGAGAGATTGGAAACCCAAATTGGTCTACACGGACAAGTTCTGGCCTGGTTTAGATGTTATCTGTTGGAAAGATATCAGTTTGTCTCTGTGAATGGTTTGTCCTCTGACAAATCAACTGTAAATTTCTGTGTTCCTCAAGGTTCCGTTTTAGGACCACTATTGTTTTCACTATATGTTTTACCTCTTGGGGATGTCATTCGAAAACATAATGTTACATTTCACTGCTATGCGGATGACACACAGCTGTACATTTCAATGAAACATGGTGAAGCCCAAAAATTGCCCTCGCTAGAAGCCTGTGTTTCAGACATAAGGAAGTGGATGGCTGCAAACTTTCTACTTTTAAACTCGGACAAAACAGAGATGCTTGTTCTAGGTCCCAAGAAACAAAGAGATCTTCTGTTGAATCTGACAATCTTGATGGTTGTACAGTCATCTCAAATAAAACTGTGAAGGACCTCGGCGTTACTCTGGACCCTGATCTTTCTTTTGAAGAACATATCAAGACTGTTTCAAGGACAGCTTTTTTCCATCTACGTAATATTGCGAAAATCAGAAACTTTCTGTCCAAAAATTATGCAGAAAAATGTATCCATGCTTTTGTTACTTCTTGGTTGGACTACTGCAATGCTCTACTTTCCGGCTACCCGGATAAAGCACTAAATAAACTCCAGTTAGTGCTAAATACGGCTGCTAGAATCCTGACTAAAACCTCAAAATGTGATCATATTACTCCAGTGCTAGCCTCCCTACACTGGCTTCCTGTTTAGGCAAGGGCTAATTTAAAGGTTTTACTGCTAACCTACAAAGCATTACATGGGCTTGCTCCTACCTATCTTTCCGATTTGGTCCTGCCGTACATACCTACACGTACGCTACGGTCACAAGACGCAGGCCTCCTAACTGTCCCTAGAGTTTCTAAGCAAACAGCTGGAGGCAGGGCTTTCTCCTATAGAGCTTCATTTTAATGGAATGGTCTGCCTACCCATGTGAGAGACGCAGACTCGGTCTCAACCTTTAAGTCTTTACTGAAGACTCATCTCTTCAGTAGGTCCTATGATTGAGTGTAGTCTGGCCCAGGAGTGTGAAGGTGAACGGAAAGGCTCTGGAGCAACGAACCACCCTTGCTGTCTCTGCCTGGCCAGTTCCCCTCTCTCCACTGGGATTCTCTGCCTCTAACCCTATTACAGGGGCTGAGTCACTGGTTTACTGGTGTTCTTCCATGCCGTCCCTAGGAGGGGTGCGTCACTTGAGTGGGTTGAGTCACTGACGTGGTCTTCCTGTCTGGGTTGGCGACCCCCTTGGGTTGTGCCGTGGCGGAGACCTTTGTGGGCTATACTCGGCCTTGTCTCAGGATGGTAAGTTGGTGGGTGAAGATATCCCTCTAGTGGTGTGGAGGCTGTGCTTTGGCAAAGTAGGTGGGGTTATATCCTTCCTGTTTGGCCCTGTCCGGGGGTATCATCGGATGGGGCCACAGTGTCTCCTGACCCCTCCTGTCTCAGCCTCCAGTATTTATGCTGCAGTAGTTTATGTGTCGGGGGGCTAGGGTCAGTCTGTTATATCTGGAGTATTTCTCCTGTCTTATCCGGTGTCCTGTGTGAATTTAAGTATGCTCTCTCTAATTCTCTCTTTCTCTCTTTCTTTCTTTCTTTCTTAATCTCTCTCGGAGGACCTGAGCCCTAGGACCATGCCTCAGGACTACTTGGCATGTTGACTCCTTGCTGTCCCCAGTCCACCTGGCCGTGCTGCTGCTCAAGTTTCAACTGTTGTGCCTGTGGCTATGGAACCCTGACCTATTCACCGGACATGCTACCTGTCCCAGACCTGCTGTCCCAGACCTGCTGGAACCCTGACCTATTCACCAGACGTGCTTCCTGTCCCAGACCTGCTGTTTTCAACTCTCTAGAGACAGCAGGAGCAGTAGAGATACTCTCAAAGATCAGCTATGAAAAGCCAACTGACATTTATTCTTGAGGTGCTGTCTTGTTGCACCCTCGACAACTACTGTGATTATTATTATTTGGTCATCTATGAACATTTGAACATCTTGGCCATGTTCTGTTATAATCTCCATCCGGCACAGCCAGAAGAGGACTGGCCACCCCTCATAGCCTGGTTCCTCTCTAGGTTTCTTCCTAGGTTCTGACGTTTCGAGGGAGTTTTTCTTTGCCACCGTGCTTCAACACCTGCATTGCTTGCTGTTTGGGGTTTTAGGCTGGGTTTCTGTACAGCACTTTGAGATATCAGCTGATGTAAGAAGGGCTATACAAATACATTTGATTTGATAAATTAGTTGAGAACTTGTCTGAGGCTATTTTGTTGCAATACCCATCTATGTTTAAAACGTGTTTTCTCTTCAGGATGTTTCTGATCTGCCAAGGGCCTGGGGGAATGAGAATGGCCAAGACCATTGTGTAAAAGTGGTTGTGGTTTGTATGACTAACAATGTAGGCAGAGTAAGGTTGAGACCGGATTGTCATAGGTAACAGTAATGCCTCTGGCTCGGATGTACATGCATGGACATGCGCATCGTACCCCCTGGTTTAGCACCTCATGAAATACTCACAGGAAGACCCATGGGAATCCTAAACACCCCGTTCCCACAGAACAGGTTGACACTGACGGGTTGCGAGGATCAAATGGTAAGCTACTGCGCTGCACTCAACAATGTTCTGAAGTCTATTTTCCCCAGGATAAAAGTGGCTTTGCCTGAACCAAAAGGAGGACAGCTCCACAAATTGCAGCCAGGAGATTGAGTGGTCAACAAAGACCTCCGCAGAAAGACTTGGCACCAACAGCGCTGGACTGGTCCATTCCAGGTGCTCCATGGGTTCACGCCAGCCACTGCAGGAAAGTGCCCCACAAACCAGACGAAGATGTACCAGCCGATGAATCCTCATATGTGACCCCAGTGGCCATAGGAGGACCAGGACCGGACTCTACGCATCATTTATTTTGCTTTCATGGTCTTTTCATTGTTAGCTGTTGTCTGGGCCCTGGGAGAAGTGACAACAATACAACTGAAGTATACAACACCAGCATAATCCCACGGTGGGACCTAAATAACAGCCCATCCAGCTCAAGCCAATGGCTCAGGACGGGAGTCCAGCTAATAATAGCTGCCACATTGTTTAAGAAGACGGAGATTGGTGCATCGGCGTGATGATTGTCCTCTTTGTACAGGTGAAGAGTGTACTTCTGTAGAACTGTTTCATTGTTTAAGAAGACAGAGATTGATGCATCGGCGTGATGATTGTCCTCTTTGTACAGATGAAGAGTGTACTTTTGTTTAACTGTTTCATTGTTTAATGATTCCCTGTTTTGCACCATATGAAGGTAAAACACTCAGTGGCTCAACAGAAGCAATTTACACAGATAATGTACTAGTGTAAGAAAAATCCCCCCCAATGCTTTAAGTTTTGCTTAGATTATGGCATAATTGACTTATATTATGAATTATTACTCACATGCTTACTTGTAATTTTGTATTAGGTTGAGATTAGTCTCAAAACTGTGGAATATAGTGGTAAAATTACAAACTCTATTATGCACATCATTTATATAAACCTTAAATCTAAACATTTCCACTGTCTGTTTCTCTCATGTAAGAAGAAGCCAGTGTTTTCCCTCTCTTGTTTCTGAGTAACTTAGTCACGTGGCCAAAGACAAAAGGGCCGTCTGAGAGTGACCAGTTTTTGGTCCATCCTGTTCTTTCCCTATCTTTCAAGGGTACAGCTGTGTGGAGATATGAAGAGAACAGAGGCTAGCTTGAGCAGCAGCGACAATTCTATCAGCAGAAAGAAGAAAGAAAACTGGCATTATCACTTGTTTGTACGCTCTGCCCCCACCATGATCTCACACACCTGCTAAACTCCCACATAGACAAAAGAGGTTGTATTTTGCTATAAAGGCTGAGACCCAACTCTTGTTTGTTGGGCTTTTGACTGTTGCACCTGTTGTGTGATTATTAACCAGCTCCCTTTCATGCAAATCTTTTTTTTTTTTAAATAGTTGTTTGGAGTAATCTACTGTCTCTCTCTTCCTTTCTGCTTAGAATTTCCACGACAACTTCCTGTGAAGCAACGGAGAAAGAAAAGGAGAGAGTAGTCTGAATGGCTCCATCTCAAATGATACCCTTTAACACCCCATAGGTCACTACTATTTACCAGAGCCACATAGTACTATGTGTTTACTATATAGGGAATGCAGACCGGAAGCAGTGGTGCTCTCTTGTGGATGACTTATGTGGCTCTGTAAGTCATTTAGGAAATAGAATTTTAACGAAATATACATTTGAGATGAAGCCATATACAATGCAGGGATTTTTCTGCCACAGAAACCCTTGGGGGGGCCGCCTAAAATTATTTTTCAGACGCTTAAGTCCAAACTGTAATTTTATTTATAATAAAGTATGTAAAAAAGACAATGGACCTACAAGCATGTATGTTTTAATAATATAATATTTGTGAAATTCCAAAAAGAATGAATTTAACAGTATTGATATTGTTTTTAAGTTTGAGCAAAATAACACAGCACTTGCCATGGCAAAATGCATAGAATTGCAGGAAATTAACTTTAAAACTGCAAAAATGCATCTTGGCTCCATGCAAATTTGCATGGAAATTGTCTTAAAAATGGCGATAAAAAAAACACAAAGATGGCAGCCTTTAAAAATTCAGCTGTGCCGACT
This sequence comes from Salmo trutta, assembly GCF_901001165.1. Classification (NCBI taxonomy): domain Eukaryota; kingdom Metazoa; phylum Chordata; class Actinopteri; order Salmoniformes; family Salmonidae; genus Salmo; species Salmo trutta. The sequence continues at coordinate 55,298,553 of NC_042973.1, read as the reverse complement.
GCGCCAATTGCCGCGCCCTACCACGCCCCCTGTCACACCCACCACCCTAAGCCCCGTTTTGATGCAGAAAAAAACCCCTAACATTGGAATTACACACATATCAGCTGACAGCAACGTTTCTCTCCACACGCTTCCCTCTTGCTCACCTGGGATCTGTCCTGCTCTACCCATAAACCACAAGTAATCCAGCGTCATGTACAAAGAAAAGATTACTAGATGAAAAAAAAACATTAGATGATTAGTTGGAGGTTCTCTTCCTCCTCCTCCTCCTCCTCTTGGTTCTCCATGCAGCCTCCACAGGCAGGCAGTGCCCTCCTGTGGTTCTCCCAGGCCCTACCACGACACGCAGCGGTGACCCCAGTTCATAAGGGAGCCAGTGGGTCTGCCAGGCCCTACCACGACACGCAGCGGTGAACCCAGTTCATAAGGGAGCCAGTGGGTCTGCCAGGCCCTACCATGACACGCAGCGGTGACCCCAGTTCATAAGGGGGCCAGTGGGTCCCTACCACGACACGCAGCGGTGACCCCAGTTCACAAGGGAGCCAGTGGGGCACTGGAAGTGCTCAGCAAAGTCTGGCGAGTTGGAGAGGGTGCCGATGAGGCTGTATTTTGGGGGGGGTTGTGGGGTCACGAGTCCCTCGTGGGCGCTCTCCGGGGTTCGCACGGCACACCACAACTGAGAGAAGAAGAAACGGTCCACCGATAAATAAGACAGGCAGTAGTGAGTGTACAAAAAATGAACAATACCTTCCTAATATTGAGTTACCCCCGCCCCCCCCCCCCTTTTGCACTCAGAACAGTCTCAATTCGTTGGGTCATGGACACTACAAGGTGTCGAAAGCGTTCCATAGGGATGCTGCGCCCATGTTGACTCCAATGCTTCCCCACATTTGTGGCAAGTTGACTGGATGTCCTTTGGGTGGTGGACCATTCTTGATACACACAGGAAACTGTTGAGTGTGAAAAAACCCAGCAGCGTTGCAGTTCTTGACACAAACCAGTGCGCCTGGCACCTATTACCATACCCCCGTTCAAAGGAACTTAAATACACTATATATACAAAAGTATGTGAACAGCCCTTCAAATTTGTGGATTCAGCAATTTCAGACACCTGTTGCTGACAGGTCTATAAAATTGAGCACACAGTCATGCAATCTCCATAGACAAACATTGGCAGTAGAAAGGCCTTACTGAAGAGCTCAGTGATTTTCAACATTGGCACTGTCATACATTTACATTTACATTTAAGTCATTTAGCAGACGCTCTTATCCAGAGCGACTTACAAATTGGTGCATTCACCTTATGATATCCAGTGGAACAACCACTTTACAATAGTGCATCTAAATCTTTTAGGGGGGGGGGTTAGAAGGATTACTTTATCCTATCCTAGGTATTCCTTAAAGAGGTGGGGTTTCAGGTGTCTCCGGAAGGTGGTGATTGACTCCGCTGTCCTGGCGTCGTGAGGGAGCTTGTTCCACCATTGGGGTGCCAGAGCAGCGAACAGTTTGGACTGGGCTGAGCGGGAACTGTGCTTCCTCAGAGGTAGGGAGGCGAGCAGGCCAGAGGTGGATGAACGCAGTGCCCTTGTTTGGGTGTAGGGCCTGATCAGAGCCTGAAGCTACGGAGGTGCCGTTCCCCTCACAGCTCCGTAGGCAAGCACCATGGTCTTGTAGCGGATGCGAGCTTCAACTGGAAGCCAGTGGAGAGAGCGGAGGAGCGGGGTGACGTGAGAGAACTTGGGAAGGTTGAACACCAGACGGTCTGCGGCGTTCTGGATGAGTTGTAGGGGTTTAATGGCACAGGCAGGGAGCCCAGCCAACAGCGAGTTGCAGTAATCCAGACGGGAGATGACAAGTGCCTGGATTAGGACCTGCGCCGCTTCCTGTGTGAGGCAGGGTCGTACTCTGCGAATGTTGTAGAGCATGAACCTACAGGATCGGGTCACCGCCTTGATGTTAGCTGAGAACGACAGGGTGTTGTCCAGGGTCACGCCAAGGTTCTTAGCACTCTGGGAGGAGGACACAAGGGAGTTGTCAACCGTGATGGCGAGATCATGGAACGGGCAGTCCTTCCCCCCCATAGGATGCCACCTTTCCAACAAGTCATTTAATGAAATTTCTGCCCTGCTAGAGCTACCCCCCCCCCCCCCCCCCCCCCCCGATCAACTGTAAGTGCTTTTATTGTGAAGTGGAAACGTCTAGGAGCAACAACGGCAGAGATTGATGTGGAAGAACTTGACTAGCCTGCAAACCTCAACCCACCTCAACCCCATCGTACACCTTCGGGATGAATCGGAACGCCGACTGCGAGCCAGGACCTAATCGCCCCAACATCAGTGACCCGACCTCACTAATGCTCTTGTGGCTGAATGGAAGCAAGTCCCCCCGCAGGAATGTACCAACATCTAGCAGCAAAGTGGGGGACCAACTCCATGTCAATGCCCATGATTTTGGAATGAGATATTCGATGAGCACGTGACCCCATACTTTTGTAGTGTATTTTGATCTTGCCCATTCACACTCTGAATGACACACACACACACACAATCCATGTCTCAATTGTCTCAAGCATTTTTTTTTATTACCTGTCTCCTCCCCTTCTTCATCTACACTGATTGAAGTGGATTTAACATGTGGCATCAATAAGGGATCGTAGCTTTCACCTGGATTCACCTAGTCTGTCTAATGTCATGGAAAGAGAAGGCGTTCTTAATGTTTTGTACATTCAGTGACGCTGTTATAATAACCAAACAGTTGGAAAAAAACAAATATTGATGATGTAAACTGGGTGTACAAAACATTAAGAACACCTTCCTAATATTGAGTTGCACCCCTTTTTGCCCTCAGAACGGCTTCAATTCGTCGGGGCATGGATAAGGTGTTCCATGGGGATGCTTTCCCATGTTGACTCCAATGCTTCCCCACAGTTGTGTCAAGTTGGCTGGATGTCCTTTGGGTGGTGGACCATTCTTGATACACACTTGGAAACAGTTGAGAGTGAAAAACTCAGCAGCGTTGCAGTTCTTGACACTCAAACCAATCTTTTGTGTTGCCAACAAGTGACATCAATAAGGGATCAAAGCTTCTACCTGGTCAGTCTGTCATGGAAAGAGATGTTCATAATGTTTTGTCCACTCAGTGTATGACAGGATTGGATGTTTATATATATTTTTTAAATGATTTTAGTCATTGAGCAGACGCTCTTATTCAGAGTGACTTACAGGAGCAATTACGGTTAAGTGCCTTGCTTAAGGGCACACCGGCATGGTTTTTCACCGAGTCGGCTCGGGGATTCGAACCGCTCTTAACCGCTAGGCTACCTGCCACCCTATGCATGCAATGTCAATGTTGTTTGACTTGTTTGTGTATCAGCAAATTTGCCTGACCTAGTCTCACTGCAACACTGCGTCCATGTTGCTTGACACAGACGTTTTCAAAGAACCTTTAGTCAAGGTCAGCTTCGCGCCCACTCAGTCTGTCTTATCAGACTTCCTGGTCTAACTGATTAACTTAATACTCAAACCTTATTGGCCGTTGAAAAGATTCAGTGGAACTCACAGGGAGGGTTGGGGCACGTCTTTCAAACTTCCAAAATATTTAGAACATTCAAAAGTACAACAGTAAGGCTACAATTTATACGAGGACATTAAAGTGATAGTTGAGCGATTTGAAATATTTTAGATATTTGTTTCCTTACCTTGAAAGCAGTCTATGGATAAGGACGCGGAGTGACTGCAATCCACACTCAGAGTGACTGCAAGACCCCCCCCCTACACACACACACACACACACACACACACACACACACACACACACACTCACACACACACACAAGAACATTTACCCTGCACCCCACCTCCCACACACAGGAACATTTACCCTGCACCCTACCTCCCACACAGGAACATTTACCCTGCACCCCACCTCCCACACAGGAACATTTACCCTGCACCCCACCTCCCACACAGGAACATTTACCCTGCACCCCACCTCCCACACAGGAACATTTACCCTGCACCCCACCTCCCCCACACAGGAACATTTACCCTGCACCCCACCTCCCCCACAGGAACATTTACCCTGCACCCCACCTCCCACACAGGAACATTTACCCTGCACCCCACCTCCCCCACACAGGAACATTTTCCCTGCACCCCACCTCGCACACACAGGAACATTTACCCTGCACCCTACCTCCCACACAGGAACATTTACCCTGCACCCCACCTCCCCCACAGGAACATTTACCCTGCACCCCACCTCCCACACAGGAACATTTACCCTGCACCCCACCTCCCACACAGGAACATTTACCCTGCACCCCACCTCCCCCACACAGGAACATTTACCCTGCACCCCACCTCCCACACAGGAACATTTACCCTGCACCCCACCTCCCCCCACACAGGAACTTTTACCCTGCACCCCACCTCCCCCACAGGAACATTTACCCTGCCCCCCACCTCCCCCACACTGGAACATTTACCCTGCACCCCACCTCCCACACAGGAACATTTACCCTGCACCCCGCCTCCCACACACATGAACATTTACCCTGCACCACACCCCCACACACAGGAACATTTACCCTGCACCCCACCTCCCACACACAGGAACATTTACCCTGCACCCCACCTCCCACACAGGAACATTTACCCTGCACCCCACCTCCCACACAGGAACATTTACCCTGCACCCCACCTCCCACACAGGAACATTCACCCTGCACCCCACCTCCCACACAGGAACATTTACCCTGCACCCCACCTCCCCCACACAGGAACATTTACCCTGCACCCCACCTCCCACACACAGGAACATTTACCCTGCACCCCACCTCCCACACAGGAACATTTACCCTGCACCCCACCTCCCACACAGGAACATTTACCCTGCACCCCACCTCCTCCACACAGGAACATTTACCCTGCACCCCACCTCCCACACAGGAACATTTACCCTGCACCCCACCTCCCACACACAGGAACATTTACCCTGCACCCCACCTCCCCCACAGGAACATTTACCCTGCAGCCCACCTCCCCCACAGGAACATTTACCCTGCACCCCACCCCACACAGGAACATTTACCCTGCACCCCACCTCCCACACAGGAACATTTACCCTGCACCCCACCTCCCCCACACAGGAACATTTACCCTGCACCCACCTCCCCCACAGGAACATTTACCCTGCACCCCACCTCCCACACAGGAACATTTACCCTGCACCCACCTCCCCCACAGGAACATTTACCCTGCACCCCACCTCCCACACAGGAACATTTACCCTGCACCCCACCTCCTCCACACAGGAACATTTACCCTGCACCCCACCTCCCACACAGGAACATTTACCCTGCACCCCACCTCCCACACACAGGAACATTTACCCTGCACCCCACCTCCCCCACAGGAACATTTACCCTGCACCCCACCTCCCCCACAGGAACATTTACCCTGCACCCCACCCCACACAGGAACATTTACCCTGCACCCCACCTCCCACACAGGAACATTTACCCTGCACCCCACCTCCCCCACACAGGAACATTTACCCTGCACCCACCTCCCCCACAGGAACATTTACCCTGCACCCCACCTCCCACACAGGAACATTTACCCTGCACCCACCTCCCCCACAGGAACATTTACCCTGCACCCCACCTCCCACACAGGAACATTTACCCTGCACCCCACCTCCCCCACAGGAACATTTACCCTGCACCCCACCTCCCACACAGGAACATTTACCCTGCACCCCACCTCCCACACACAGGAACATTTACCCTGCACCCCACCTCCCACACAGGAACATTTACCCTGCACCCCACCTCCTCCACACAGGAACATTTACCCTGCACCCCACCTCCCACACAGGAACATTTACCCTGCACCCCACCTCCCACACACAGGAACATTTACCCTGCACCCCACCTCCCCCACAGGAACATTTACCCTGCAGCCCACCTCCCCCACAGGAACATTTACCCTGCACCCCACCCCACACAGGAACATTTACCCTGCACCCCACCTCCCACACAGGAACATTTACCCTGCACCCCACCTCCCCCACACAGGAACATTTACCCTGCACCCACCTCCCCCACAGGAACATTTACCCTGCACCCCACCTCCCACACAGGAACATTTACCCTGCACCCACCTCCCCCACAGGAACATTTACCCTGCACCCCACCTCCCACACAGGAACATTTACCCTGCACCCCACCTCCCCCACACAGGAACATTTACCCTGCACCCCACCTCCCACACAGGAACATTTACCCTGCACCCCACCTCCCACACACAGGAACATTTACCCTGCACCCCACCTCCCCCACAGGAACATTTACCCTGCACCCCACCTCCCCCACAGGAACATTTACCCTGCACCCCACCCCACACAGGAACATTTACCCTGCACCCCACCTCCCACACAGGAACATTTACCCTGCACCCCACCTCCCCCACACAGGAACATTTACCCTGCACCCACCTCCCCCACAGGAACATTTACCCTGCACCCCACCTCCCACACAGGAACATTTACCCTGCACCCACCTCCCCCACAGGAACATTTACCCTGCACCCCACCTCCCACACAGGAACATTTACCCTGCACCCCACCTCCCCCACAGGAACATTTACCCTGCACCCCACCTCCCACACAGGAACATTTACCCTGCACCCCACCTCCCACACACAGGAACATTTACCCTGCACCCTACCTCCCACACAGGAACATTTACCCTGCACCTACCTCCCACACAGGAACATTTATCATGCACCCCACCTCCCACACAGGAACATTTACCCTGCAGCCCACCTTCCACACAGGAACATTTACCCTGCACCCCACCTCCCCCACAGGAACATTTACCCTGCACCCTACCTCCCACACAGGAACATTTACCCTGCACCCCACCTCCCCCAAACAGGAACATTTACCCTGCACCCCACCTCCCCCACAGGAACATTTACCCTGCACCCCACCTCCCACACAGGAACATTTACCCTGCACCCCACCTCCCACACAGGAACATTTACCCTGCACCCCACCTCCCACACAGGAACATTTACCCTGCACCCCACCTCCTCCCACACACAGGAACATTTACCCTGCACCCCACCTCCCACACACAGGAACATTTACCCTGCACCCCACCTCCCCCACAGGAACATTTACCCTGCACCTTACCTCCCCCACAGGAACATTTACCCTGCACCCCACCTCCCCCACAGGAACATTTACCCTGCACCCCACCTCCCCCACAGGAACATTTACCCTGCACCCCACCTCCCCCACAGGAACATTTACCCTGCACCCCACCTCCCCCACAGGAACATTTACCCTGCCCCCCACCTCCCCCACACTGGAACATTTACCCTGCACCCCACCTCCCCCACAGGAACATTTACCCTGCCCCCCACCTCCCCCACACTGGAACATTTACCCTGCACCCCACCTCCCACACAGGAACATTTACCCTGCACCCCACCTCCCACACACAGGAACATTTACCCTGCACCCCACCCCCACACACAGGAACATTTACCCTGCACCCCACCCCCACACAAGAACATTTACCCTGCACCCACCTCCCACACACAGGAACATTTACCCTGCACCCCACCTCCCACACAGGAACATTTACCCTGCACCCCACCTCCCCCACAGGAACATTTACCCTGCACCCCACCTCCCACACAGGAACATTTACCCTGCACCCCACCTCCCCAACACAGGAACATTTACCCTGCACCCCACCTCCCACACAGGAACATTTACCCTGCACCCCACCTCCCACACAGGAACATTTACCCTGCACCCCACCTCCCCCACACAGGAACATTTACCCTGCACCCCACCTCCCACACACAGGAACATTTACCCTGCACCCCACCTCCCACACAGGAACATTTACCCTGCACCCCACCTCCCCCACACAGGAACATTTACCCTGCACCCCACCTCCCCCACAGGAACATTTACCCTGCACCCCACCTCCCACACAGGAACATTTACCCTGCACCCTACCTCCCCAACACAGGAACATTTACCCTGCACCCCACATCCCACACAGGAACATTTACCCTTCCACCCCTCCTCCCACACAGGAACATTTACCCTGCACCCCACCTCCCCCACACAGGAACATTTACCCTGCACCCCACCTCCCCCACAGGAACATTTACCCTGCACCCCACCTCCCACACAGGAACATATACCCTGCACCCTACCTCCCACACACAGGAACATTTACCCTGCACCCCACCTCCCACACAGGAACATTTACCCTGCACCCCACCTCCCCCACACAGGAACATTTACCCTGCACCCCACCTCCCACACAGGAACATTTACCCTGCACCCCACCTCCCACACAGGAACATTTACCCTGCACCCCACCTCCCACACAAGAACATTTACCCTGCACCCCACCTCCCACACAGGAACATTTACCCTGCACCCCACCTCCCCCACAGGAACATTTACCCTGCACCCCACCTCCCACACACAGGAACAATTACCCTGCACCCCACCTCCCACACACAGGAACATTTACCCTGCACCCCACCTCCCACACAAGAACATTTACCCTGCACCCCACCTCCCACACACAGGAACATTTACCCTGCACCCCACCTCCCACACACAGGAACATTTACCCTGCACCCCACCTCCTCCACACAGGAACATTTACCCTGCACCCCACTCCCACACACAGGAACATTTACCCTGCACCCCACCTCCCCCACAGGAACATTTACCCTGCACCCACCTCCCCCACAGGAACATTTACCCTGCACCCCACCTCCCCCACAGGAACATTTACCCTGCACCCCACCTCCCCCCACAGGAACATTTACCCTGCACCCCACCTCCCCCACACAGGTACATTTACCCTGCACCCCTCCTCCCAACGGTAATTTATAATTGCTAATGTTATAAATGTGTATATATTATTATTATTATTATTATGTCTCATTCACTTCTCTATTTTTTTTTTTTAATGTTTACCTGTTGGATCAGATTTTCACTGTACCCTGCAATTACATCTCCGTCCCAAGTGACGAATAAACTCATCTAATCTAAAACCTTCACAATTGTCTGACTAAGAACATCTGTATGAAAACCAATAATAAAACAACTGATGAAGCAATATGAAAATTAATTGGTGGAGGAGATAAATCATAAACATCAATTGAGAAACTTTTGTTTGATTAAAGAACAAATGAATGTGTGAGACAAAGATTATGTGCACCATACAGCAGGAGAACACTATGTACACAGGTAAGAACAGGGATATTACCCCTTCATGTGTCAACAGGTATTAGAGAACACTATGTACACAGGTAAGAACAGGGATATTACCCCTCCATGTGTCAACAGCTATTAGAGAACACTATGCACACAGGTAAGAACAGGGATATTGCCCCTCCATGTGTCAACAGGTAATAGAGATCACTATGTACACAGGTAAGAACATACATTTGAAGTCGGAAGTTTACATACACTTATGGTTGGAGTCAGTAAAACTCGTTTTTCAAACACTCCACAAATTTCTTGTTAACCCTCGTCTCCATCTGTTGTCCTTTAACCCTCGTCTCCATCTGTCTTCCTTTAACCCTCGTCTCCATCTGTCGTCCTTTAAGCCTCGTCTCCATCTGTCGTCCTTTAAGCCTCGTCTCCATCTGTCGTCCTTTAAGCCTCGTCTCCATCTGTCGTCCTTTAAGCCTCGTCTCCATCTGTCGTCCTTTAAGCCTCGTCTCCATCTGTCGTCCTTTCCTTTAACCCTCGTCTCCATCTGTCGTCCTTTAAGCCTCGTCTCCATCTGTCGTCCTTTAACCCTCGTCTCCATCTGTCTTCCTTTAACCCTCGTCTCCATCTGTCTTCCTTTAACCCTCGTCTCCATCTGTCGTCCTTTAACCCTCGTCTCCATCTGTCGTCTTTAACCCTCGTCTCCATCTGTCGTCCTTTAACCCTCGTCTCCATCTGTCGTCCTTTAAAACCCTCGTCTCCATCTGTCGTCCTTTAAGCCTCGTCTCCATCTGTCGTCCTTTAAGCCTCGTCTCCATCTGTCGTCCTTTAAGCCTCGTCTCCATCTGTCGTCCTTTAAGCCTCGTCTCCATCTGTCGTCCTTTAACCCCCGTCTCCATCTGTCGTCCTTTAAGCCTCGTCTCCATCTGTCGTCCTTTAAGCCTCGTCTCCATCTGTCGTCCTTTAAGCCTCGTCTCCATCTGTCGTCCTTTAAGCCTCGTCTCCATCTGTCGTCCTTTAACCCTCGTCTCCATCTGTCGTCCTTTACCTCCCATCTGTCGTCCTTTAACCCTCGTCTCCATCTGTCGTCCTTTAAGCCTCGTCTCCATCTGTCGTCTCCATCTGTCGTCCTTTAAGCCTCGTCTCCATCTGTCGTCCTTTAAGCCTCGTCTCCATCTGTCGTCCTTTAAGCCTCGTCTCCATCTGTCGTCCTTTAAGCCTCGTCTCCATCTGTCGTCCTTTAAGCCTCGTCTCCATCTGTCGTCCTTTAACCCCCGTCTCCATCTGTCGTCCTTTAACCCTCGTCTCCATCTGTCGTCCTTTAAGCCTCGTCTCCATCTGTCGTCCTTTAAGCCTCGTCTCCATCTGTCGTCCTTTAAGCCTCGTCTCCATCTGTCGTCCTTTAACCCTCGTCTCCATCTGTCGTCCTTTAAGCCTCGTCTCCATCTGTCGTCCTTTAACCCTCGTCTCCATCTGTCTTCCTTTAACCCTCATCTCCATCTGTCGTCCTTTAACCCTCGTCTCCATCTGTCGTCCTTTAACCCTCGTCTCCATCTGTCGTCCTTTAACCCTCGTCTCCATCTGTCGTCCTTTAAGCCTCGTCTCCATCTGTCGTCCTTTAAGCCTCGTCTCCATCTGTCGTCCTTTAAGCCTCGTCTCCATCTGTCGTCCTTTAAGCCTCGTCTCCATCTGTCGTCCTTTAACCCTCGTCTCCATTTGTCGTCCTTTAACCCCCGTCTCCATCTGTCGTCCTTTAAGCCTCGTCTCCATCTGTCGTCCTTTAAGCCTCGTCTCCATCTGTCGTCCTTTAAGCCTCGTCTCCATCTGTCGTCCTTTAACCCTCGTCTCCATCTGTCGTCCTTTAACCCTCGTCTCCATCTGTCGTCCTTTAACCCTCGTCTCCATCTGTCGTCCTTTAACCCTCGTCTCCATCTGTCGTCCTTTAAGCCTCGTCTTCATCTGTCGTCTCCATCTGTCGTCCTTTAAGCCTCGTCTCCATCTGTCGTCCTTTAAGCCTCGTCTCCATCTGTCGTCCTTTAACCCTCGTCTCCATCTGTCGTCCTTTAACCCCCGTCTCCATCTGTCGTCCTTTAACCCCCGTCTCCATCTGTCGTCCTTTAAGCCTTGTCTCCATCTGTCGTCCTTTAAGCCTCGTCTCCATCTGTCGTCCTTTAAGCCTCGTCTCCATCTGTCGTCCTTTAACCCCCGTCTCCATCTGTCGTCCTTTAACCCTCGTCTCCATCTGTCGTCCTTTAAGCCACGTCTCCATCTGTAGTCCTTTAAGCCTCGTCTCCATCTGTCGTCCTTTAAGCCTCGTCTCCATCTGTCGTCCTTTAAGCCTCGTCTCCATCTGTCGTCCTTTAAGCCTCGTCTCCATCTGTCGTCCTTTAAGCCTCGTCTCCATCTGTCGTCCTTTAAGCCTCGTCTCCATCTGTCGTCCTTTAACCCTCGTCTCCATCTGTCGTCCTTTAAGCCTCGTCTCCATCTGTCGTCCTTTAAGCCTCGTCTCCATCTGTCGTCCTTTAACGCCTCGTCTCCATCTGTCGTCCTTTAACCCTCGTCTCCATCTGTCGTCCTTTAAAACCCTCGTCTCCATCTGTCGTCCTTAACCCTCGTCTCCATCTGTCGTCCTTTAAGCCTCGTCTCCATCTGTCGTCCTATAAGCCTCGTCTCCATCTGTCGTCCTTTAAGCCTCGTCTCCATCTGTCGTCCTTTAAGCTCGTCTCCATCTGTCGTCCTTTAAGCCTCGTCTCCATCTGTCGTCCTTTAACCCCCGTCTCCATCTGTCGTCCTTTAACCCCCGTCTCCATCTGTCGTCCTTTACCCTCGTCTCCATCTGTCGTCCTTTAAGCCTCGTCTCCATCTGTCGTCCTTTAAGCCTCGTCTCCATCTGTCGTCCTTTAAGCCTCGTCTCCATCTGTCGTCCTTTAAGCCTCGTCTCCATCTGTCGTCCTTTTAAGCCTCGTCTCCATCTGTCGTCTCCATCTGTCCGTCCTTTAAAGCCTCGTCTCCATCTGTCGTTCCTTTAAGCCTCGTCTCCATCTGTCGTCCTTTAAGCCCTCGTCTCCATCTGTCGTCCTTTAACCCTCGTCTCCATCTGTCGTCCTTTAACCCCCGTCTCCATCTGTCGTCCTTTAAGCCTCGTCTCCATCTGTCGTCCTTTAAGCCTCGTCTCCATCTGTCGTCCTTTAAGCCTCGTCTCCATCTGTCGTCCTTTAAGCCCTCGTCTCCATCTGTCGTCCTTTAACCCCGTCTCCATCTGTCGTCCTTTAACCCTCGTCTCCATCTGTCGTCCTTTAAGCCACGTCTCCATCTGTCGTCCTTTAAGCCTCGTCTCCATCTGTCGTCCTTTAAGCCTCGTCTCCATCTGTCGTCCTTTAAGCCTCGTCTCCATCTGTCGTCCTTTAAGCCTCGTCTCCATCTGTCGTCCTTTAAGCCTCGTCTCCATCTGTCGTCCTTTAAGCATCGTCTCCATCTGTCGTCCTTTAACCCTCGTCTCCATCTGTCGTCCTTTAAGCCTCGTCTCCATCTGTCGTCCTTTAAGCCTCGTCTCCATCTGTCGTACTTTAAGCCTCGTCTCCATCTGTCGTCCTTTAACCCTCGTCTCCATCTGTCGTCCTTTAACCCTCGTCTCCATCTGTCGTCCTTTAAGCCTCGTCTCCATCTGTCGTCCTTTAAGCCTCGTCTCCATCTGTCGTCCTTTAAGCCTCGTCTCCATCTGTCGTCCTTTAAGCCTCGTCTCCATCTGTCGTCCTTTAACCCTCGTCTCCATCTGTCGTCCTTTAAGCCTCGTCTCCATCTGTCGTCCTTTAACCCTCGTCTCCATCTGTCTTCCTTTAACCCTCGTCTCCATCTGTCTTCCTTTAACCCTCGTCTCCATCTGTCGTCCTTTAACCCTCGTCTCCATCTGTCGTCTTTTAACCCTCGTCTCCATCTGTCGTCCTTTAACCCTCGTCTCCATCTGTCGTCCTTTAACCCTCGTCTCCATCTGTCGTCCTTTAAGCCTCGTCTCCATCTGTCGTCCTTTAAGCCTCGTCTCCATCTGTCGTCCTTTAAGCCTCGTCTCCATCTGTCGTCCTTTAAGCCTCGTCTCCATCTGTCGTCCTTTAACCCCCGTCTCCATCTGTCGTCCTTTAAGCCTCGTCTCCATCTGTCGTCCTTTAAGCCTCGTCTCCATCTGTCGTCCTTTAAGCCTCGTCTCCATCTGTCGTCCTTTAACCCTCGTCTCCATCTGTCGTCCTTTAACCCTCGTCTCCATCTGTCGTCCTTTAACCCTCGTCTCCATCTGTCGTCCTTTAACCCTCGTCTCCATCTGTCGTCCTTTAAGCCTCGTCTCCATCTGTCGTCTCCATCTGTCGTCCTTTAAGCCTCGTCTCCATCTGTCGTCCTTTAAGCCTCGTCTCCATCTGTCGTCCTTTAAGCCTCGTCTCCATCTGTCGTCCTTTAAGCCTCGTCTCCATCTGTCGTCCTTTAAGCCTTGTCTCCATCTGTCGTCCTTTAAACCCCCGTCTCCATCTGTCGTCCTTTAACCCTCGTCTCCATCTGTCGTCCTTTAAGCCTCGTCTCCATCTGTCGTCCTTTAAGCCTCGTCTCCATCTGTCGTCCTTTAAGCCTCGTCTCCATCTGTCGTCCTTTAACCCTCGTCTCCATCTGTCGTCCTTTAAGCCTCGTCTC